>NC_142169.1:58489916-58819916 GCF_029865625.1 Vigna umbellata
ACAGGGGATCATAACAGCTTATGTTCCTGTAAGAGCTAGAGTTCTTGGGATTATAAAGGGGTCCGTTTTGTTCAAAACAATCATAACAAGGGTCACATTGAATCCAACTGAGGTCACTGCCAGTGTCAAGTATCAACCAGACATGCTTAGGAGGTGTTCCTACAAACATGTCTATGAAATACTCTCCTGTGCCAACAGAGGCCCCAGACTTTAAGGTTGCCATGATGCTACCTGAAAAATCATCTTTAGTAGATTCCAACGATGCTGTAAAAGCATTAGAAAGGCTGTTCTGCTGCTGGATGGAGACACTTTCCTTTTTCTCTGTGACTTTTCTATGAAGAGTCTGAATCCTGACCAAATCCCTGGTCGCTAAGTTCAGTGCAAGTGTTTTAGGCTCGTTGCCATGATTCATTGGCCTGCGCCTTAGGCGTAAGATTGTTGACCTTTGGTGAGCATTTTCTGATATATCATCGACTCCATCCTCTTCCTCGTTCAATCTAGTTGGTTCTGAACTAGTGGCTTTCGTGTAAGATTCTACGTTGGTGAGAGTTGGATCATTGGTGTGATCATTTTGAGAATCAACTTCAGTGTATGTTTTGAAAGTGACATAGAAAACTGAAAAGAGGACCAAAATAAGGTAAACTTTCATGATCACAGTACTTCTGACTCCTTTTTTGATGGCATATACAAGAAAAGTTAACAAAACAAAATTGAAGTTCTAATCCTAATGCCTATAAAATGCGAGTAGACAGTATTTTCTTTCAATTCCTTAGAGACAAGGAACAAAATCCAGAAACAGAACAACCTAAGACAACAATTCACTAGAAGTTGCTAAAACATAACTTATTTAAAGGTCTAAGGAAGAAACACGTATGCCAAACAAACAAATTAATGGGATCAATGAAGTTTTAGGCTTTTAACTGAAGATAGCTTTGCTTAGGTGATTTGATTGCAGTGTGAGAGTTAAAAGCAGGAGAAAGTGATAAGTTCAAGGTTGAAACTTTAGGTAGTCCGAATTTGGGGATCATGTTGGCCACACTGAGTTGACAAGGACTTTGAAATCAAATTTTGTAGGTAACTTAAGACAGGTGATATATTATTACTTTTATCAAATTGAACAATTTTGCATTGAATTTCTGCCAAAGGGTTTTCGTTGAGAAAGTCTCAGATTACAAAATTCCAAATTCAAACATCCCATTTAAGATTCTGTAATCTGCTTGTATAATTTATTACATAGTCCTAATACAAAAAACCAACATAGGACAAATGAAAATAAATAAACATTGACTTTAGTTCCTTTTTCTTGTTGTCACAAAAGCAAAACAGATACCTAATATTTGACTATTTCATGAGAAGAGCAAAGGTTTTCACACTGTTGGAAAGCCACTTCATTAGCTCAGATAAAATAATAATGCAGATAAAAGTTGCAGATTCAAGTTATGACAGCCATTTGATAACGTGTGAAGTTTTTTTGTGAGAAATGAGAGAGGCATTGAAATTTGTATGAAACATGCAAGGAAGGTCCATCTTGAAATGATATATCCCATATTAAAATTCTATGTGTCATGGTAGGTTAAAATGTGACATAATTCAAGCCAAGTGGGGGTTTTCATGTTGACATTTGAACCTTAACCCTTTCTTTCACCAGTTTTCTTCTTTTCTCATTTGGTATATTTCTGAATTTGACACATAAAATACACCAAAAAGTCTTCTGATAAATATTAATGATAGTATCTTTCTTTGTTTATCCTTTGGATGCTTCTGAGTTTGAAATTTGCATAAAAGACAATGGTTTTAGTTCACAATGGTATCTATAACCTTTGAGGTTGGGATTGCGAAAAACTGACATATAATAGATTGGTTTGATCTGATTGGATATTTAAGTGAGAAATCGTCACTGTAATAAAAATAGTTGACATTAAAATTTAATTAAAAATTTATGTACATTTATAATCTTACTTTAAAATTTGACAGAATGATTTATATTTATTTTAAACTCTTTTATTTAAGAAAATTATAAGCAAATTTTATTCAAGAAATTAATAATTTTTTATTGAATACCTAACTTACTTAAGTTGAGTTTATACCTACCCACCATATCAGCTAATCAAATACTTATTTTAACTCCAAATTACGTTAAGGTCACAGTAATTTTAAGGAGTGGGAACTTGACAATTTCTTTTAGCCTCTTCATACATTTTTCTTGCACCTCCATGTGTGAGAAAAAGATCCAACTTATGTATAAGTTAGAAATATTTTGGATGATACAATTTAAAATTGAAAAACTATTCTAATTATTTGATTCGGAATATGTTTGTAGATTAAAATTTCAATTACATAGGTTAAAAATTTTAAAACTATTTTTGAAATTAAAAAAATATTTTAGATTATATAATTCAAAATAAATTTTAAAATCATTTAGTCCAGAATATATTTTTGTATTTTGAAATATATTTCAGATTATGCAATGAAATCTAAATTCCATTATAGAAAAATCTAAAGTATGGATATTTTAGACTTTTTCAACAGAACGAAACTATGGAGTGCAAATAGTAATTATTTGAGACCTACAGGTAGTTTCTTCTTATCCTCGTATAAAGAAATTTTCTATTTTATTTTTCCGATTGTGAAATCCAAAAAAGACAAAATGAAAAATTCATTTACATGTAGGTAGAAACTAATGGTGGTGCAAAAAGAATCTTTTTTTCTACAAAAGGGCCAGCCCAAAAAAAGAGCGCCGGTATCGCATTCTTCGAAACATTGCCGGAATATTAAACTATAACTAGGCAATTTTATGTAAAACAAAATTCATTTCTTCACATTCCTGCCTGAAAAAATGGCTGACAGAACTGGCATCGTTTCTGCTCCTTTCCAGCACCACGGTCTCCATCTCCGATTCTGATGGAAACGGAAAATTTATTATCTATTACTTAATTTTTTTTTACCAATTTCAAAATAATTCATTATAACAAATAATACTTCATCAACGTTTTTCTAAGAAACTCATACTTGAATTTAGATACAAAATGTATGAAATATTTCAAATAATTTTTATGAATTTGAAGCAAATGTTAGTAATTAGAATTTAATAAAAGCTTAAGAGAATTAGATAAATTTATTAACCTTTATATTCAAGAGATAAAAGAAATTTAAAATCAAGTAACCTACGTATGTGTACATTAGTATGAGTACGAAGAGTATGATACGTCTACCCTATGTCCGTTCGTTTAGGAGTTCTAGATTGATTTTTCTTAGGTTGAGTTCTTTGACATAGAGTTCTCCAATATTGAGTCCTTTTAGTGGATTTTTTCATTGAGTTATTTTTTGTTGAGTTTTTTTATATCAAACTTTTCGTGATAGAATCATTTTTAAATAAAGTTCATTAGCTGTCTAATCTAGACTGATAGGTTACAACATGACCGACCAGTTATAATATAATAAGATTAATAATGGTAGTGACGAATTAACCTCTTAATACAAATTAAAATATGATAGAGTCATGTTTATGTTGACAAAGTAAAGACTCATCACAATTAGTATATATAAAAGTTCAGGTATGATTTTAATATAATATATATTGATTGTTAATCATCTATTGACTTTAACATCGGAATACTTCTATATATATGACTTTAAACAACACTAGAAAGATGTTGAAAACTTACTTAGTCTACAACATAACCCGTCAAGTATCAACAAGTCGAACCAAAAAATTTCAAAAATGAATTTATTTTATATTTTATATTTTTATTATTATTCATTTACCGTGTTTTTAAAATATACACTAGTTTTATATATTAAAATTAATGTATTTTAACAGTTAAGTAAAAATACAATATTAAAAGTTCAACAGAAAATCTGAAACCGTTCAAAACTGTTTTTCAAATAACAAAAATCTATATTGAATTATTATAAATTGAAAAATAAATTGAAAAAAAAGTGAATCATCATATTTTTTCCCAAAAGTATTCTTAAATGTTCTGAAAATATACATAGAATTGAACTTTTCTTTATTCGAAGCTTTCTTTTTTATTCTCAAATCCATAACAACCGTTCATTTGTATTTTTTTTTACACGTCTCTGTAATGACTAATCGCTAGAAATCAGTGTTACACGAAAGCCAAACAAAAGCTGATAACACCAAAATAAAAATAATTATTTAAGTTTAATATAGTTCTGACCCATAAGAGTATTATTTTATTTATCTTAATTTATACAAAAATATAGTTTTATCCTATAGTATACTTAAGTATCTGTCGAGTTTAGTCTAGATACATTATTTTCTTAATTAAGTTAAGAAAATGCAGCCAACAGTGTAAAAGGAAAATTGGTTTTTAAAGGGAATCAAGTTTGTTTGATAGAATTTGGCTTACTATATGCAACAGATAAAGCGCAATACAGAAACAACTGGTCAGTTGTTGGCTTATCTTCTAAGCAATGAAGTGACAACATTCCATATGCTGCATAGTTTGACAGTGTATGAAGTTACTGATTGATAAATGAGAGAGAAGAATAGTGGGTGGTCCATATATTCTTCAATCAAGAACCACATCATCGTACATATGTTTATTCCATTGTTCAAGTATTTATTAGTAGCTTCGTTGCTTCCTATTTCCAACCCAAAGATAAGAAAAATAACACTGGTTTCTGGGTAAAGGCTATCTGCAGAAACAAGAAGATGTTGAGTTTAAGGCAGTCAAGTAAATTTCCTTTATGCCTCTCTTTCTTTCCATTGTAAATTTCAATCCATTTTTTGTTCATGCCCTTATTTTTCATGGTAACAAATATTCTTCTTCTTCTTTTCTGAACATAGGTTTTCCTTTCTCCAAGCCTGAGGGCAAATTCTCTACTGAAGGTACTGTTCGTTCATGCTTCTGTAATGTATCATAAAGTTATACATGCATTGGTTGTTAATAATATATGTTTTTTTTTTTACTTATTGCAGAGAGTCGATTGGCCTATGCCAAACTAGAGAAAGGTACTAATCCTCCAACAACATATAAATGAGATTAGGCTCTTACTTAGTTGATATTAATGATTCAAAATTATTAGTCTTCTTGTTTCTAATTTTATCATTCAATATATTTCATCATCATGTCATCGTATTGTGTTTTATCATCCATGATAATCATTTATTAAAACTTTAACATAATTTAGATTCAATTTCAGAAATACTCATGCATTGAGATAAATATTCATGCATGAATTTTCTTTACATTAAATTTAACATTAACAACATTTTTGTTATACAAAACTCACTATTCTTATTCCAAACCACCATGACAGAGTTAATTCTTTTTTGTCCTTTAAGTCACAATATTATTTATTGATTCGTAGACTGAAACTTCCTTCGACTCTCTACATAAACCTTATTCTCTATATGAGTATGAAAATATAGTATAATCATATGACTTCGTTCTCTAGATTCAAACTTAATGCAATCATACCTTATGGAATATACTTCTTTTTAAAAATGAACATATTAATAAAATTCTCACAATCATAATATATTGGGTTAAATATGTTTTTAGTCCCTAAACTATTGGTCGTTTCTGGTTTTCGTCCCTCTTTCAAAGTAAGGTACAATTTGGTCCTCATTCTTTTCGAAACGTTCGTTTTAGTCCTCGGAACTTTGGTTTTAGTTCTCATTTGTTGTTAAATGAGGACCAAATTTTTAAACAGTGTTTAGTTTTCGAGGACTAAAACGAACGTTTCGAAAAGAATGAGGACCAAATTATACTTTACTTTGAAAGAGGGACGAAAACCAGAAACGGCCAATAGTTTAGGGACTAAAAACATATTTAACCCTAATATATTCATATCATATTATCTCATAGGTTTGTGGTGCTGAAGCCTAAATTCTATTCATTCTCACGCATACACCTACTCCAAAAATTCTCATATCATCTATTCTCATTAAGTCATAAAAAGTCGTCATAAAAAATTTCATATCACATTAATCAAGTTACAATCATATATTAATAATTCAACTCATTCTTTAATATTAAACACAAATAAACCTATAAGACTCTAGTTTCAGATACGTATACATACGATGTCGATGTTTTTGTAAAGCCTTGTACTTGTCATAATGTTTTAATACAATAGATTCAACATCAACAACGATACTTTTTCTTTTACTTTTAATTAAACAACTCTATATGGAGACCTAACTTTTACAATGAAATGTGAAAATTATTTCTTTTAGCATAAACAATTAATTATAAATCTTATTGGTCTATATTTCAATAATACTCTATAAAAATTGTAGCGTACTATAATGGTTTGTGTTATTGTGATCACAATTTTATCAAGATAACTTAAGAAGAAAAACTAGTTGACACTTTAAGTTATTATTTAATTTTTACAAAATCTTTTTTATTTATAATTTATTAATTTACTTATAAAATTATATTTAAATAAAAACTTAAATATAATTAACATAAAGGAGAATGTCACATAAAATCTCTTTATATTACACGTAATATTTGTCCTATCTCATTCAAATACCAATAACACTTAAAATAAACTTAAAGATTCATATATCAACTCTCATCTATTTACACTCACTTCAAAAGTAGCAATATAACTCTAAATGGGAGGAAAAATTAGAAATATCTAAAAATCTAAAAAAAAGTTAAGTTATGCTACCTGGCCAAAAAAATATAGTGACCCAGAACTAAATTAAAGAGAAAACGTTCTCTAATGATTAAACATGTGAATTCTAAAGATACCTACAAATAAAACTTCAAAAAAAAAGTAAAAGAACTTAATAAATGAAAAACTTATTTTAAAAAAAATTCTGATCAGATTAGATATGATTGATTTATATATAGTGATCTCCTAAGTAATAAACTATGCTCGGAAAGAAAAATGATAGGAATCAACTTCAAAAACTTAGAAAGTATAAAGTATATGGATAATACGAAAAATGAAGTTTTAAAAATAAATGATTAAATAGTTAAAATTTTACTTTATATTTAATTTAAAACTTTAACATTTGTCTCATTGAAAAGTATGGATTCTAAAATATAAAAACCAGCTCTTATATCAAACACAACACACAATAAAAAAAAATGTTATATTAAAGAAATGGAATTTTTTTAATAAATATAAAAAATATTTCACGGATAATCTTATAAGATATATATAAGAATACGTTAAACATAAATAAAATAACATAAATATGTACATATTCAAAAAATTACCTAAAATATGTCCAAGTTTATTTTTTGGGTTAAATATGTTTTTAGTCCCTAAACTTTGGTAGTTTCTGGTTTTCGTCCCTCTTTTAAAGTAAGGTACAATTTGGTCCTCATTCTTTTCGAAAACGTTCGTTTTAGTCCTCGAAAACTAACACGTTTAAAAAGTTGGTCCTCATTTAGCAACAAAATGAGGACTAAAACCAAAGTTTCGAGGACTAAAACGAACGTTTCAAAAAGAATGAGGACCAAATTGTACCTTACTCTGAAAGAGGGACGAAAACCAGAAACGACCAATAGTTTATGGACTAAAAACATATTTAACCTTTATTTTTTTATATATAACTGCCATCACATAAAACTGAATAAGAAAAAAAAAGAGAGAGGAAGATATAAAGAAGTTTATTCTTTTAAAAATAATATTTTCGTATTATTTTGAACCAGGACATGGTTGAGTGAACTCAATTAACATATTGATGCGTGCTTTAATATCTTTTATCTATATAACTTAATTGCAAAATCTTATGTCATGTCTTTTTACTGATTGTAGAGTGGTCCCAGCTTATGAAATCGCTTCCAGGTAATAATCTTGCTTTCACCATTATAATATTATTCAAAGCATAATATATACATGTTTACTGTTTTATTTAGAAATTACACACATATTTCTAATTGTTATTTTTGGTTTATATGATATATTAAAGATAGTTCATTATTCTTAGGCCTATTATATAAGATATAATAAAAATATTTCATATTTTGTTTACCAGTATTTGATATTTTAATTTTTTGATTTAGACTATAAGTTAAATTAAAAATCTTCTTGCAATGTTATATACTTATACTCAACACTACCTTCATAACAAGATTGAATTATCATTCGAAGTACTACGGATAACATTGGATCAAAGTGGATAGAAGGTATATTTGTAGTCACGTAATAATGTAAAAACAAATACTCGTAGGGTATTTGAGAAAAAAATGCTTTGTGAATTTTTTTTATATCCAACCAACAGATCAAATAAATTTATTAAAAAGATTCTTTAAAATGTAAACCCATATAAAAATAATTTTAAAGTATAGTTCAAATAAAATTGCCTAATATAATAATAATGTAAAAAAATTGAGTTTCCTAAAAGCAAATTCAAATAAATTGTATGCATAATTTAAGTTTTAAAAAATAAATTTGTTTAAAACAAATTCAATGTTATATGTGTAAATAAAAAATTACATATATAATCAAAATATGATATTAATCAAATCATTAGTAGAAGGACACAAAATATATATATATAACTATCAACAATTTCTTTATACACAACATTTTTATTCGTATTGTGTATTATTACTATTTGCATCATTATCTACTCATACATAACATCAAGTGGAAGAATAAAAACCATAACTAATAGAAAAAAAAATAAGTTAATGAAAATTTAACAATTCATATTTTAAACAACTCATTAGTAGAAGCATAATTATAAAATTTAACCGCAATATAATATTTATTAAAACATATAACTACTATGTACTTAAATTTCGAAATATATATGGATTAAGTCGGATAATCATAAAGTTATACATTTGTCATGTAGTGGATTATAACATAATAACTACCTTAATTCCAATTAACCTATCTCACCATGATTGGGTTAGTTCCTATCAATTCTCTAGGTCATGACACTATTTCATATTGATCCCGTATATAAAGAGACTTCTTCACATAAACTCTATTTTTTATGAGTTCATAAATTTAGTAGAGTTAGAATGACTCTACACTGAGATCCCTACCCAATTACATACCCTAACAATATAAAATGTGACAAATCCTCTTATAGATGAGCATATTCATAAAGCATACATATATATATATATATATATATATATATATATATATATATATATATATATATATATATATATATATAAAAGATGAAGCAATTTCAAACCCAATATTTTTATGGTATAAACAACTCTGGTTGTACCCTCAATCATACTGCATAAGAACCCTTCTCCTTGAAACAATGATTTCTTGCCCAATCACGACATAGTTTGTCCAACAATTTTGAGATATGTTATTCCTTCAAACTCAAACTCGCACAATGAATTGTCCCCTTGTTAAATGACACACCCCTAGAGGTATTCTCGTCTAATGAAGCCTTAGATTGTCCAACAACCCCTGAAACTAAATTCTTTTAAATTCGCCTAAGACCACTAGACGCTTGTTTCACCAGACTAACACAACAATTCTTATCTCACCCAACAACTGTGACCGTTAAAGCTCACTACATTTGGAAATTTTATAGTGAAAGACTTGCTTGCCCAATGAGTCTGCATGAAACTAAAAACTTACTAGATGTATCATACAAGCCATTTAGTCTCTTTAGACACTCTTACACGTTTTCTTAGTTAAAAAAAAATAACATGTACAAAATTTTAAGTGCCTTATATGAACTAAATTGACAAGCAAGATACATCTTAGATAAATTAAAAACCACAATTCACATCATTAGCACAAGTTTAAATCAATCAAGGTTGACAAATTTCACTCACATTACAAATTTCAAATTTAATCAAACCAAATCACAAATTAATCAGACATACAAATTCACCCTTGCTCAACTTATTAGATTGTACCAAAACAAAAAAAATCATACATAAAACATTATTAACTTCTCTTACCTAAAATAGGAAACTCCTTACTCAAATGTTCCTAAGGCTTTAGTTCTTACATGATGATCTAATTATATAAAGAAAATATGAATTAGAAATATGATCATATTCTTATGATCATAAATAGACAAAGATTGACTTTGATCTACTTTTCATTAGCATGCATTGGATTTAAGGCCAAATGCAACTTAAATTGTTAAATTTATTTAAAAATGAATATACTTTATTTTTAACACTAATAAGTGAAATGTGTAAAGCTTTTCTGTAGATATTTTTTTATAATATTTTATCTTCAGATATATGAAAGATGAAATTAAAAATTTAGAAAGAAGATAGAAGTTTGAAAGAAATAGTAATTTTTATAAAATAAAATTCCACTAATAAAAATTGTATTTATAATTTAACACTTTAAATAATAAAATAATTAATCTTTTTAAAACTACTATTACTTTTTACTACTTTCTAGGTCCTAGGATGAGAACAATAAAAAAAATTAAGTTTAAAAGTAAGTTTTAAAAATAAATTATTAAATAGTTAAAACTTTAATTTAAATATAATTTAAAATTTTAATATTTATTTCAATGAAAACTATGAATCAAGAACAGTTAATACCAAACACATACACACTAAAAAATGTTATATTAAAGAATGGACTTTTTTAATAAATATAAAAATTATTTAATGAATAATCTTATTCATATAAGTTAAATATAAGATAAATTATCGAGTATCATTAATAAGTTTTTCACGATAATTCCAGTAAAAAAACTTGAAGACAAAAAATTTATAATTTTTTTTATAAAATGTTTTTATTTTTATTTTTTAATGTTAAATTTAAACTCAAACTTAAATTTAACTTATATGATCAAATTCATTAATTAAAGTATATAATTTTTTAAATTATTAATCCTTTAATTTAGAATTATTAATTACCAATTGAATAGTATATTGATTATGATATTTGAACATGACTTTGCTAAGTCAACTAAGTATTCTGATGTGGAATGTTCAGATGCAAAGGATAACGATGAAGAAGATGAGGAGTCTGAAGGTGAGGAATCTGAAGTCGAGGAATCTGAAGGTGAAGAATTTGAAGCCGAAGAAGAATATGAAACCGATGAATCTGAAGTCGATGAATCTGAAGTTGAGGAATATGAAGTCGACGAATCTGAAGTTGAAGAATCTGAAGCTGAGGATATAAATTCTGAGGAATCTGAAGCCGAAGATATAAATTCTGAATCTGATGCCGAGGATTCAGATGAAGAGCCACCGAGGTATGTTCATGTGTTCATAACTGGCTTAACTGTCGATCATTTCTTCTTATATATTTCATCAACTTTTTATATGAATGTAGGAACCTCACGGGTATCAATCAAAACATGCGTAATTTGTCTATGCCGAGGTAAAAACTATGTAAATTAAATATTTAATGTGACCACAAAGTTGTGTAATTAATAATTAACAATTGATTCTACATTTCTTTGTTGTTTTGTTGTTACAAACAGACAGGACAAAGCAAACTACGCATGAATGAATAGTCATGGTTATGGACTCGCGAAGAAGGAGAACTTCTCATAATGTTAATATGTAGCATAAACTACAGTCGATGGCAGTAGCTTAATTAGAATAAATTGCAAACTCAAACCTTGTCGTCATTCTCTTAAATAATTTGACCATTACCTTGGTTTGGATGGTGGTTTGTTAGGTTATGTGGTATAATTATTATTGTGTGCTTCTATGACTGTTATATTATCCTCAATACCTTTTGGCAGTATTCTAACTCTACATGCACATGACTCATCAAATTTTATTTGCCTTTTAAATGAAATGCATCATTTTCAAAAGCTTTAAGAATTCTAGATTAAGTGTGTTAGAATTTGAGATAGACAATATGATTGTTTATCAAATTTATTTTAAACTATATATCCTTGATTTTTTAAATGTAGATTAAGTGTTCTAAAATTTATTTCTTATTTAGAGAAAACATTTTTTTTTCGACAAATACAATCGTCTATATATATACGATTAGAATATTGTTTGACCAGTAATAAATATCACAAAAATAGGTTTGTGAATTACTAAAGGAAACTTTTTAGTACAAAGAAAAGAGGAATTTTTTAAGGAAATTTAAGTTTATGAATTGTCGCAATTCTTTTAATAAACTAAATTTTTCTTTCTTTTCTTTTCTTGTAAAGATTATAATTGTTGTCTCGTACGTTATTGGAATGATCTAAATAAAGAGAAGTATGATTTTCGACTGAAGTAATTGAAATGTAAATACTACTGTCAATGTGAACTTAACAAGACGAAAGTTCAAAAATATCAAAATTACAATAGTAAACTCTTGAAAGATATTATGTTTCTGTTCATTTTTTAGGTAAAATTTTTCTATATTTCCATACATTTTAACATGCATTTCATAAAATTATAAAATAATTTATTTATTTTTTCATATTTTATTGAAAATTCAAATATAAATCTAAGTCTTATTATTTTGGATAAAAAATAATATTTATTTTTTATGTGGTTGAACTCAATTCTTTAAATTAAAAAATACATTTTAAATTGTTAATTTAAAATATATTTTTTATCCTGCAAAATGTAAATCATATTTTTTATATTTCAAGATATACAATCTAAAATATAAAATTTACATTCTAAAACGTGTATTTCAAAACGAAAATCCTAAACCAAAGATAAATTTAGAATTTTAAAATACAGGGGGCGCATAATGAAATTATGGAGCTGCAGGAAAATTCGGCCCATTTTTAGTGTCTTGGACTTGACAGGGAAGACTTGATAGGAATGTTTGTTTGGTTTCACTGGACTTCCACTTTAGGTTTCATTACCTTTATTAGTGTAGAACATAATATAACATTAAATATACGAATAAATAACATAGAACACAAAAAAATAAATGTAAAATAAATTAAAAAAAGGGTGAAACATGTTTTTTTTTCAAAAGTGTTCTTAAAAAAATATGATTTTATTTATCACAGTTTATAAAAAATATTATTTCATCTTTTAAAGAAATTCTAAGCAATTGGTCAGTTGTTGACTTATTTTCTAAGCAATGAAGTGACAACATTCCATATGCTGAATCGTTTGACAGTGTATATAATTTGAACACATATTCCAGTTAAAAATAATGCACGTAGCCTCTAAAATGTGATTAGCATAATTGATATGGTTAACAAGAAAATGTAATCAGTGATTCTTAGCGTATGAATTGTTGAAAGTTACCTGTTACTGATTGAACAAGTCAGTGAGTTAAATTTTCATAGTAAACAATGACAACTTTTTCTATGTTGTTTCTTGGTAAAAAATAAAGTTCCTTTAGTTGATATTAACAATAAATGTTTTCATTAGAAGTAACCATGGATACTTCAAACATCCAAGAGAATAGTATGTAATTTACTTAATATTCTTGAAACAAATGTGCCAAATAAATATGCGTATATAATTGGTTTTTTAAAATACCGCATTATTCTTATTAAATAGTTTAATATGAGATATAATAAATACATTTTTAATTAATATTACATTTATATTTCTTGTTTAGGAAATTTGTGTAAGGTTTACTAAACAAAATTTGGGAATAATTATTTCGAAAAAACCAATTATTAAAGAGTTAATTACTATAGTTAGAATAGCCTTTTGAATTTTGTATATTTTTCTACCATTACACCTATTATTAAAAACAAATCACTTTTATTATTTTTAATACTGTCAATCTCTTTGATTATTAATATATTTAGTTTTAGTTTTTATTTAATATATATATATATATATATATATATATATATATATATATATATAGTCATATACGCATTTTAATAATATTTTTTTTACTTATTGAGGGGCGTCAATTGATCTATCTAGTGTTGTCAAAACGGGTAACTCACCACCACGAGATCGTCACTTAGTGAGTCAATTCAACTAGGTTTATTTATTAATTAACGAGCCAAAAAAATTTGAATCCACCACAAATTGTGAGTTAAATAAATAGGTTGACTCATTGACATACTTAATTATAGTTTTTTTTAAATCTATAACAATTTTTTTTTGCAATTCAAATCTAAATAAATTTCACTCTATTAAACTCTAAAGGCAATTCAAAATAAAAAAAAGTACCAAACAATTCAAATATAATCCAAAAGCAAGCACAAAAATCGAACATATAAGTTTCTAAACTTGATCATTTTTTTGTCACTTATCCATTTATAATATTAGAGATAAATTCATAATATTTTTCTCTCTTGGAAACACATTTTTCTTTATCGTCATCTACAACACAATAAAAAAAAGTATTAACTAATAATATTGAAACATAAATTAATAAATAATTAAATTAAATTAAGTGAGTTGATGAGTCAACCCAGCTCACCACGGGTTCAACTCAGATGAGCCGAGTTCTAAGTGGATCATGTTGAAAATTGACCATTGTAAAAAAATGACATTTTTTTCAAACCCAATCTAACCCAAACACGAGATGGATGTCAACTTTTTATATGAATGTTGACATTCCGTGGATGTCAATGCAAAAAGGAGTAATTTGTGTAATGGAATGTTTATTGAGGTATTTCAAAAAAGATGAAATTTTTAAGACAGGTGGCGACACCCACTAGCCACCAGCGACAACAAAGACAAAGTAGGAAAAGACTCAAACAACCTACTCTAATACAAACTTGAGATTGAAAGATAAAATAATTTTAGAAGACTTAATTGATCTTATAATTTTTTATTTATAAGAATAAACGGATAAGAGTAAACACAATATAATCATGATAAATAAAATAATCTTAAACACAATATAATAATGATAAAAAAGTAAATATTCTAACAAGATCCAAATTAACAAATTTTAACCAATAACTTTAAAACAATAAATTTATAAGTATGTTTTCTTTTTAAGTATTTTTTTTAAGAACAACCAATTTCTTTTTTATCTATCTTAATTGTGATTTTCATTTAATGGAATACATCAAATTCTGAATGAGGTGAACATGCATCATTTATCAATGCAAATTAGCAAAGACGAAAATCCAAAAATATCAAAATCACAATCGTCCCTTGAAAATGTTATTTCATATACAAATAAATTTTACTTAGGTTACTGATGAATATTTAATCTAAATTATATTTCAAATTAATCATTTCTAACACAACTCAATTTAAAAAAAAAATCAAATCTTATATGACAAAATCCAAAAAGAATAAGAATTCACACTCCGACTACATTAATTATCGTTTTTAATTGATTTAAGCCTTTCGCTTTCCTCTAAATTAAAAAAAAAAATGTATAAAATGTAAGGGTGTCTCTGGCATATTTATTTTCCTCACTTATTCACTAATATTTCATAATTTAAATTATTTCTGGTCAGAAGTGGCAATATTAATTATAATTTATTTACATAAGATACTCCAAGTAGTGAAGCACATAAATGACTGTTTACTAATATTTTTCCTACTAATTTTATTTAATTCTGAACAATTTAATCCGCAAAGAAAATTAATTTTGGATTTTCCTGTTTTGTAACTTTCCAATAAATATTTCAGTTTACATTTATAGATTATCCAATAATTTAAATAAGGAAAAGTTGAATATTTTCTTAAAATAAAAAAAAATGAAATCGAAATAATTTGTTATTATTATCACTATACTAGTACAATATTAGTTCATGCTAATTCTTTGTCTGGGCTTGTTACTATATTATAAAATATTAAAATTTTTATCAATATATTATAAAATCCTTTTCATAATTTGCTCAATATATTATAAAATCCTTTTTATAATTTTCTCAATATATTATAAAATCAAATACTGAAAACAATTGAAATGTTGAAGCGAGAATAAAAAAAAATTGTATCTAGATGCCCGTCTTTCTTCTATTTCATTATTTCTTCTGATTTTCTTTTTTCATATTTTGTCAAACTTTTCTGTGAATATTTCATTGAATTTAAAAAAATTTACATAAAAATTGATAGAAAATCGATTTAACGAAATTTTAAAAAATTTATAATTTTATTTACAAAAAATATTAAAATTTTTCACAACAATATATCATATATTCAAATTATTTTATTGTCGAATATTCGTGTAAGATAATTAAAGTTGATTTTCTTCATGTTGTAAATTATTGAAAATTTTCTTTTTCTCTTATATTACAGCTAATAACTTTGTATTTAAATAAATAACATAAAATAATTATAATTTTCTTAATCACTAGTAATTCAATATTGTTCGAAAAATTACACGCTCTTTACATTTGAGAATCATTCAATAAATAAATGAACAGCAAGTTATACAAATAATATAAAAATTCATCTAATGAGAACAAAAGAATAATTTTATGTGAAAATTTGTAAAACACATGCACTAATATAGTTCAAGTACATTCTTACCTTCTAATAAAAGAATTTAACCCAAACTTAATATCATTATAATGCAAGAGTATAAGAAAAATCAAATACAAATAGATTGATTTTTATCCCAACAAGAAACATAAAAGATTTATAATCTATTATATAATTATCAATACTCACCATATATGATCTTAGATGATGTGTGACTTTTTAAGACATTTTTTTTATTATCTCAACAAAAATTGTGTAGGTTATCAATGAATGAAGATCTTGTAAACTTTAAGTTTTATCATCTTTTATGGTTAGTGTAGGATAATCTTGTCATGTCAAATATCTTATTTATAGTTGATATATGTTATTTAAGTGAATCAAATCATAATATTTAATCTAAAATATTAAATATAGAAAGGGTTGCACTTTAATTAGTATTTTTAATTTTTACAGTTTTTTTTTCTTTTGTTCATTTTGTCTCGAGGGATTGAGAGGTAGATTTTAAACCTAACTCAATAATAGAAAACCGGTTTGTAAGATATAATTTGCACACTTATATATATTTTAAATTCGTTATATCTTTAATCAATGTGAAATCTTTAACATAACTCCCACGTCCAAACATATAAATATTGAGTGTGAAAAAAGAAACATTAATGTGACGTCTGATAGCGAGTGTACATGATAAATCTAATAAACAAAAAAAGGATAATCTTAAATTCATAGTTTTGATATCAATGTTAAGAAGTCAACTTTAAATTTAATTTAATTTTATAAAACTTTGTAAAGTGAACTTTATACTTATATTATATATGTAAATACATTTTATCTATTAGTTGATGTGAATACTTTATAGAAGACTTGCCATGAATGTTTGATAGGTTTTATTTGACTTAAAGTGAAGCTTTTGGTTTTATTACTTTGACACTGGAGAACATAAATAATATAATATATGAATAAATAATATAGAATATAAACAAATAATAGTAAAATTAGCTTAAAAGAATTTAAACTTTTCTTTATTCGAATGTTATTTTATTCTCAAATTCATAACAACCATACATTTCTATTTTGAATTTTGCCACGTCACTCTAAGCACTAATGGTATGACATCGGGGTTATTCCATCTTAATTATAGCTAATAATAACAAAATACAAACAATTATTTAAGTTTAACATATAGTTTTGATCCATAAAAATATGATTTTATTTATCCTACTTTATAAAAAAATATTATTTTATCCTTAGAAGAAATACTAAACGCATATTTGTGATCGATCAGTTATAATTATTTCATGTGACTTTTAAGGCGATCATTATAATTAGTATGATTAGCGTTTTAATTAAGTTAATAAAATGTAACCAACACTGTAAAAGAAGATAAGGCTCAACACAGGAACAATTAGTCAGCTGTTAGCTTATTTTCTAAGCAATGAAGTGACAATATTCTAAGTTGATGTTTATCAGTATAATTTGATGTCAAAGCAGAGAAACAAGACAAAAAAAATTGAATAAAGAATCTAAATTGTTCTCGATATGAAACATTTCATGTAACTGATTAATTGATAAAGCATAGAGAAGAATAGTGGGTGGTGCATATGTTGTTTGATCAAGAACAGAGTTCTATATTCTTGAAAAGGGATGAAGATACTAAACCTGAACAGTAACATATCGTGCAGTAGTTGATTGGATTGTCGAAGTATTTATTAGTAGCTTGGTTGGTTTCCATTCCCAACCCAAAGCTAAGAAAATTAACACTGGTTTTCTGGTTTTAAGGTATCTGCAGAAACAAGATGATGTGGCGTATCAGGAAAACATGTGTTGAAAAACACAACTCTCGGGGTAATATGGTGAGGAAGACAGAAGAAGTGGTTGTGATAAAAAAAGTCAATGCTTCAAATAAAAAACAAGAGAGAAAACCACCAAGTAAAGGTATTAAAGATTATCCCTCTCATGCACCTCTTTCTTCTCTTCACAAATTTCAATTCACTTTTGTTCATTATTGTTAACTTTGCATGCTCATGTTTAAACAATACCATCATATTCTTTTTGTTTTCTCTCACTCATTTGGATTTAACAATACTTTTCACTTTTCACTTTTCTTACTATTTTTTTTTATCAATAATGTTATGATAACACATATTAATATTTATTTGACATATATGAGATAAAATAATTATAAAAAAAATAAACTTTTATGTTTATAAAAAAAATGAAAAATATATTGTTAATGATTCTTATTATTTTTGTTTTGTGAGGAAAGGAATCTGACCCATAGATAAGTTGTTTCAAAATAGATATCCCACTTAAGATTATGTAATTGTAAATACATGATTTGGGTGAACTAAAGCATCAATTTCTTGACTTGTTCAACAAAAGTTCTTATAAATATTCTTCTTTTATGAACGTATTATAACTCTACATGCACGTGACTCATCAAATTTTATTTGCCTTTTATTTTGGTCCTTCAAATGAAATGCATCATTGTCAAAAGCTTTAAGAATTCTAGATTAAGCGTGTTAGAATTTGAGATAGACAATATGATTGTTTATCAAATTTATTTTAAACTATATATCCTTGATTTTTGAAATGTAGATTAAGTGTTCTAAAATTTATTTCTCTTGGTTAGAGAAAACATTTTTTTTCCGACAAATACAATCGTCTTGTTATATATATATATATATATATATATATATATATATATATATATATATATATGGCTAGAATATTGTTTGACCAATAATAAATATCACAAAAATAGTTTGTGAATTGTTAAAGGAATTTTTTAGTACAAAAAAAAGTAATAGAAAGTAATTTTAAGTTTAACTCAGTATGAGAGTAGTCCAATAGCGAATGAAATAGAAAGTCTATATAAGTTTTTATAACCTGGTTTTATGAGATTGAGTTAGGTTTAAAGTGAAGAAATTTTTCAAAGAAATTTAGGTTTATGAATTGTCACAATTCTTTTAATAAACTAATTTTTTTTTTAAAGATTATAATTGTTGTCTCGTATGTTATTGGAATGATCTAAATAAAGAAAGTATGATTTTCGACTGAAATAAATTAAATGTAAATACTACGTGAACTTAACAAGACGAAAATTTAAATATATCAAAATTACAATAATAAACTCTTGAAAGATATTATATACAAACAAAATTTACTTAATACAATACTAGGGATTGAATTTTGAATGACGGTTAAAATAGTATGTAACAACGATTTTTTAAAATCATCGTTATTTTAACTCTTATTAAAAATTTAATAATGAATAAAGCCGTCTTTTAGGAATAGAATATGTAAATAAGAACTTTACAATAGAAAATATTGGAGGAGAAATCTGATTTTACTATATTTTTCCTCTTCTAACATGATTAAGACCACTAATTAAAGTTTAATTCCTTAAATTATTAATTCTTTGATTTATAATTGTTAAAAAATCAGCTCAATATATAGTTTATTGGTTTTGATATTTGAACAGGTGGCTTTTCAAAAACAAAGGATATTGCGGTTGTAAAGGGTAGTGATGCGAAGGTTTCAAAAACAAAGGAAATTGAGGTTGTAAAGGTTAGTGATACTGAAGATACAACTTCTTTGGAACTTGAAGCTGATGATACAAATTCTGATTCCTCAGAAGCTGAAGATATGAACTCTGATGAATCAGAAACTGAATATATGACTGCTGAGAAATCTGAAACTGAGAATATAAATTCTGAGGAATCATCAGAAGAAGTTGAGGATTCAGATGATGAGCCACCAAGGTATGTTCACATGTTCACAACAACTTAACCAAACGAAAATCGTAACTATTGTTGAAGAAGAAAAAAGAAAAAAGAAATGTTCATCAATAACAAGATACTCAAGCATCTTTTGAAAGAATTATGCTATGGTGGTTGTTCTTCTCATTGACTTTTGAGTTGAGTTTGTTTTCTATATATTATCTTTAAGTAATTCATAATTATAGATTATACACTAGTGCAAAAAAGACTTTAACGTCTGATCTCGACGCGACGTTTTTATAGGAGATGTTAATGGAACGGCGGATAGCACAGGTCAGACGTCTATATAGACGTCGGACAATATATATCAGACGTCTGCATAAACGTCTGTCTGGGTGACAACCGACGTCTAAGCCACTGGAACGTGAGTAGCCACTGTAAGCCATTGGACGTCTGTATGTGCACTGACAGACGTCAATAGACGTTGGACAATACCATAACAGACCACTACTGGGTGTTTTTTTTAAAATTAATTTATTTTTACAATAAAACCACACCTAAAAAACAGAAAATTGTCTCAAAACAATAAAATATAATATATATATATATATATATATATATATATATATATATATATATATATATATATATATATATACACGTTTCAAGTTAACAAAATACTAAAAAACAATCCAAAACCTAAACTATCAAAAGTTAAAGTTAAACTAAATGTAAATGTTCAACAACAATAACAAATCTTCCTAGGTACATCTTTGAAGATAAGTTGCCCACTCTTGTCTTATCTTCTTAATTGTGTCTTCTGTATAGGAGATGTACTCTTGAAGCGTTGCAAAATGAAGAAAGATTCATTATGTTTGCATATGTTCAAAGATGAATTTTATTTTTAATGTATTGAAGGTAAGAATCATTACCTCAATCCAGTCATCTATAATGGCAGTTCGAATGATGATCTTAATCCAAGACATCACATAGTAGTCACATTCTCATGAATCTAGCTACTTGTTACACTAAAATGACAAACTAAATATTCAAGCATTTAGACCAAAATGATGGTCTTAATCTAGCTACTTGTTACCCCAAAATTATCTTCCCCAACATCACGTATCATGTCCTCTAAATGATCACTCAACCATTCTTCCACATAATTCGTTCCTCGTGACGTGGTAGACTGGTCCAATACTTCTTCATGCCAAGTCCAAACGGTATAAGTTCTCATTATGCCGAACATGAAAAGATGATCACGCATATTGCTTGAGTCTTGGAGTATTTGATTAAGACAACAAACACAAGGACAAAAATATGTCCCATTCACAAACTTTGCATTTTGTTCAACATATTCCAAGAACTCCGAAACACCCTTCTCATATTCTTCACTGATGCGACGTTCATTCATCCATCTTCGATCCATACTATGTACATACTTCATCAGTTTCAATTTTTTAACTCTCACAAGGTTAGGCCCTACCCATTCAGAAAAATTATTTTTCATAATTTGCTAAGTCACGTGCAAAGAAGTCTAACATGATAAATTTGATAAGATTTCGACAACATTTCGCATTGATCTTCGAAATACACAAAATGAGAGTAGTAAGTGATGACCATAATCAAATATGCATCCGGAAAACAACAGAAATAATCTGAACTGAAATTTTATCAATCTTATCCATAAACTCCAATGTACAAGTTATAGCAAATTATGAAAATTAATTTTTCTAAACTTTCCAATCAGACAATTCAAAATTTAATACAAACAATTAAAAGATTAATCGTTTGTGTTAAATTTCAAACGGAAACTAAGTTTCACTCAATGATTTGATACTTATAATCTAACATGCCAATCATAATAACACAACAAAACTTTATCACATGCATATTCAAAAGCCAATAACATGCATACCTAAAAGTCAATAACATGCATACACAAAAACCAATAACATGCATACACAACATCCAATGACATACATATATCCAAAAGCCAATAACATGCATATATCCAAAAGCCAATAACATGAATATCCAAAAGCCAATAACATGCATAACCAAAAGCCAATGGCAATTGAACAGTCACTTTTCGCAGTCCATTTGGTGTCCAGGAGGGGGGCTGACGTTTAAATAGCCTATAAACGTCGGAGTGGCGGGATCGGACATCTAAATGACATCAAAAATTAACTTTTTGGATTCTGGGCTGACCCTTTAGGCGTCTGATATGGGTGGTCGACTATAGACGTAAGCCCCCCTGCACCCCGACGTTTATAACGAATAAATAATTAATTTTTTTACTTTTTCGTATCTTTTTGGTGTCCATTTGGAGGAGCTGACGTGTATGAGTAGTTAGACGTTGGTGCCCCCATAACCGACGTTTAAATACTTGTTCTACTTACGAAAATGCCACCAGTCATTTTTTAAGTTGGATATTCAGGAGTCGAATGTCTAAACGGTGACGTGAAAGACTTTTTCTACACCAATGATATAGCCTTTATTTTTTCAGAAAAATAGTAATTATAGGAGAAGAATATAAAGAAAAGAATTTTTTTTGTATGAATGCATAAAGGAGTAATTTGTCTATGGAGAGGTGTGTTATATGGTTCATAATTTTTTCTTATCTTTTTATATGAATGCAGACGTCCCGTGGATTCCACTTCAAAAAGAAGTAATTTGTCTATGGGGAGGTTGTCATAAGGTTCATAATTTCTTTGACATCTTTATTAATGAAAAAAATCTTTAAGGTTAATTTTTATATGAATGCAGCTCTCTCGCGGATTTGGATATAAAAAGGAGTAATAATTTGTATGTTGATGAAAGGTATGTCATAAGATTCATAATTTTTTCTTATCTTTATTAATGAAAAAAAAATTCTTAAGATCAACTTTTTATATGAATGTAGGGTTCACTTCAGTATTCAGGGGTTGAATTATGGAGGGGTATGTTATAAGTTTCATCATTTTTTCTTATCTTTTATAAATGAAAAAAAAATTAAGGTCAACAGTTTACTTGAATGTAGCCACCCAAAGATATTCAATCGAAGGATAAGGGAATTTTCAATGCTGATGAAAGGTATGTCATAAGATTCATAATTTTTTCTTATCTTTATTAATGAAAAAAAAAATTCTTAAGATCAACCTTTTATATGAATGTAGGGTTCACATCAGTATTCAGGGGTTGAATTATGGAGGGGTATGTTATAAGCTTCATCATTTTTTCTTATCTTTTATAAATGAAAAAAAAAATTAAGGTCAACCGTTTACTTGAATGTAGCCACCCAAAGATATTCAATCGAAGGATAAGGGAATTTTTTATGGACAGGTAAAATTATGTAAAGTATATATTCTAATGTGATTATCAACAACAAAGTAGTGTAATTAATAATTGACAATTGATTCTCTTTTTCTTTGTTGTTTTGTTGTTACAATCAGAGACAGAGACTCAAGTAACTATACGTGTGAATATTCACGGTTACGGCCTACCGAAGGAGAATTTCTGTTCCTGTTAATATGTAGCCATAAACTACAATCAATGACACTAGTTTAATTATAATAAAATACAAACTCAAGAGAGCTTTGCAAACTTATCTGTATTCTCCTAAATAATTCAAGGTTTTAATGTTGTTGTTAAATGTCAATTGACCACTAACCTAATTTGGATGGTTGTTGGTTATGTGGTATAATTATATGTGTGCTTCTATGTATGATTGTTATATTATCTTGAATAACTTTTGAGAGTGTTCTTCTTTTCCCACATGCATGCACTCAACGAAACCTTTTTGCCTTTATTTTGGCACGGATCGGTTATAGGTCCTAGAATTTATTAAAGGATTATTTTTCTCAAAGATACTATTATATGGTACTTTAGAAAGGGGATATTTTGACAAAACATTATTTAGTATGAGGAAAACTTTGTTCTTTACCCCACATACAATGTTAATATTAAGTCTTATCAATGGATGAAGATCCTGAGAACTTTAAGTTTTATCATCTTTTACAGTGTAGGATAATCTTGTCATGTCAAATATCTTATTTATAGTTGATATCAGTTATTTAAGTGAATCACATCATAATATTTAATCTAAAATGTTAAATATAGAAAGGGTTGCACTTTAATTAGTATTTTTAATTTTTACAGTTTTCTTCTCTTTTGTTCATTTTGTCTCAGAGGAATTGAGAGATAGATTTTAAACCTAACTAAATAATAGAAAACCGGTTTGTAAGATATAAATTGCACACTTATATATTTTAAATTCATTATATCTTTAATCAACGTGGAAACATATAAATATTGAGTGAAAAAAGAAACATTAGTGTGATGTCTGATAGTGAGTGTACATGATAAATTTAATAAACAAAAAAAGGATAAACTTGAATTCATAGTTTTGATATCAATGTTAAGAAGTCAACTTTAAATTTAATTTAATCTTATAAAATTTTGTAAAGTGAAGTTTATACTTATATTACATATTGTAAATATATTTTATCTTTAGTTGATGTGAATACTTCATAAAAGACTTACCATGAATGTTTGATAGGTTTTATTTGACTTAAAGTGAAGGTTTTGGTTTTATTACTTTGAAACTGGAGAACATAAATAATATAATATATGAATAAATAATATAGAATATAAACAAATAATAGTAAAATAAGCTGAAAAGAATTTAAACTTTTCTTTATTCGAATGTTATTTTATTTTTAAATTCATAACAACCATACATTTCTATTTTGAATTTTGCCACGTCACTCTAAGCACTAATCGGTATGACATCGGGGTTATTCCATCTTAATTATAGCTAATAATAACAAAATACAAACAATTATTTAAGTTTAACATATAGTTTTGATCCATAAAAATATGATTTTATTTATCCTACTTTATAAAAAAATATTATTTTATCCTTAGAAGAAATACTAAACGTATATTTGTCATCGATCAGTTATAATTATTTCATGTGACTTTTAAGGCGATAATTATAATTAGTATGATTAGCGTTTTAATTAAGTTAATAAAATGTAACCAACACTGTAAAAGAAGATAAGGCTCAACAAAGGAACAATTAGTCAGCTGTTAGCTTATTTTCTAAGTAATGAAGTGACAATATTCTAAATTGATGTTTATCAATATAATTTGATGTCAAAGCAGAGAAACAAGACATAAAAAAAAATTGAATAAAGAATCTTTTGTTCATTATTGTTCTCTTCACAAATTTCAATTCACTTTTGCTCATTATTGTTAACTTTGCATGCTCATGTTTAAACAATACCATCATATTCTTTTTGTTTTCTCTCACTCATTTGGATTTAACAATACTTTTCACTTTTCACTTTTCTTACTATTTTTTTTTTATCAATAATGTTATGATAACACATATTAATATTTATTTGACATATATGAGATAAAATAATTATAAAAAAAAATAAAATTTTATGTTTATTAAAAAAATGAAAAATATATTGTTAATGATTCTTATTATTTTTGTTTTGTGAGAAAAGGAATCTGACCCATAGATAAGTTGTTTCAAAATAGATATCCCACTTAAGATTATGTAATTGTAAATACATGATTTGGGTGAACTAAAGCATCAATTTCTTAACTTGTTCAACCAAAGTTCTTATAAATATCCTTCTTTTATGAAAGTAATTGTGGTCTCTTGTCCAACCCTCGTAGACAATTCCCTCCTCAAGGTATTGTTAGTTCATATTTCTGTTATGTGTCATAAACATAATAGTATTATCTTTCACTTAATTACATGATTGAGTGAGGAAGTATCAAATGGTCAATATGTAACCCTCTTATCCAAAATATAAGACATATAGCATAAGAGAGACATGTACATAATATAAAATATTTTAAGGATATTACATAAACATACACAATAAATAAATAAATATATATATATATATATATATATATATATATATATATATATATATATATATATTTACAACGACATCAAAAATAAAATTTTCAGTGTCTTTCATATGCTGTTCGTGCACCTATTTCTACATTTGCTCATGTTAACACAATCATAACATATATCATGACAATAAAATTAATTGTAACTTTTGAAAATAATTTCTTGCATAACATATATAAAAATAATAATTTCATTAGCAATTCATAAACAAAGATTTTTTATAAGAACGAGAATTCTAATTCAATATCCAATATAATCCTTTCTCAAACAATAAAAATGTATATAATATGACTCAAAAGTGCTTACATAAATTTTTGATACCTTTTTATATACATAAGTTTAAAAAAACTTAAAAATCCTAAAATAAAATCCAAAGTCCAAAGCATATAAAAATAACACAAAAAGAAAATTACAGATGTAGACTTTTGCCTAATAAGGTATGTTCATGTAACGAACATAAACTTGCTCGCCCAATGAATTTAACTATAAAATTAAAATAAAATTATAATTTATTTAATTTACTAAATTATTCTTCAATTGTGCTTATGATCTTCATGTTCTTTAAGTTCTCTTCTTCATGAAACATTATAAGATTCAAGGAGATATATTTTGATCTTTGACGTTATCATAGATCCTTTTATTTGCAAACGGTCTTCCTTAAGAGTTTCTCATATATGTTCAAGAGATAATCCTATCATACCCTCTTCTTGAAGAAAATTTGTCCTTAAATTTGTATTACTTGAAGATTACTTATCATTCTCCCTTGTTTAAAGAGAATTTGACCAAAATTCTAGAAGATCATGTGCACAAACAAAAACATAAATCAAAGATATAAATATAAAATAATCAAAAATAAAAATTATACTTAAGTGATATTTAGATCCTGAAGGGAGATCCGAGTTGATAACAAGTCGACAATCAAGTTGGCAAAAAACCCAGTTAATCACGGAAGGAGCAAGCACATCGACATCCGTTTTCATTTCATCCGAAAACAAGTCAAAGAAGGAAAGGTCAAGCTGAAATATGTTGAAAGCCGAGTTCAAGTCGCAGACATATTCACTAAGCCACTGTCAACCATATTGCTGGAGAATTACAAAAAACTTATTGGAAAGAGAGATGAGAAAAGTATTTAAGTTTTAGAGGAAGATTTGTTATTAAACTTAAATTAAAAATTTATTTCTAGTTGGTTAGAATAACATTAATAGTTTTAGGTGGCAGACATCATTATTTATCTTTAGTATTTGAAAGGACAAAAAAAAACTTTTGAGCTGCTTGGCATGTAAAGACGCAAACCTTTTCCTCATAAATAATTGTATCAGGTCATTTGAAAAAAGTAGAGAAAAACTAAGTTTTTTTTCATACGTTGCCAACCTTTTGCCTTCCTGTTGCCAACAGGAGAGACAGAGCGATGATGCGACACTTGACGAGAGTGCGAACTGGTGAGAGAGAGAGAAGAAAATTCTTATGCACTTTAGGGTTTTGCACGTTACGTTAAAAAATCAGCTCAAAAGTTTATTGTTTATGATATTTGAACAGGTGGCTTTTCTTCTAAGGCAAATGCAAAGAATTTTGATGCGGAGGTTTCAAATGCAGAGGATAGTGATGTTGAAGATGTAGAGGATAGCGATGCTGAAGATACAAATTCTGAGGAATTTGAAGCTGATGATGATACAAATTCTGAGAAGTCAGAAGACGGCGTTACAAATTCTGAAGAATCTCAAGCTGAGAGTTCAAATTCTGAATCAGAAGCTGATGAAGCAGAAGATGAAGATATAAGTTCTGAGGAATCTCAAGTTGAGAGTTCAAATTCTGAAGAATCAGAAGTTGATGAAGCAGAAGATGAAGATATAGGTTCTGAGGAATCTGAAGCCCAGGATATAAATTCTGAGGAATCATCAGAAGAAGTTGAGGATTCAGATGATGAGCCACCAAGGTATGTTCACATCTTCACAACAACTTAATCAAATGAAAATAATAACTGTTGTTGAAGAAGAAAAACAAAATAAGAAAGTGTTCATAGATAACAAGATCCTCAAGCACCTTTTGAAAGAATTATGCTGTGGTGGTTGTTCTTGTCATTGACTTTTGTGATCAGTTTGTTTTCAATATATTATTTATAAGTAATTTATAATTATATTATATAGACTTTTTTTTACAGAAAAATAGCCATTAGGAGAAAAATATAAACAAAAGAATTTTTTTCTTCCTTCATTGTATGTGCACATTCTCATATTGTATGCGATTTTCATTAATTGTGTCATATGGTTCATTATTTATTCTTATCTTTATATGTCTTTTATATGAATGTAGGCCCCTCATTGATATAAGGGGCGTAATTTGTATACTGTAATGTGTGTCATTCATCATTTCTTCTTATATTTACCACTGAAAAAAAAAACTTCTTGTCAACTTTTTTGTATAAATGCAATCGTATCATGGATTTCAGTCCAGAAAGAGTAATTTATTTGTTGGAAGATGTGTTATAAGGTTTATAATTTACTTTTATTTTATTAAAGAAAAAATTCGTAAATTAACTTTTTATGTGAATATATAGACCTTGGAGGATTTTAATTCATAAAGAAGTAATTTATTTACCGAAAAGTGTGTTATAAGGTTTATAATTTTTTTTTATTAATGAAAAAGATCTTTAAAGTCAAATTTTTATATGAATCCAGATGTCTTATGGATTTTAATTCAAAAAAAAGAGTAATTTGTCTATGTTATCAGGTTCATAGTTTCTTTTATCTTTATTTTTGAAAAAAAGTTTTTAAAGTCAACTTTTTTATATGAATGCAGTCATATAGTGAATTTTAGTCAAAAAAGAGTAATTTGTTTACGCTAAGGTGTGTTATAAGGTTCATCATTTCTTCTTATTTTTATTAATGTAAAAGATCTTTAAAGTTGACTTTTTATATGAATGCGGACGTCTCAAATTTCAATCCAAAAAAGAGTAATTTGTCGTCTATGCCGATATGTGTTATAAGGTTTATAATTTTTTGTTTATCTTTATTAATGAAAAATTATTCTTAAGGTCAACTTTTTATATGAATGCAGACGTCTCGTAGATTTCAATCCAAAAAAAAAGTAATTTGTCTATGTCAAGGTGTGTTATAAGGTTTATAATTTTTGTTTATCTTTATTAATGAAAAATTATTCTTAAGGTCAACTTTTTATATGAATGCAAACGTGGATTTCAATCTAGAAAGGAGTAAACTGTTTATGGGAAGGTGTGTTATAAGATTCATAATTTCTTCTCATTTTTTAATAATGAAAAAGATCCTTAAGGTCAACTTTTTATATGAAGGCAGACGTCTCATGGATTTCAATCCAAAAAAGAGTAATTTGTCGTCTATGTCGAGGTGTGTTATAAGGTTCATAATTTTTTGCTTATCTTTATTAATGAAAAATTATTCTTAAGGTCAACTTTTTATATGAATGCAGGCGTCTTGTAGATTTCAATCCAAAAA
The DNA here is from genome assembly GCF_029865625.1 of Vigna umbellata. Taxonomy (NCBI): domain Eukaryota; kingdom Viridiplantae; phylum Streptophyta; class Magnoliopsida; order Fabales; family Fabaceae; genus Vigna; species Vigna umbellata. The sequence goes on from NC_142169.1 coordinate 58,519,258, forward strand.
AGAGTAATTTGTCTACGCCAAGGTGTGTTATAAGGTTTATAATTTTTGTTTATCTTTATTAATGAAAAATTATTCTTAAGGTCAACTTTTTATATGAATGCAGACGTCTTGTGGATTTCAATCTAGAAAGGAGTAAACTGTCTATGGGAAGGTGTGTTATAAGATTCATAATTTCTTGTCATTTTTTAATAATGAAAAAAACCCTTAAGGTCAACTTTTTATATGAATGCAGACGTCTCGTGGATTTCAATCCAGAAAAGAGTAATTTGTCTACGGGGAGGTGTGTTATAAGGTTCATAAATATCCTTAAGGTCATATTTTTATATGAATACAGACCTCTCGTGGATTTCAATCCAAAAAGGAGTAATTAATTTGTCTATGGGGAAGTGTGTTATAAGATTCATAATTTCTTCTCATTTTTTAATAATGAAAAAAACCCTTAGGGTCAACTTTTTATCTGAATGCAGACGTCTCGTGGATTTCAATCCAGAAAAGAGTAATTTGTCTACAGGGAGGTGTGTTATAAGGTTTATAATTTTTTCTTATATTTATTAAAAAAAAATTCTTAAGGTCCATTTTTTATATGAATGCAGACTTCTCACGGTATTTCAGTCCACAAAGAAGTGATTTGTCTAGTGATGAAAGGTGTGTAATAAGATTCATAATTTGTTTTTATCTTTTTTAATGAAAAAATTCTTTAAGGTCAACTTTTCTATAAATGCAGGGTTGACATCATAATTTTGAGGTTGAATAGAGAGGTATGTTATAAGGTTCATCATTTTTCTTATCTATTATTAATGAACAAAATCTTTAAACGTCATCTTTTTATATGAATGTAGCTACCCAAAGATATTCAATTGAAGGATAAGGAAATTTTCTACTGGGAGGTAAAATTTTTGTAAAATATATATTCTAATGTGATTATCAACAACAAAGTAGTGTAATTAGTAATTGACAATTAATTCTTTGTTTCTTTGTTGTTTTGTTGTTACAATCAGAGACAGAGACTCAAGTAATTATATGCATGAATATTCATGGTTATGGCTTGCTGAAGGATAATTTCTCTTCATGTTTATATGTAGCGATAAACTACAATCAATGAAATTAGCTTAATTATAATATAATACAAACTCAAACTCGAGAGCTTTACAAGCTTATCAGTATTCTCTTAAATAATTCAAGGTTTTAATGTTGTTGTTAAATGTCAATTGACGACTAACCTAATTTTGATGGTAGTTTGTTAAGTGGTACAATTACATGTGTGTGCTTCTATGTGTGATTGTTATATTATCTTGAATAACTTTTGAGAGTGTTCTTCTTTCCTTACATGCATGTACTCAACGAAAAAATTTTGCCTTTATTTTTTGGCCATGATTAGTAAAGGTCCTAGAATTTATTTTTTTTAAAAGAAACTTTTTTCTTAAAGGTACCATTATACGGTACTTTAGGAAGGTTGGAACTTTTTAACAAAATATCATTTAGTATGAAGAAAACTTTGTTATTTACCCATACACAATTTTAATATATTGACCTTAATTCTCATGGAAATCTTTATGATTACTTACCACATCGAGAGTATTTCTTATTCATATTAGTGCAAAAAATATTTTTTATACCGACTTTTTATACTAGTTGAAATTTATTAGGTATAAAAAGTGGTGAGGTGACAATATAGTAAATATGATAATTTTTTCTATACTAGTTGGATTTAGAATTGATATAGAAAGTGATGCGGTGGAAAAACTGTAATAAATATAAAACTTTTCTATATTGATTGCACTCAGAACTGGTATAAAAAATCATTTTTCTATAATAATTAGATTTAGAACTGGTATAAAAAGTCATATGCTGACAAAAATGTAATATTGGAAAACATTTTCTATACTGACTAGTCACTATAATGGTATAGAATGTTTAACATTCTTCTGCACCTTCCTTTCGCCTTTCACTTTCTCTTATTCGTGCTTCTTCTTGTTTACTTCTTCTCATGTTGCTACATTACTCTACAATTCGTTTCATTGTTTGTTTCTTTCGTTCACTCTGTCATTCGTCTTTGGTTCTCGGTTGTCTTTGTTGTCCTTGGTTGTCGTCGTTGGTTGTCGTCGCTGTGGTGGGTGACTGATAACTCTCAGTTTTTGCATCTTTTTCTAGTCTTAGAAGTCTATCTTAGTTTCTTTTAGTTTTCATTGTCTAGAATTAGGATAGTTTTTAGTTTTTCTTTTAATTCTTTAGTTTTGTAAAAATGTGGTTAAAAAGGTATTTTTCGGAGTAATTTTGGTGCTCTTTAAATAAATAGTAATTTTCTCTTTTATAGAAACTACAAATTAAAATGCTTTTTCTCCAATTTTTCTTATATAGCCTTTATTTTTTACTTTTTATTGTTTAACCCTTTCCATTTTGCAAAAATGCCCCTAGTCAACTAGGCTGGAGAGTCAACTAAAGAAGCAAATTGGGCTGAAACTGCAATTGGGCTGATGTGTTGTTGATTTGGGCCTCTCTGAATTGGAATTGAGTGCACTAGATATTGAGCCGTGGAGATTTGGGTTGCGGATTAAGTGAAGCTTTGCATTTTGGAGTGACGTTGCTACCTTTGAAGAAGGGCCAGTGCCTTGAGTTCATTTTGGAGAGAAAAGGAGCGAGCACCCAAAGTTAGGGTTTTTAATGAGCACGAGAGAAACAGGCTCCATGGCCCATATGTTACTTTACCAGAGCTCAGTGAAGACCGGGTGTTAGCTGCAAAACCAACGGCAAGTGCACCGGTCGCAGTGTAGCAAGTGATAAATATCGTTCTCTCCCAAGGGACTGTGCAAAACATGACAATTCTTCCTTTTTATAACTCAATTAGACATCAAAGTGTACAAAAAAACACAAGAAACTCTTTTTGGTATTCTAACAAACAGTTGGTGTGCAAGGAATTTAACATAGAGTATTTACAATTTGTTAAGACTAGAATTCATCCATTTCATTCTCATGCATTCACAAACATCTCAAGTCCATCCAATAGGTGTTCAATTTCAGTTCTAGGTTCAATTCATATTTCTCAATACATCAAGAACCAAAATTCATGCATGGGTGATCAATCCAAAGCAAGCATTAAGCATAGAAATTGAATACTAACATGAATTGGAACAACATATATCATTAACATTACAAAATACATAAGAATTCCATGTTTTACAACTAATCTCAACAAATAGGAAAAGCCCTCCATGGTGGAGAACTTAGGGTTCTACAAAATTGAAGAGATAAGGAAGAAATTGAAACCATAGAAGTGTACATAGCCTTTCTCAAGGTTCTTTGCAGCTGCTCCATGCTCCAATTGTGCTTCCCCTTCGCATCTCCATCTTCAATTCGTGACCCATCTTCTTCCTCAACCCAAAAGGGGTAAAATCACCATTGATGAAGCTTGAAGACCCAAGGAGGAAGATGGGTTGTTCCCACAGCTCCTAGCTCACCTCCAAGTGCTCTAGGTGAAGGAAAACATGTCTAGCTCTAGGAAGATACAAAGCCCTTCGAGTTTTAGCCCTAAATAGATCAAATTTGTCACATCAGCATTGCCACCGCTCAACTACCCTAGCTGCACCTCAGCGGCAGCATTCCAGAGAGCTGGCGCTCAGCGGCACGCCAACTGCACCCAGCGGCAACATTCCAGAGAGGTAGCGCTCAGCTGCACAAAAACTGTGTCGCTCAGCTACAACAAGTCTGGTCGAGTGGCGCTCAACTGCACGCCAGCTGCACTCCAACGGTAGCAAGTCGCGATCAGGTGGCACTCAGCTGCACGCCTGCCGCACCCCAGCGGCAGCACTTATGTTCATTGTTCTTCTTTTCACACTTCTTCCTGCTTTTGTGGTTCTTTGATTCTTTGGATTGGCAAATTGATCTTTCATTGTCCAAAAACATGTTCCTTTGATTTATTGCTTGTTTTCCTCCACTAGAATTGCTTCCTATTCATTTATTTCCAACACTCAAACAAAGAGATTAGAGGTAAAAACAAACATATACTAAATAAAACACAAGAAAACTAGAAAACACACTAAACTTGAGGATAAAACACGGTAAAAGCTATGAAGGAGTTGATTTATTCACAAAATATATACACAAAAACACGTAAAATCAACCGTTATCACCGGGGCACGTGCGAGAGGCTTAATCAACAGAAAGGAAGAAGAAAGATGAAGAGGATGATCGAAGGGTTCAAAGAGAAAGAGTGAACGAGAAGAAGGGTTGATCGTCCGATTGAATAAGATGCGTGAAACGTTAAAGCGCAGGTTCTCTTTTCTCTTGAACCCTATAAAAAGGGTTTTGCTGTACAGAGTAGAGGGTATCGAGTGGAGGGTGACAGACTCCGCTTTAAGGAGTGAAAGCGGAGGGTGACAGACTCCGCATGAGAGAGAGACGATCTGAATTCACGATTTTAGGGTTTATGCGCTTTCCTTAGAAGTAGTTTTTCTAGTGTTTTGGATTGTTCAAGCTAGATTTCACGGTGGTGGCAGCCCGTGAACATCTCGATGGTGTTGATTCCGGTACATTGTAGTTATTTCGTTCCTTATAATAAAGATTTAGATTTCTTTTAGATTTCTCGCATCAATTTTACTTTTGTTGCGTCTTTACTTTGATTTCTTACACAACTTTTATTTCTTACACAACTTTTATTTTCCAGCACTTACTTGTTATTTTCCAGCTTTGGTTGAATTAGTTTAGGTTTATAATTATTTACTTTTATTGCAATTTGCATAGAATAGGTTTTAGTTTTATGAGCTTATGGTTTGTTAATTGTACTTAGTTATGTTTTGAATAGTTTTTGTGATTTGATTGAGAGATGTGCAGATAATGTTTTCACGTCATGTGTATTATGTAGGGGTTAGGTACTTGTTCTATTACTTTTTGATTCAGTTTCTAAGATTTGTGATGTTAGTATGGTTGATTTTGATTTCTAGAAATTTTGGTTTGTATGGATGAGTTTTCTTGTATCTTGAGATTAGGATTAAGATGTTTTGTTTAGTTTCATTTAGCTGATGTCAATTAGCATTTAGATTTTTTTTAGCATTTACTTTTGTGAATATATTTTGGATTGTTCCAGCTTTAGTATATAGGTTCTGTTTACTTCTTTTCTTTAAATAGGTTTTTTTTTTTTAATTTGATTCTTTTCCTTTTAAATTTCAATTTTATTTCTTTGTCCCCACCTGTTTAGTAATTAGTCAATAGTAAATAAAATAACTAGATTTTAACCAAACACTTTAAAACTTAACTTTGTTGAGTCCAAGGATTGATATTATGGTCATTCCTATGCTATATTAACGGGGACCAATTTTGTTCTGATTTTGTGCGACCGAAATCAGTTTAACAATGACGCTCTCACCCGTGGTGGATCAAGTTGTTGTTCGTATGTGATGAAGCCCTTGTCGTGGTTACGCCTATAGTGTGTCGCTTGCGTGGTGGGTTTTGTGGTAGGTTGGTTGGTGGCGTTTCTACCAATTTGCTCAAGCTACCATGGTATAGTGGGTCACTAACGTTGATCGTCGTGCTTGTGGTGTTTTGTTGATCTTCTAGTTATGGTTACAGGTAAGTTACATGTATTTACTATTGTTGAAGATGTCGTGGTTTTTGGTATTTATTGTTACATTGCATTTGTTGTGAGGAAAATTCAATATTGTGATGTTTTCCATATTTTTGGGAACTTTCTATGTTTGTCCTATTGCATTCAATTGGTTTGATTACCCTTTTGTGTTAGAATTAATGAAAAAACAATGAGGTATAAAATAAAGCGAAGGCATGTATCTTGTTTTTTTTTCTTTTCGTTGAATCCTATGCTAGAGGTGGTCTATTTTTTGTGGTAATCAAAATCACCAAATAAATTATAGGTAAAAAAAATGGACATCGATATGTATTTAACTATTTCTTAGCTCCACCTAAAAACAAAGTTATTGGTTTTTATAGATAACAATGAATGGGAAATGAATAAATTTGATACACACAACAAATGAATATGAAAGTGGAGTAGAACAATTTTTTGAATTTGAAAAAATGAATGTTCCAAACAATAATGGAAGATTGTATAGCCCGTGTATTAATTGTTTGAATGAGTGAAAACTACCAAGTGAAATTATTTGGGAACATGTCCTTTGTGATGGATTCGTAAGGAGCTACACACAGTGGACATGGCATGGTGAATTCGTAAGGAGCTACACAAAATGGACATGGCATGGTGAATTAATAGACATGTCAATTGTAAGTGAGTCTCAAGTAGAAGTAGAAGAAGTTGATTTAAAAATGTGTGATCAGTTAGAGGACATGATATGTGATGTCGAACATGATTCCTTCGAATGTGCTCACGTGTATGACAACTTGTGCAATGTCGCAGAAAAACCTTTGTATCAAAAATGCATTAAATATACTCAATTGTTAGCGATATTAAAATTGCAATGTGAAGCCAATAAATGGGTAGACTAGTAAAAGCTTCATAGAATTGCTTGAGTTTTTGAGTTACATGCTTCCTGAAGGTAAAACATTGCCAACACACAATTATGATGTCTGCAGAAGATAATAAGGGTCCTTTTCCAAAAGTCTTATGGTATCTTCCTCTTGTTTCATGATTGAAACGCTTATTCAGTTCAACCCAAATGATGCAAAACTCATGAGAGATGGTTGTTAACTCTTTGGCAAACATGCCAAATCGTGCAAGTAATATAGTTGTAATTCCATATATCGTCTCCCAAAGGATTTACAATTGTTTAGGTAATTATGCTTACTCACTAGTTTAGACAATGAATACAAATGATGATTGGTTCAAGTGTATATTGAACATAAGAAAATTACTGAAAATAACAATTATAAAGTGATATGGATAAAGATTCATTGGGGTCAGATTTCATGACCCAAGCTCTAGTCACTCAATCATGCAATATAATTCTAACATATTCACACATTCACATCAAAAGTAAACAAACCCTAATTCCTTATAAACAAGTCCTAAACCTTCTTGTAAAAATATTAATCCCTTAGATATTCAAACACAATATTTGCATTAAGAAAAGATGTCAAGAATGACCAAGAGCCTTAGTCTATGTCTAGAACCAAGCCTTTTGGTTGTTCTATTCCGGTCTAGGTTCTAAAACACTTTCCAATGATTAGATACCAACAAAAAGAGCATATATATTCCATAATGCAAGTAAAAACAAGAGATAAAACATATGAATACAAAAAGAGATTCTATTGCATGGGAAAAGTTACAAAGAGTTTAGATACATTACATCCAACCCCAATGAAATGGAGTTTAGCTACTCCTATACATTCTAGAACATAAGGATGGATTGGATGATGAAAATGATGAAGGAAGATGAAGCCTTGAGCTCTAGAAGTGCCTCAACCACCATTCTTGACCTCTGCCTCCTTTCCAAGTGCAAAAGTGTTTCCTTTCGCTCACTTTCACACTTTAAGCACAATCCCAAAAAGTGCATTTTCACTAGGCGAGAATCACCACTTGTTGGGCGAGTGGTACTTTTTATGAAAGTTAGACAGCTCAGCTCACTAGGCTACAGGCTCTTCTGGCAAGGCTAGCGTTGGATTCTTACTGGGCGAGTTAAGATGGCTCACTAGGAGAACCATTTTTGGCATAATTGCTTAAACAAGCTTCAATCTTCCTCTTTCGCTAGGGGAGAGATTAATTTGTATATGATCCATACTTTTTATATCAGTTAAAGCATTAATTGTATAAAAGTCTAACTTTTTATACTAGATAAGGCTTTATCCAATATAAATAAATGTAACTTTTTACACTGATTAGTGTTACAATTGATATAAAAAGTCATTTTCTATACCGATTATGGCATTAACCGGTATAAGAAATAACGTTTTTAATCAATACCAAATATGTATGTGCTTTCATCCACATACAAACCTATATAAAATTCAATCCCAGAACAGTCCCATAATACAATCTAGATATATATACAAGGAACAAAATAATCAATATACTTCCAACTACTTACGCATCAAATAATAGTTCATAAACTCAACATAGAATGAATACATCTAATATTTACCTAATATCATTTATAAACACATAAAAGAAATGCAACCCACTGCTTTCGAATATCCTTTAGGACCTTTTGCTCCATTGGAGAGACATTATCGAATATCTACACAATGAACAATTTGAGTCAACTTATAATAATAATGACTTAAGTTGATAGTTATAAAATATTCATGTTACCAAATTTCATGAGTCAACAACGTTTGTGGATATGATTTTCTTCATGTGTCTCATGACATAATATTCGCACTCAAAGCTCCTTGGTTGACGTCAACACTATAAGTTAAATTTATAAAGTATCATAAATTATATAATTGTATTTCAATAGTCTAAAAAGTTAAGTACTTATAGTTGGTGCAATGAACTACAACTTATTTCTAGAGGCGATATGGGTTTCCTGCAACTTCGAATAAGCCTCAACAACTCTATAAAAGTTAAATGTACATTGAAATGACTGACTAGTATGAACTTAGTAGAATTAAATTATATGTAAACAACAAATGAATTATTAAAAAACTTGTGCTATTAGTATACTTTTAATTGTCAAAGTGTGAGGTTTTTTGTGTAATGAACATAAGAGAACCACAAGAAGCTATTGAGGAAGAATTACTAGCAATTGCCAGTGACCCAAGCAGATTCAGACAATATCAATGTTAAATAAGATTTACCTTAATAGAATTTAATTTATAAAAATCATACTTATTGTTGAAAATAAGGTGCTAAGTAGATTTATTTATTTTTCCTTTTTAAAGGCCTCTAAAAGATACTTTTGCACATCTTCACCTTTATTCCCAAATCTTTGAATAGCAAGAGGGTTAATAAATCCATAAATGGAATCATTATTCCTTTTAATGTTCAACCAATGTAAATACCTTAAACATTAAAAATGAATAATGTTAGCTAAAAAAAAATGAAACCCCCGAAACCCTTACTCACCTCCCTCATTCCTCTCAACGCTTTCTCTTTCATCTTTCTCACTCCAACATTTTCTCTGTCATCTTATGGTAACCCCAACTGAAAAAAATCAGAAACACTTACCTAACCCTAATCCACCTTCCTCACTTATTCAATTTGTTTCTCTCTCATCTCCATACTCTCTCTTACCTACACACAACAACCCGCGACACCGCAATTTGTTGCTCTTACTCTATTCGTTCATTTGTTTTTCTTCTTATTATTATTAAATTTCTTTTTTAAAATTTTAGAATTAATAGTTTATTTTGAGGAGATTTAATATTTTGACTATTAAGTGATTCGAAAATACTGCATATCGCGTAAATAAAGAAATTAGATATTTATTCATTTGGAAAACATACTGTTACTTTTTAAATTGATTCCATTTTTTTTATAAACCCTAAATTTAATTGTATGCAATGTTACTCAGGTTATAAGAAAATAGAAAAATATTGGCGTTTGTGTGAGACTAAGAGGAAGGGTTGCATTTTTTGATCATTCAGAGGAGGAAAGGCTAAGTTTCTGGAAGGTTCCCGGTGCGAAGGAGGTTGTGGAGCGTGGGATTGGTAACCGCGGGGATGAAGTTGCAATGTCATTAAACAACTCCCAACACATGTATGAGAAAACACGCCATTGATGCAAGTGGTAACGTATTGTATTCAAGTTTTAAATTCTGGTAAATTTGAAAAGTGTTTATTATTATAAGACTCCCCATATATAAGAAATTGCTGATCTTTTATAATTTTATAACTTTTGCTTTTCATATTAAACATTAAGAATATTTATGCGTTACTGAATGATAAAAAGAGAACATTAAAAATTATTCATATATTGGTAAAATTCATGATTATGTTAGAAGTATATGGAAAAAGAGCAGAAGTTAAATAGTCTATTATATGAATATATATATATATATATATATATATATATAATTTGTACATCTAGTTATAATTTTTGTCTTATCTAATTTTCACAAGTATAATGACATCCGAAGGAATTGGTAATTGGCCTGAAGGGTTATTTAGAGATGATGATTCAACATCTACAGATGATGAAATTAGAGAGGTTAGTGAAGATGATGAAATGGAAGATATCTTGAATGAACCTTTGGTTGAAGGTGAATATGCCAATGACTCAACTCTTTACAAAGAAAAATTGTTTAACAACGACACCGATGCTTATAATTTTTATTGTTTATTTGCAAAGACTTCTGGTTTTTCAGTTAGACGTGGACATAGTTACAAATGGATCAACAATAACATTGAAGATATATATAAAAGAAAGTTTATTTGTCACCGAGCAGGTGTTGCTAAACAAAGAAAAATTACTGAAGTAGAAAACCAAAGGAAACAAAAAAGTTCCAGATGTAATTGTAGTGCAAAATTATTGATATCTAAAAGAACATTTGGCTTCGAGGAAAAATGGATGGTTACATGTTTCGAAGACTCTCATAATCATGCATTATTAGATGAGAAAGAAATGTGATTTCTTCCAGCTTATCGTGATATCCCTATTAATGATCAAGCTCGTATATTATTATTGTCGAAAGTTGGTGCTCGGTAAGTCTCATTATGAGAGTGCTTGAAGCGGAGAAAGGGATAGAGGCAGGACATCTACCATTTCTGGACAAAGATATTAGAAATTTTATTAAATCTCAAAGTAGCATTGATAAAGAGAACGACGCTTCAGATGTTCTCAAATTATGCAAAGATTTGAAAGACAAAGATGATGCTTTCCAATATGATTTTGCATTGGATGAAAGTAACAAGTTGGAACATATTATTTGGGTATTTGGTGATTCGATACGAGCATATGAAGCTTTTGGGGATGTGGTTGTCTTTGATACTACGTATCGGATTAATCGTTATGATATGCCTCTTGGACTATGGGTTGGAGTTGATAATCATGGAAGTTCCATTTTTTTTGGTTGTGTTCTATTAAGGGATGAGAAGATACCTTCCTTCACATGGGCTTTAAAGGTAAGTTATAATTATTTGTTGTTATTTTTGTTTCTTAAATATTAACTTTTGTATTTTCATAATTTTTATTATTTGTTATATTTTCAGAGTTTTGTACGCATTGTCAAAGGAAAATGTCCACAAACAATTCTAACTGATCAAGACCATGCACTTAAAGAAGTTGTTTCAAAAGAATTGCCAAATACAAAGCATGCTTTTTGCATATGGCATATTGCGACAAAGTTGCCAACTTGGTTTTCTTTCCTTTTGGGTACAAAATATGACGACTTCAAAACTGAGTTTTATAGGCTATATAATTTAGAATGTGAAAGTGATTTTGAACAACAATGGGATTTGATGGTTGAACGCTTTCATGTAAGTAATAACACATACATTGAGGAACATGCTGCATCCATACTCACACCATATACCTTTGAGTTGCGTCAACATGAGATTGAGTTATCTACAAAATATGCAGCAAGTGTGATTGACAATGACTCTTACTCGGTGCGAGACCATACCAAACTTGATGGAGGTCGTTCTGTAACTTGGATAAAGGAAAAAAATTCAATTCGTTGTTCTTGTAAATAATTTGAATTTTCTGGGATACTATGTAAACATGCTATTCGAGTGTTGTTGAAGAATGACTATTTTAGCATTCCAGAAGAATATCTTCCTTCTCGATGGAGAAGAGAAAGCTCATTGATCCCACAATCAAGACACATAATCAACTATAATGATAACTCCTCTGTTGAGTTTCGATCACTCGTGCAATGTTTAGAGGTTGAATCTTTAAAGATCAAAGATCAAAGATCGAGTTGAAGTAGCTACTAAAGAGTTAAAGAAAGTCATTCACTATTTAAAAGGCATGCCTGAAGTTCAAGAAAATTCAATTGATCTAGAACATGATGTTTTAAATGTTGATGAGTGTGATGTTGAAAATCCTATCACTTCTAAAACAAAAGGTCGACCAAGAGGATCAAGGGCAAAAGGAGGAGTTGAAGCTGCAAAGAAGTCTCGTCATTGTCATTATCCTAATTGTGGTCGAACCGACTCACGAAATTGTCCAATTAAAAAGAAGAAAGATTCACTATTAGCTTCTCAATCATCTCCTAATAAGTTATGCATGACTCTGTTGTATTCTAAAGTTTCATTAATTTGTAATATGTAGGTGATTGATTGAGAGTGACATGTATTGGTTATATTTTCCTCTTAATTAAACTTGTGATATTGGTTATATTATGTGATTGTTGCACTGCTTTTTTTCAGTAGAACTTTATTACACTGCACTATATTTTTGAAGACGGTGAAAATGGAGACAAAACAAAACAAAACGCATAAATTTCCTAAAAATGAAATACCAAAAACGACATTCATTTTCCTCATTATTTACTAACACAAAAATGACTATACCTTTTTTTTGTTATACGTTATTACATAACATTTAATAATAATAACCATTGTTAACTTATTATAAACTAGTTTTAGTTCTTAGAGAAACTTATTTTATTTTCTTTTTCTTATTTTCTTCTCCTTAAAAAAATGTTTATAGAGATGTTCATGTAAACAAGTCTAATGTTAAAAAACAACAAATACATAAACTGTTTTTTGAAGTACCTCGATTCTAGCATAGTGTTACAGAAAAAGGAGTGTTTTACTTATTTAATGACTTCATGTTTTACTTTTACGGTCTTAATTATAAGATCAAAATTCCCATAACAGAAATGAAAGTGTAAAATTTCCAAATTAGTTCATGGCCATTTTGTGTACCAAGAAGTGATCCAAGTTTTGAATGTCTATCGTGAACTGTCTTTGTTGGTCAGTCACCCAAATTTCAAAAGATTTCAAACAAGTTAAAAGTTGAGTATAAACTTTTTGAATTGAACGAGTTACCTGCAAATATGCCTACTTAGACTTAATAGAAAGCATGAGCTATATGAAGGTATTTAACAAAAATCCTATTCATACTTAAAATGTGGATCTACATTTATGTATCTCCTCATCATGTCCAACCCCTGCTGTGGTGAAACTGGCTAACATCTGGCATTCTTCATAAGACTTTGCCTCAGAAACAACTCCATTAGATTTTTATGATCTCGAAATCATTTGGTAAAACTTTGGCCATATAATTGTGAAGTTGCTGATATGCACTGTCTCAAGATCCTCAACTGTGTCGCCAATATCAAGATGTATAACACTAACATCATCAATCTTAAAATGCTTCAAGGCCCATTTGCCAACGAGTTCAAAGAACTCAAGTGCACAATCTTTCAAGTGCAAGGTCTCAAGCCCGTCAGCCTCCAATATAAACTTGTCCAAACTGATTGATTCTACATACACCTTCTTCAGCGTTGAACTACTCAATTCAACAGTCACCTGTGCATCAGACATTGCAATCTCAGGATTCACAAGCTCCAAAGCTTCAATCTTCGGGCATGCATATACCAGAAGATTCAGATCCAATGCAGATATACTGACATAACTCAGGGAAAGAGACTTCAAGCAAGGGAATCATTTTTTTTTAATTTTAATAATTATCATTAAAAACAAGTCATGTATACACATCAATAAATAGACTCAATGTATACTGTGATAAAAAATATAATGAAATATAGTGTAGAAGTGCAAATGATGCATGGAAATTCTATGATTTGAAAAAAAAAATCCAAACCTATCAACTCTTTCTTTTTCATCTCTCTCACTCCAACCTTTTCTTTGTCATCCCTACCGTGACTTAATTTAAAAATGAAATTTAATAATAATAAGAAGGGAAAATATATAACATAGTCCTCCAATCAAAAATCAACATCAACATCATCAATTATTTTGTTATTAAAGTAGAAAACAAATGAACAAACAGAGCAAGAGCAATTCTAAAATTTAAAAATGAAATTTAATAATAATAAGAAGGAAAACAAATGAACGAACAGAGTAAGAGCAATTCTAAAATTTAATAATAATAAGAAGGAAAACAAATGAACGAACAGAGTAAGAGCAACAAATTGCGGTGTCGCGGGTTGTTATGTGTAGGTGAGAGAGAGTATGGAGATGAGAGAGAAACAAATTTAATAAGTGAGGAAGGTGGATTGGGGTTACGTAAGTGTTTCTGATTTTTTTCAATTGAGGCTACCATAGGATAACAGAGAAAATGTTGGAGTGAGAAAGATGAAAGAGAAAGGGTTGAAAGGAATGAGGGAGGTCAGTAAAGGTTTGGGAGGTTTCCTTTTTTTTTTAGTTTTGAGAATTATTAAAATACCCTTAACCTTAACACTTAGAATCCATGATATATTAGGGTAATTTTGTCTACTAAAACCCGATACACATTGCTAAAATGTACCAACTGAAAAACAGGTATACACGCGTTAGCAAACCATATATAGACATATATATATATATATATATATATATATATATATAGACATATATATATATATATATATATATATATATATAGACATATATATATATATATATATATAGACATATATATATATATATATATATATATATATATAGACATATATATATATATAGACATATATATATATATAGACATATATATATATATATAGACATATATATATATATAGACATATATATATATATAGACATATATATATAGACATATATATATATAGACATACATATATATATATATAGACATATATATATTAACATATTAGAGAGAACTTCAAAAACACCCTTCTCACATATAAAAGGGAGGAAAGTTGTTTTGTTTGTGACTTCAGGAGGCATTTGTAACACTATAGGAGAAAGAGAGATTTTCACTACCAACACACTAAGTTGTTCCAAAATTATTTGTTGTGGTGACTGTGACAGTTGTGACATTGATTCATTCACATCTTTCTCCCCTTGTGCTCCAACCTTATATACATATTTAAAAACTTATACAAGATTAGTATACAATTATCAATAAAAACAAGAAAATGCGTAATTAACATAAATTTTGTTTACTAGTTCTCTTGGTCCGAGATCATCAAGGATAACATCACATATTTGCGTTTTATGCACAACTACAAAGGTAAATTGTAAATCACTAACATCACACGTCACAGGTTATGTTTACTGCTCAAGTTGCCATATGAATTAATTCCATATGTAGCAAGTCGAAACTTAAAGTTCCTTGAATCATTAGAGAAATTAGGGAACATGAAATTAATATTCTTCTATTGCAAACCATATGTTGGGTGCCTCAAATTCTCATCTTTTATATGTCCACCCACATCATTGATAAGTGTGATAATTACTTACTTTTCACACTTATTAGAACCCCTTCTTGTCTTTGATTCATGTGTTTTGTGTTTAAATTAAACAGAGAAATGACAAAATTATACATAAGAGTTATAGAAACAGATAGTTATTCATTTTGGAGTATCTTGCAGAACTTTCTATACTGGTTTAAGTATCGATATAAAAAGTTTGATACTTTATATACCCTTTGTTTCTATATCAGTTCAAAAACATGTATAAATAGTCCTTTTCTTAATAGTATAAAAAGATTTTTCTAGCATAGTGTTATTTTTATGTTCTTGTCCTTAAAAGTGTTACTTTAGATATGAATTTTAACAACTAGAAAAATAATTTTTAACATTAATACATGACCTCACTACAAAATGTCAAATTTTACTAGGAGTTATTTTTTACATTACTGACAGTTTTAACCCCTGATAAATATATTTTCCAATGTTAGGAAATTGTCGGAAAAAAATAACGTCGGTAAATAATTACTATCAATTTCTTATTAACTGTCGTTACTTGGAGAGTTTTTGGGATTTTCCAAAATCGTCGCTACTTGTTGGGAGTTTTTGGGATTTTCCAAAATCGTCGCTACTTGTTGGGATTTTCCAAAACTATCGCTACTTACTAGAGTTTACCGAAACTGCGACTACTTACTAGGCTTTCCCGAACTGTCGAAAATAGAAATCATTTTGAAAATTAGTATAAATAATTTTTTTAACTTGTATAAAAAGAATTTTCTAACATAGTGTGATTTTCATGTTCTTGTCCTTAAAAGTTTCACTATCATAGATGTGACATTTTAACAACTAGAAAAATAATTTTTAACCGTAGTTCATGACCTGACTAATAAAATGTTTATTAAGAGTTATTTTTCACATTCGACACAGTTTTATCCTTGATAAATATATTTTCTACAATTACAAAAGTAATAGGAAAAACAACTCAATAAATAATTGTTGTTAATTTTTGATTAATTGTTGCAACTTCAGGGTGTATTTCAAAATCGTCGTTAATCGTTGGAATTTTCCAAAAACATTGTTATTTATTGGGTTTTTTCAAAATTGTCGTTACTTACTGAAATTTCCAAAATTGTCCATGAAAATAATTGTAATCTTTTTTCATTATTGAAATTATTTGACAATCATAAAAATGCTTTAATAATAAAATACTCAATCAAATAATTTGAAACTAAATTTAAATATTATTATACAAAATAAATTGTGAACATTATTCAATACAATTAATTGTTTAATATAAAATATAACATTATTTAATAGTAAAAATTAAAAAAAAACATGTTAAACAATAATCATTAATTTTATTTTTCTTCATTATCTTCATCATTTAGTACGTTTTTTTAATCAAATATTTACAATATATAGAATAATAGTTAATGACTAATATATAAAAAAAATCATTTTATAAATTTAACGTGCAAAACTTTTATGAGACCTCCTTGCAAATACTTCTTACGTGGATGTCATCTTAAACAAGTTTATCAGGAAAGAATATTAATGGCATGAAAACAAGTCACACAACACATTTGAGTTAGAAAATTAAAAGTAAAATGTGAAACCACCCGCCAGTGACACAATTATTGTATTTAAATAAATTTATCTTTTTCTCTTATATTACACTATAATAATTTTGTATTTAAATAAATAATATAAATAATTATAATCTTCTTAATCACTAGTAATTTAATATTGTTGAAAAAAATTACAATGTAAAAGTATAAGAAAAGTCAAATACAAACTTAGATGTTTTTGACCAGGACAACAAGGATTTAGAGTATATAATGACAAATACTCACTCTATTTTATCCTAGACATTGTAGGACTTTTTAAGACGTGTTATTTTGTGTAAGTTCGTGATCAATGGATGAAAATCATATGAACTTTAAGTTTTATCATCTTTTGCAACTAGTAGAGGATAATATTGTGGATTGAGAGATTTTATTTATATATGATATCAATTATTTAATTGAATCAAATCAGAAAATTAAATCTACAATAGTGTTAAATATAAAAAGAGTTGCACATTAATTAATATATCTAATTTTAGAATTTTATTATTATTTTGTTTAGAGGGATTGAAATATAGATTTTAAATCTAATTCAATCTTTTAGAAAATCAGTTTATAAGACGATATTTATAAGACAATATTTGCACTAACTTATATATTTTAAATTTATTTTATTTTTAATTAATGTTAAGTCTTTGACACATCACGTGAAAACATATACGTTTTGAATGTGAAAATAACAAGACAAGTCTATTAAACAAAAAATTTCATTAAGATCAAATTTCATTAATTTAATCTTAAATCTTAGTAAAGTAAAATTTCTATCTACTTTTATTTATATATTAATGGTAAATTCATTTTATTGTTAGTCGACGTGGATAACCAGGAGAAGCTTGCCATGAACGTTTAGTAAGTTTTATTGGACTTGAGGTGAAGCTTTTGGTTTTATTACCTTTGGTGCTAGGACATAAATAATATAATATATGAATAAATAATATAGAACATAAACAAATAATAATAAAATAAACTTAAAAAAATGAAATATCTTGTTTTTGTAAACCGTATAACTAAATGTTCTAAAAAATATACATAGAATTTAAACTTTTCTTTATTCGAATTTTTTTTATTCTCAAATTCATAACAACCATACATTTATTTTGAATTTTGCCACGTCACTCTAATCACTAATCGGTATGACATCAGTGTTACACGACAGCCAAACAGAAACTGATATCGCATAAGAAACGGCAATGAAAAAATGTTATATCTTAAATATTGCTAATAATACCAAAATACAAATCTTAAAATCAGTGTTCATCATTATACTTTAAAATCACAACAGACCAGTAGAGAATCTAAATTGTTCATGATATGAAACTGATTAATCGATAAAACAAAGAGAAGAATAGTGGGTGGTGCATATATTCTATAATCACAACCACATCGTACATATGTTTATTCCATTGTTGAAGTATTTATTAGTAGCTTAGTTGCTTCCGATTTCCAACCCAAAGATAAGAAAAAGAGCAGTTTCTGGTTTTAGGGTATCTGCAGAAAGAAGAAGATGTTGAGTTTAAGAAGAGAACGTGTTGAAAAACAAAACTCTCGGGGTGAAATATTGAGGAAAGAACAAGTTACGATGACCAAAAAACCAGAGTGGCCACCAAGTAAAGGTATTAAACATTAAAGCATCAAATTCTTAACTTGTTCAACCAAAGTTCTTACAAATATTCTTCTTTTATGAACACAGCTGTTCTCTTGTCCAACCCTTGTAAACAATTCCCTCCTCAAGGTATGTTAGTTCGTGCTTCTGTTATGTGTCATAAACATAATAGTTTTATTTTTCACTTACATGATTCAGTGAGGAAAAATTATCAAATTCTCAATATGTAAAAAAGTAAAAAGAAATGAAAGAAATGAAAGAGATGGTCTCACATATGATTTCCTATTTTTTTTCTTCATGCAAAGAAAAATCCTTCCATATCTTTGAACAAACAATCCTGTTTAATTATACAATTACATATTCTAATTTTAAAAAATTAAAAAATATATTCTTTTAACAACTTTTCTTTTACAACTTTTTTTACAACAGCATATATAATAGATTGTGATTGATCTGTTTTAAATATACGAATCAATAAAATAATTATTAACCTATCATAGTCCAAAAATTAGTTCAGATTTAATTCTCAATCTTTATTAATAAATGTAATCATAGTAAATAAACAACGTTTAAAGAATCATCTCCTTCACTGCCTTCAAGTCAATTTCCAATTTTGCTTTTCACACCCTTACTCTCCTCTTCCTCCTCAATTTATGTGACCTAGGTCATTAGTTAACCTATGAATATCAATATCATCTAAATATCTGATCACAAATTCCCAATTTTTTTATATTCAATGAATATTTTAATACAATATAATTCGTTTATATAAAACTAAAAATCAATTATAAGTAGGAATTAAGGTTGAATTTACATTTATAAAAATATTCAAGAGTTAAAGATAGAACAAAAGAAACCTTATAAATTAGCTGAATAATATCATTTGTACTTTAATATTTGTTTACATAATAATATGTTATTTTTTTCCCCTGATTGTAGAGACTAAGTTGGTCGAGTATATGGGCAGAAAACCAAGAAGGGGTACAATCTTTGAATTTTATATATATATATATATATATATATATATATATATATATATATATATATATATATATATATATATATATATATATATATATAATCAAACAGCAAAACATGTTTTACATGATATCTAATTAAATAAAATATGATTTTTTTTGGTTTACTAGAACTTTTAAAGTTTTTTTAATTGTCTATTATTTTTTAAGTAAATGCATATTTAATAAAGATAAAATTATTTCATATATATATATATATATATATATATATATATATATATAATACATATTTAAATAGAATATTGCTCTTTATCACTCTTTATAATAGCTTTTGATAGTATTTTATTTACAGTGGTAGTGCAATTTTTTACTAAATTTACACTTAGGCCAAAAAATTAAGTTTACGACTATGGATAAATTGTGTTACATAACTTCAATGAGAACAAAAAATAATTTCAGAGATTGTGACTAATAAAATCATGTTTAACTTACACGACTTCTTCTCTTACACTGAAATTATATAAAAGGATAAAAAATTTACTTAAAAAAAAGTTTGAAATTGTATTATGAGTACACTATTTATTTCTTATAAAGTTGAAGTTGTATTATGAGCACTATTTATTCCTTATAAAGTTGTATCAGCTTAATATAATTGTTCATAATCATAAAATTTAAAAAAATTATCCATTTATGTAAATTCACTCTAAAATTAAATCATTTTGATTAAAAAAACATTTTACATATAAAATTATTTATTTACATTTATCAATATAACTTGTTTAATTATTTTATCTTTTAAATTGTGTAACCACATTTAAAATTCAATTAACTATTAATAATTAAAATCTACCTAGAAGAACATTTTAAATTTAGGGAGAGAATACATTTCTTTAAGGTATATTTTAATTTCTTATATATAGTTATATATGCATTAGCTATTAATATTTTTTTCTTACTTATTGCAGGGCGTCAATTGGACTATATCAAGGAGAAAGATCTAGGTACATACTAATCTTACAACAACATATAAATGAGCTTAGTCCCTTAGTTACATGATATTAATAGTAAAATAAAATATCCTTTAATTAATATTACAATAAAATAAGTCAATTTAGAATTTTAAGCAATATAAACACATACCAATTGGTCTATATATTATATATTCAAGTATTTATATTATAACATCCTAAAAATTAAACTATCATTATATAATAAATCCACAAAAAGAGGTTGTACAATATTTATCATAGCACCCTAAAAAACTCTGTTCACTTCCATATGTTTTTCCTGGACATATGTCTATATTCGCTCACTTTACAAAACAAAACATGTTGAGGGGGTGTAAGGAGAAAGAGGGGTGTCTTAGTAAATCTGAATTTTGGGTCAAATCCAATTTGATAGGGGGTTACGAATAGAAAGCCAGCAGGTGTTAAGAGTAATTTTTAATATTTTTTATTTTTTATTATTTTTGTATTTCATTTTTCCTGATTTTTTATTAATTAAACACCTTCAAATAATTTTTATTTACCTAGTATTAACAATATATATATATATATATATATATATATATATATATATATATATATATATATATATATATATATATATATATATATTCTATGTAACTACACATAGCATTCTATATAACTACACCTAGCACATTTACTACTCTTAATGTTCATTACGCTCATCTATATTTGACAATTTTATCCAAGCTTGTATACATTTTATCTACGCTCATCTAGCAGTTAATTTTTTCTAAGGTCTAATATTTTTCACAAAACTAATTTTGCCTAACAAAGCAAAAGACTAAAAACCCTATTTAAAGGCTCGTTCATGGAAGCTCTCTATATGTCAATTGAATTTTTCCGACAGAGTATATAGACTGCCCTAACAAATATCCATAATTCAAAAACTCAAAAAGACATTCAATTATCAAATTGGCTTAAAGTGGGTTTTCTCTTTATTTATTATGCCAAAATTATTACATATAATTCAAAATAATGTCTAGGGAAACAATTTGATTCAAATGATCCAAATTTAAACTATCCAAATACTCAATATAGTATAAACAAGTTAAATATATCTATTTCAATCAACTCATTAACGTTTATTCGTCATATGCTTATACAACTAGATAATCGATTCGTCATATGCATTAAAATCAATATTTTTAATATAAAATTATTTGGTCAACACTAACTTAGTCGCCCTTAATTTTTATATTGTTCTGCTATCAAAGAAAATTAAATAAGAAAATAAAGAGGAAGATAGAAAGAAGTTTATTGGTTTAAATCTGATTATTTTGTTCTGTTATGCACCATATCATAAATATTTAGTACTATATTTAACTGTGATTATATGGTTAAGGGTAAATGACAATTAGGTGACTGCACGTTTGATAAGAACGAGCTCATTTATCATTCTTAATTAAATGAACTGAATTAACATATTATTAATGAGTTACGTATCCTAAATCCTTATGAATTCCCCTCTTTTATTTATTTGCGATTTAATATTTTTTTATATAAATTAATTACAAATCATATGCCATTTTTTATTTCTGATTTTGTAGGGTATCTCATTTCCGAGCTTGTCAAAAGACGACAACAAGGTACTACTTCTACTGATAGTGATGTTGAAGATGTAGAGGGTAGTGATGCTGAAGATACAAATTCTGAGGAATTTGATGATACAAATTCTGAGGAATTTGATGATACAAATTCTGAGAAGTCAGAAGACGGTGATACAAATTCTGAAGAATCTCAAGTTGAGAGTTCAAATTCTGAAGAATCAGAAGCTGATGAAGCAGAAGATGAAGATATAAGTTCTGAGGAATCTCAAGATGAGAGTTCAAATTCTGAAGAACCAGAAGCTGATGAAGCAGAAGATGAAGATATAGGTTCTGAGGAATCTGAAGCGCAGGATATAAATTCTGAGGAATCATCAGAAGAAGTTGAGGATTCAGTTGATGAGCCACCAAGGTATGTTCACATGTTCACAACAACTTAACCAAATGAAAATAATAACTATTGTTGAAGAAGAAAAAAAGAAATAAGAAAGTGTTCATAGATAACAAGATACTCAAGCATTTGAAAGAATTATGCTATGTTGTTGTTCTTGTCATTGACAGTTTGCTTTCTATATATTATTTATAAGTAATTCATAATTATAAATTATGATTCGGGTGTAGGGTTAAGGGCAATTGTCTAAGTTGTATTGTCTTATCTGAAAACCAAATGTTATCCAATAAACGTCTCCTGTGCATCCAAATCAAACGGGTGATATATATGTGCAGAAGATACTTTAATGCGATAATCAGTTTAACTTTTGACAAATTGCAATTAATCTCACAATTAATGTAACCTACTTTTTTACCTCAAATATTTTTTTATAGGTTTTGTGATGGATTTTTTATTAGTGTTGACTTAATCAATTGTGAGTAATTACATTTTAATCTTAAGTTAACCAATTTTAAGGGTAATTTGTTATAGTATTATTCATTTGGATCCGTCCAATTCAAGGTTGGAGGATCTCTTTGGTAATCATCCAAGCTCAACTTCTTATCCAAGCCAGTGTTTAACTTATCTAAGTTGGTGCATGACCGACCAACCTGTTTGATGGCCAACTAGGCTCAGTGTTCATCTCACTGAGTTGATGATTGGTTATCTATATTAATACATGGTCAGCTGGCTTGTTTGGTGATTGACCAAACTTAGTGGCTTGCACTCTAAGTTGTGAGACATCTATCCAAATTGTGTATGATCAACCGGTCTTTTTGATATTCAATTGGGTTTGCTGACTCTCTAAGTTTCGAATTAACCATCTAGGTTGAATCATGATTAAATGACGTATTTGATGAGTGATCGAGTTTGTTGTTTGACCATTTAAATTATAGTTTGTAGTCTGAACTGTAATAGTCATACGGTACAAATTATATAGCCTGTATATTTTCAGAAAAATAGCAATTGTTGAAGAATATAAACAAAAGAACTTTTTCTTCCTTCATTATACTTACACATTCTCATATTTGTATGCGATTTTCATTAATTGTGTCATATGGTTCATTATTTATTATCTTTTTATGTCTTTTATATGAATGTAGGCCCCTCATTGATATCAACGGAAGCGAGTGTAATTTGCCTACTGGAAGGTGTGTCATAGGTTCATCATTTCTTCTTATCTTTATCAATGAAAAAGGAGTTAAGGTCAAGTTTTTTTTATGAACGCAGGATCTTCACGGATATCGATCAATGCATAAATAATTCACTTTTGAAGAGGTGTGTCATAGGGTTCATCATTTCTTCTTATATTTACCACTGAAAAAGAAATTCTTATTATTAACTTTTTATATAAATGCAGACATCTTATGAATTTCAATCCAGAAAGGAATAATTTATTTAAGGAGAGGTATGACATAAGGTTCATAATTTCTTTTTATCTTTATTAATGAAAAAAATCCTTAAGGTTAACCTTTTATATGAATGAATGTAGGGCTGAAATCAGAATTTTTAGGTTGAATAAATTATACGCCGTCGGAGAGGTAAGTTATAAGGTTCATTTTTTTTTTATCTTTCATTAATGAAAAAAATCCTTAAGGTCAACTTTTTCCATGAATGTAGACACTCGTGGATTGAAGAGTAAGTGAATCGTCTATGGGAGGTAAAAATTATGTAAAGTATATATTTCAATGTGACTATCACCAACAAAGTAGTGTAATTAATAAGTGACAATTTATTCTCTTTTCTTTTGTTGTTTTGTTGTTACAATCAGAGAGACAGAGACTCAAGTATACGCATGAATATTCATGGTTATGGCCTACCGAAGGATAATTTCTCTTCATGTTAATATGTAGCCATAAACTACAATCAATGACACTAGCTTAGTTATAATAAAATGCAAACTCAAGCTCGAAAGCTTTGTAAGCTTATCGGTATTCTCTTAAATAATTCAAGGTTTTAATGTTGTTGTTAATGTCAATTGACCACTAACCTGATTTGGATGGTTGCTGGTTATGTGGTACAATTATATGTGCTTCTATGTATGACTGTTATATTATTTTGAATAATTTTTTAAATGTCTTTTTTCTACATGCATGTACTTGGACAAATTTTAGAAAAAAAAGTTGGATAGAGTTTGAAAAACTTTTCATAATTAGTGTTAGACACAGTTTATAGAAGTTAGACAGTCTACAGATAATATTGAAAACTTAAAGATTTTTTAAAGTATTTAGAAACACAATAAAAGAGAACAAAGATAAAAATTCATTTTTATATTCATTCCAACTGAGCTACATCACGTTTTCTTTTAAACACTCTTAAAGGGTTCTACTAACTTTAAAACTTATGAATTTCACCACTCCTGGTTTTATAATGAGTTTCACCATTACTGTATATAATAGTTCAATTGACTAAAACGTTTAACTCCCCCTGAATTAAACAACCAAGTGTTTTAAATCATTTCTAATTATCCAAAAACAACAAAGTGTTTTTAAAAACAAGTATAGATTGAAAAACACTCTTAGAGATGATTTAAATCAATACCAAGTATATCTGAAAAACTTGTTACAAAGAATTTTTTTTTCAAAGAGCTAGACAATGCAACGACAAGAGAATTTTGGCAGCGTGATAATATATGCAGTTTTTTTTTTGTTATCTTCTTCTCTTCATGTGGTCTTCTTTATGTGGGCAACTTCAAGAAAGATTATTTACTCAGAAGCATTGAGTTTGAAGTAGGTGTGTAGCCTTTTGTACGAGGTCAATGCTATATTACTTTTATAGTGGCAATTATTTTGCTTGTACAGTTTTAGCAAACAAAAGGCATTGATGAAACATTTCTAAAATGTCTTTGTATCTCTTAACGTTCTTCTGAATCAGTATAGAGCTTTTGAATAAAACATTTATCCTTTATGGATCTGCACAGATAAAGAAAAACAACACAACAAACAAAAAGTAGCATTCATACATTTGAATTTAAAACCTTAGATGCTTATTATAGAGTTTAGCGTAGTCCTTATACTATAGCATTTATGTGAGCCTATTTATCAAATTGTTTAGAGTATTTTATATTGTTTGTGTTTAGGATATTATCTAGACATAGATATTGTTCAACGTATTATCCTAGACAATAATTTTGATAAAGATTATTTCATTAGCTTCAAAATAAAGGCACTATAGTAAAAATGCATATTTTTGACAAATTTTTACTAACAGAATCATATCTGTCGATAAATGGTAATTTTCGATGGATTTACAAACAAAATTATCAATAAATGTTTATGTTGTACTTACCGACAGATATATCTGTCGATAAGGGGTGTATGATTTAGTTTACCGACAGATATAACCCGTCGATAATATGCTCTATGATATAACTTAGGTTTTCCTTCTCCTGATTCATTTTGCGCATTGCCTCTTCTTCCTTCATTCCCCTCTGTCAATTGTCCTCTTCTGTTGATTCAATCCCCTACACCGGTGAGAGGTTGTCGTTCCCCAATTGATTTTGCATGTTCTCCCATTCGTTCTTTCATTCTCCTTTGCAAGTTGCATTCTTTAGTTTATTCAATTCCCTGCACTAGTGAGAGGTTTTCGTGCCCCACTTGAATTTTCTCGTTTCCCCCTTTATTTTTTTATTATCCTTCACTAAAGAAGGATGCTTCCCTCCTCTACCGTGCGTTGGTTTAAGGTAGGTTTTCCCTGTTTTGTGCATTCATTAATTTGTTGTTTCACTAAAGGCTCATTGGTTCCCTATAGTGGTGCTAATCAGTGCGAGGAGGTGTGCGTTTTTTTGTTGTTGTAATTGGGAAGTGAGGTTGTCATCATGGAGGGAGGTTGTCCAGAGGCCTTACAATCAATGTGTGTTTTGTGCTTGTTGCCTCGTAGTGTTAACTAGGTCTATGGTGGGAGCAATTTCATTTGCCCATCTCAAAAAGGTAAAACTAAGTTCATATGTCTATCTCTAATGATGCATTAGACAAAAAGGAAGATCTTGGATATGTGATTTTGAATCTGAAGGAGGTCATCTTGACTGTGATCGAAAAAGAAGAGATTGGAGAAGGAGAATATGGTTTGGAGTCGCACTTGATTATCTCCTAATGATGTTAACATTAATGTAGTTATTCAAATTATAATTTTATTATTAAACTAATTAATACTGCACATGAGTAATGATATCAGGCACTTCTTAAAATTTTAATACGTGCATAGTTAAATGTGAATCACACTTTAAAAGACTGAACGGACTATTTAATCAAACAAAAACTAAAAGAAGTCCGTTATGGCATATTGTAGTTTGATGATTTTGAATTATGAGAAATAATGTTTTGTTTAAGGGTAGTTTTCTTTTTCAGATGATTGGTCTATTTTTGGACACTAAAGGGTCTTGGTTATTGGTTTAGCGCTAAGTTAGAAAAGATTCTCCCTTTCTTTCATAGTTGCTTCCAAACCCTTTTTCACTGTATGTGATTTTCAGTAAATGTGTCATAGAGTTCATTACTTCTCATCTTTATCAATATGAAAGCCTAAAGGGTCAATATTGTATAGTTGCAAACGGCTCATAAAACTGATCGGAGATCAAAGAAAGATTGTAGATATCATATTGTTCTTAATTACAACAAAATAGTGATTATCATGTTGTTCTGTCGTTACAAACAGGTTGCCATAGTAAAGAAGATTCAAGGTTTTATTTACTATCCAAGAATGAGGAATTTTACATTATGAAATAATTTTACTTACTCTACCCCACAAGATACAAGCCAAGCCATGAGACAAGGAGAGAAAAATAAATGCACAAACCTAAGAATCCAGCACAAGTGCATCGATATTTCGTTTTCCTTCAGGGCCTTTGGTATACCATGATAACACATAGTCTCCATACACAACATCACGGTATTTAGCAGGTGATGACTCATCTATCAGTTCAGAGACAGGGGAGATCTTCACTGTCTTAGCAGGGTCATGAAATGTTGCCACAGAAAGCCTTGCTCTATCAGGATTAGTAATTGCCCTATGCTCACAGCTCCTGTACTTTCCATTGGTTATAATCTGGTGCCAAAAGAATTTTCTGTTAATTGAAAACTTGCAAAAAGACCAATTGTGGTTGAATTCACCCCAACTTTCTCTTCATCCAAATTTAGCCAACTTTTATTTAACTTAATGAATCAATGGTCAATCAGGATAAAGAATCACAGATCATCAGAATTCACTATTAAGCTGCCATGTTGTAGAATACTGAATTTACAAGTCAAAATGATACAAGCAAATGCTTATAATCCAGAAAGAAACATTGTTCTCCACAGCTGAGGGATAGTAATGGCGCCAATTTAGCTAAAAATTGGAACTCGTTAAATAAAACCGAACCTGTCATGTTTTTTACCAGTTCTAAATAATAATTTTTACATGGAAAAACAATCTCTCTTTTCCACACATTTTTCCTCCTTACACCCACTTCCCCAATTGAAGTGAAACGGTTTGCAATATTATATATATTATCTGGTAAATCATAACCTGTCCATTGAATTTAATGTCCCAAACAAAGTTCAATACAACATAAAAACCAATACTTCACACCTACTTACTTGAATTTCAGCAATTGTTAGCAATTTAATAAAACTGGTCACAAATAGATCATGCTAGTGCTTATTCCTTTGCAATGCACATATACCATACTCGTGCCATAAATTGCTCACATAAACCCCTTTGGCCGTGCTCAGTAATCTAAATTAAAAAAAAAAAAAAAAATGCTTTCCCCTAAACGCTTCAGGCATCTGCTTTTCTTAACTCTCGGCACTTTAAATAAATGGCAATACAGCCAAAATTCTCCAACCCACTTATTTCATATTAGAGGCATACTATCAGTACATTCTTTTCTTAAAAAATTTTCTATCCCTCTTTCTTCTATCAGTTGAAACTCACCTAGCTCCCACTAGTTTGGGAGTAAACCCAAATGGGAAAATGTGATCACTGAAATTCAACCAAATTTCACTCAATAAGAATAAGTCTGAGAGTTTTTTGCAAGTACTTTTTTTCTCTTCGGATGCTCTTAGTGTGTGTTTGGTTTGGCGTTTGACAAACACTAAGAATCCCTTCACACATTTGGAAGATGAAAATAGAGAAGGAGCTGTATAGGTGGATTAGGGAAAACGTGGGTTACTTTCAACCCAATGTTATATATCCCAAACACACCCCTAGTCCTATTATTCAATAGCCTTGTCTCATCAGAGGTAACAACTAAATACCAGTATAGATTACCGAGATAAAACTTCAATTATGATTGAAAACCGGCCCCAAAAAGACCTAATAACAACATCTGTCCAGTACAAAAATCAAATGTTCAAGTTCAAAAGAATTTCCATATTTCCTATTGTACTGTAAATTTATACAAACCAAAAGGGTCAACAGTTTATTTACCTCAGTTTGGTCAGCCAAGAGGACAAGAACAGCATCTGACAAGGGTTCAACAGTAACCCACTTGTCAACACCACCATCACCACTCTTTAGCACTTGAAGACCCTCCACGTCATCCTGAATCAAAAGCGTGATTGCACCTATGTCAGAATGCGATTGCAACCCAAGCGTGAGGTCTGGTTCGGGACACGGAGGATAGAAGCTAATGGTGATGTTCTGGTAAAATTCTCCAACAGCATCTTCAATGCACGAAGCACGCAACCCTAGACTCTCAGATATCAAAGCCAGCAACTTTTGCGCCAGAATCTTCATCTCGTCGCTGTACCTCGCCACTGTGTCCCGGTAATCGGGGGGAAACTCCGGCCACCGATCAGGGTTCCGCCGAGAGAGGGGGAGAGTGTGGTGGTCGAAGTAGTCCCTCCAATCGAGGACCTGCGCGTCGTCTTGCTGCTGATCGGAGGTTGCCAGCATCTTGCTGCCGTAGCCCTCCGACGCAGTCGTGGAGCAGGCGTAGCGGAGCTTCTGCGACATGGGGCAGTCGGTGAAGAATGCGCGGCCAGTGCGGCGAATGGCGCCGAGGAGTGACAGAGGGACGCCGTGGTTGGTGACGTGGAAGGCGCCCCAGTCGCGGCAGGCGCTTGCGATTGATTCAAGGGTGGAGGCGCGGCGGGTCGGGTCGAAGAACGATAGGTCGATGAGAGGAATATTCCGTGGTTCGGTTCGGGTGTGGAAAATGGGTCGGGTATGAAGAGGTTGAATGTATTGGGGTGGAACCCGAGAGAGACCCGATTGGGCGAGGGGTTGCACCCTCCTTGTGCCTTCTTCGCTGACTTCCATTGGATAGGATCCTAATCCAATACACGCTGCGTTATTTAAAAGCTACGACATCAAGATAAATAAATATCAAGTACTAATACAAATAAATAAACTAGAATATGAGAAATTTGTCGAGTAAGTACTATGAACATTTATAGAAACTAAGACTTAAAAACCAATGTTTTCGGTGGACTTTAAAAGTTTTCATTGAATGGTTCACTGAAAATCCAACTCACACTATTTCATAAATTCAATTTTAAATTGTATTTTTTACCGGTTTTGAAATAAAAAGGCAGATATCATATGAAAAGAAAAGAGAAATAAAAAAGAAAAACACATTATAAGACTTGGTTCCTTTTGAAGGAAATCTTGGTATTGATAAGATGATGAATAATATAAGATTTCTTTGGTTTGGTTATAGAAATGGATAAGTATTTATATATCCATCATGTTGGGTCTTTGTATTCATGTTATTTTGTATTTATTTTCGTTTTCAATTATTTTAAAAAAAAATTAAAGTTGTTATTAGAAAATAATGTTAATAGTTGTTTATTAATTGTGTTTCATAAAATAAAATTAATGTATTAACCTCTTCAATTTTTTAAAATAATTTTATATTTTAAAATCTGTAAAATTCAATCATTTTTATACAAATGGTTGAGTTGGTTTTAAAATGTTGGGTTTAAACTCACAACTATGTCAAAAAAAAAGTCCAAAATTGTGATTAATATATTTTTACTAGTGGGAGGGCTACCAAGTCGGTGTGTGAGTCTCTTTAATTTCTCAAAATAGAGAGCACATAACTTGGGAGAGAAAAGATAGAGGAGAAATTTTGTAGAAATTTTTACTATGCAGTCTTGGTATAACAAAATTTTTATATTCGTTTACCGTTTGATCAAGTTGAAACATTGATAGGAGGTTCGCAATAGAAAAAGAATGATAATCATAATGATGATTGTGTCACTACTACTATAAGTGTTGATATTGTTCTTCTTCGTAACTGAGTCTGTTAATCTTGCACTAACGAGAGCATGTTGATTATTAATAGTAATAGTACACTGTACATTACATTGATAATGGAGTTCTTCACATCTTACACTTATGGTGATTTTAGAATGTTTAAGATGGGTAATGATGGTGTTTCAAAGGTTATTGGTGTTGATGATGTGGGTTTGCAAACCAACATGAGAGTGCAATTATTACTTAGATGAATCAAACATGCTCCGAATGTTTACTTTAATCTGATATTTATGCATTTGCTTGATGATTGTGGTTATGACAACCACTTTGGTTATGGTAAATGGAGGCTCATTAAAGGTAATTTGGATATGGACAAAGGGGAGAAACACTCTAAATTGTATTATGGTTTCTGAAGACATTGTGATTGTTATGTATAAGAATCTTTGTGGCATCGGAGACTTGGTCATATAAGTGAGAAAGGGCTTAGTTGCTTAGCTAAAAAGGATGTTCTTTTAGGATTAAAGAATGCAAAGTTGGAGAAATGTTCTTATTGTATGGATGGTAAACAAACTAAAGTTTTTTTTAAAGAAACATCCTCCCTCAAGGAAGTCGGAGTTGCTTGAATTGATGTATTATGATGTTTGTCGCCCGTTGAAGGTAAAGTCATTTTGTGATACACTTTACTTTGTTACTTTTATTGATGATTGTTTCAGGAAGCTATGGGTCTATGCACTTGAATTAAAGGATCAAGTACTTGAAAATTTTAAGGAATTTCATGCTATGTTGAGAGACAATCAAGCAAGAAGCTGAAATGTATCAGTATTGATAATGGTGGTGAGTAATGTGGACCCTTTAATGCTTATTGTAGACAATAAGGTATTGGACATGAAAAGACTTCTCCTAAAACTTATTAGTTCAATGATCTAGCAGAGATGATGAACATGACTTTTATTGAACAAGTTAGATGTATGCTTTCTGAAGCAAAGTTGCCTAAGCGCTTTTGGGGAGAGTCATTGTTTGCAGCAGTGCATGTTATTAACCTTAGTCATGCAGCTGCTTTGAATACTGAGGTGCTAGACAAAATTTGGTTTGGTAAGAATGTTGGCAATGATCATTTGCATGTCTTTGGTTGTAGGGCATTTGTTTATGTTCCAAAGGATGAAAAATCCAAGTTAGACGCAAAGACAAGGCAAGGTATCTTCATTTGTTATGATCAGGATGAATTTGGCTATAAGTTGTATGATATTGAAGCTAGTAAAAATTCATGATGTGAAATTCATGGAAGATCAAACCATTAAAGACATTAACAAGGTGGAGAAGACTATACTCAAGAAGGATCATAATCTCACTAATGGTAATCCAATGTGATTGTCAGTTCACAATCTGGATAATGTTGAGATTGAAGCTCAAGATGATGATCAACATAGTGATGTTGATGATCAACAGGTTAGAAATGGAGTAAAGGTTTCGATTGATGATGCTCAAGAGGAGTATGATGATGATCTTGGTGATATAACTTAATTACCACAAGTCCCTACCAGGAGGTCCAAGAGGCTGAGAAAACCATCTTCCAGATATCCTTCAGACGAGTATGTAACTTTGATTGATGGTGGAAAACCTAAATGTTTTGAAGAAGGTTTAGATAGTGAAGAAAAACAACTGTGGCTGGATGTAATGCAAAATGAGATGAAATCTTTGCATGATAATTACGCTTATTATTTGGTGAAATTGCCTAAGGGCAAAAGGGCTTTGGAAACCAGCTGGATTTTTTTGGGTGAAACAAGATTCAAATTCTACATTTCCAAGGTATAGGCTAGATTAGTGGTGAAAGGATTTAGACAAAAAAAAGGTGTTGATTTCAATGAGATTTTCTCACTTGTGGTGAAAATGTCATCTATTAGAACTATGCTAAGTTTAGTTGCTACTTTTGATTTGGAGGTTGAGTAGATGAATGTGAAAACAACTTCTCTTCATGGTAATTTGGAGGAAGAGATTTACATAAAACAACCTGATAGTTTTCATTTTAAAGACAAGGAAGATGATGTGTGTAGGCTGAGAAATAGTTTATATGGTTTGAAGTAAGTTCTAAGACCATGGTATAAGAAGTTTGAGTCTTTTATATGTGATCAATATTACAAAAGGATTCCTTTTGATTATAGTGATTTATTGTTGCTATTCGTTGGTTATTACTCTTCATAGATTCTAGAAAGTTAGGAGAATTTTATCTACTACATTATATGGTATATTGGTTGTATTGTGTTGTTTTTTCCATTAAAAAATAACAATTTTATAAATTCAAATATAAAATTTTAAAATAATTTCAAACAATTTTATAACAATTTAAAACAGATATATTTAAATTTGAAAATGATTTTAAATAAAGTTCAATGTAAAATATAAATATAAATAAACTTAATCTTATTAAAATTATTTAATAAAAATATCATTTTAACAAAAATATTTGTATAACATTTATATAAAAGATAAATTTGATTTGAATTTAGAAAGGAACAAATTATTACTAAACATTTAAAAAAAAATTGAGACAGAAACTACTATAATCATATCGCACTGTCATGTCGTGTGATTTACACGTCACAATCAATATGAGAAGATAATGTCACGACAACAAAATATGCACAACACAAATTCAAAAATAAGTCAATATTATCTATTTAAACATTGTCAATATAATTAGATTTGATTAATGCAGATTATATTAAATATGCACGAAGTTAAATTTTTTTTTAAAAAAAGAATGAAGTTGATACACTATTAACAAAATAAGCAATTAAACCATTAAAAAAGTGTAGTTCAAAACAATATTGTTAATTTGAGAATTCAAACCAATTTGATCGGCCAAGTTTGAGAGTCTACCTAGTCCATGTTGTCTTTTTGTTAAATGGCTTCAGTTACTATTTTGTATATTTCCAAGTTTTTAAATTTCTTCTGTTTTTGGCAGCTTGGTAGTTCCACATCAGTTGGCAACCAAACATCAACTTTAATATTAGTTATTTTTAACCCAACAAAAAATTTCAATCCATTCATATATAAAATATTAGATTTTCAATAATAGAAAAAAAAAAACAAACCAACTCAACAACTTAACAATTTGAGAGATAAAATTTTAAAATTCAACTTACTTGGCAATTTAACTCATTTTTTACGAATTAATATGGAATCGGACTTAATCCCCCACCGTCTTGTATGAAAATCAAAAAATTATATCAAGACTTTTTCTTCTCTTAAAATATATGAAACTATTTAATTGTAAAATTAATCAAAATAAAAAAGCTTATAAACCCCGCAGCCTAATCTCACTCAAAGCAAGCAACAACAAAAAATAAAAAGAAAAAAAAAATGTCAGCAAATATTCTATAGACGACATCGTTCTAATAACATTTGCAAAGTTGAAGTTTTCATTGCCACTTATCCCTATAACTATACAACCCAAAACCTCAAACCTTCATTAGCCACTCCACACTCCATTGCAATCTTGCCCCTTCTCCAACCTCCAAACCCCCACTTACCGGTCCAAAATTTCCCATAAATTGCACCCCTTTGCTTCCAAATCCACTGCCACTCCTATCCCTACTGATTTCAACATTTTAGTTCATTCTTTGCTATTAACTTCTGGGTCTTTTTTATTCTGGTTTACATATCTTGGAAACGAGAAGAAGATGGACAACCTGAACTTGGCCCTTGTGTCTTCCTCTAAACCTTTGATGTTGGGACGTGTTCTTGCAAGAGACGCCACCGACAGAGACGTTTTAAGAAGAAAGCCCTTCTCTCTTGGAAGGGTCTTGATTGCTCCTCACCGTTGCCGATACCGTGTTTCTGCGCTCTCTTCCTCCCATCATGGCCAGAAATCTTGTATTCAATTCTTGAACTTTTGTCTAGTTTTGTTATTATCTTTCTATGTGAGCGTAGGTGTGTTTGATGGGTTATTAGAATCTTTAGTTGGAATTTATTCTTGGTGGGAAAAATATTCACTGAATCACTGGATTCTGATGGAGTCCAATAAAATGAAATTTTTACTGTTGAAGTTGAAGGTGAATTGATAGGTCTGATTATGCTTTTGCTGTGTTTGTTTTGCTTTTTGTTTCTTCTTCGGCACTAAAGATAGAAACCGAATTGAACATGTTGGTTCTATTGTTATTGGACTTGAGTCATGAATACACTATGTTGACATTTTCAAGGGTTTAAGGGAGTGTTTTGGATATGCAGGCAATATAGAAAAACACTTTTAGTGATACGACTTTGTTTAGGAAGCCACTCTATTAGAAAAGTTTAAATCGTCTCTTCTTTTTCTGGTTTAATTATGTTTTTAGTTCATGAAATTTAGGATAATCTGGTTTTAGCCCTTCAAATTAAAAAGAAGAAGTTAATTTTAGTCCCTCAATTTTGGAAAAGAAATGGTTTTATTTCCGAAACACTAAAATTGAGGGACAAAATACAATTTTAATAATACCATTTTAGTCTTTCAAATTTATGAAGCACTTTTTACTCTATTAAAGAGTAAAAACAAATGAGCCCTAATTTCTGATGAATCAATATAGCATTCTATGTACAATAGTTTACCACTCTATTTTTAAGAATAGTAGTTCTACACTTAGAATATACTGTTCGTAGACAGACACAGATTGTGGATTTTGGAGTTTCTCTCAAGGACCTGATAGCATTTTGAATTTGAATCCATGGTTAAAAAAATTATCTCGTGTCTGTGTATTTTTAATCCATTTAAGTAATGTATTTATCTTGTCTATTGACTAATATTCTCTTGTGATTAGTGAGTGCTTGCTGTACAAGTTGAATATCCTATCGATATTTTTCACTCATCACCTAAGACGCATAAGTAATGCATGTCAATGAAACAGTGCAGGAGAAGCCGATAGTAAAACATTTTGCAAGTGTTTCGTCTTCAAATACTATAGAAACGGCATCAATTGGAGTTAACCCACAATTATCACCATCTCCGTCCTCAACTATGTAGTCATTTACTCTTTTTACCTTTTGCATATTACTTTTCTTTAAAATTGTCGTCTCATGTTTTTATGATGAGCAGCTACTGATATTTTATCGATTGAAGTTTGCTGACATCTTTTGCATGTAAATTCACACTACAACTTATCTATTTACTATATTTGTAGAGGGTCACCTCTCTTTTGGATCGGTGTTGGTGTTGGGCTTTCTGCACTGTTTTCTATGGTGAGAACTGAGAACTGTAGTCACAATTGTACATTACATGTATTGATGACGGATTTATTTTTGCTGCTTGTTTAATAAATTTTGTGTTTTTGCAGGTAGCTTCAAGATTAAAGGTGAGTGCCACTTTATTGCTATGCATTGAGATAAGCTGGTTCATTCTTTGAGTTCGAGTATAACTGTGTAAGATGTAACAAAGTGTGTTAGTCATTGGTATAAAGGCTATAATTTGGTGCATACACTTAATTGAAACTGTAAAATAATTCTAGAAGGCTTAATTGATACCTCTCACAATCTTCTATTTATAAGAATAAATTGATATACAAGTACATGATAAATAGGGTAATCCTAGACATAATATAATCATGATAAATAGAGTAATCTTAGACATAATATAATCATGATAAATAGGGTAATTTTTGACACATTATAATGATGATAAAATAGGATAAATATCCTAACACTCTCCCTTAAGCTGGAGGATACAAATTGTATGTACCAAGCTTGGAACAAATAAACTCAATTCGAGGACCCCTTAATGACTTGGTCAATACATCTGCGAGTTGATCGTTTGACCCAATAAACTTAGTACATATTTCTTTGGTCAACAACTTTTCACGAACAAAATGACAATCAATTTCTATATGTTTAGTCCTCTCGTGAAACACTGGATTTGATGCAATGTAGAGAGCAGCTTCATTGTCGCAATACATCTTCATAGTATGGATGTCACAAAATTTAACCTCTTGAAGGAATTGTTTCACCCATATAAGTTCACATGTTAGTGATGTCATTGCTCTATACTCGGCTTCCGCGGTTGATCGAGCTACTACATTTTGTTTCTTACTTTTTCATGAAATAATGTTTCCTCCCAGAAAAACACAATATCCTGTAATAGACCGTCTATCAATAGGTGAACCTGCCTAATCTGCATCACAATACCCAGAGACCTGAATGCTTCCTTTATCTTCATATAACAATCCTTGCCCGGGGGCCTTTTTTGCATACCTTAGAATGTAAATGAGAGCATTCCAATGGTCAACACATGGAGCCTACTGCAAAGGATAGATCTGGCCTTGTAATAGTGAGATAAATCAGTTTTCCAACCAGCCTCCTATACCTGTCTCTGGATCGGAGAATAATTCACCTTCTTCTGTCCTTAATTTCTGGTTTGGATCCATGAGACTGTTTACCGGTCTACAATCAATCATGCTTGTTTCTTGTAATATATCAAGAGCATACTTCCTTTGGGAGATTACAACTCCATCTTTTGATTGCGCTACTTCAATGCCTAAGAAGTATTTGAGACTTCCAAGATCCTTGGTTTGAAAATGTCTACACAAGTACTCTTTTAGTTGAGATATTCCAACAACATCATTTCCTGTAATGACAATATCATCAACATATACTATTAAGTAAACATATTTCCTGATAGAAGAATGACAATAAAAAACTAAATGGTCTGCTTCACTGTGTTTTAGCCCAAATTTTTGAACAATGGAGCTAAACTTTCCAAACCAAGCATGTGGGGATTGCTTGAGGCCATATAGAGATCGATGCAATTTGCATACCATACCAGACTCCCCTTGAGCAACAAACCCAAGAGGTTGCTCCATATAAACTTCTTCCTCAAGATCACCATGTAGGAAGACATTCTTGATATCCAATTGATGAAGTGACCAGTGACGAATGACTGCCATGGCAAAGAAGAGACGAATAGTAGTCATCTTGGCTATAGGAGAGAAAGTGTCACAATAATCAAGACCATAAACTTGAGTGTAACCTTTTGCAACAAGCCGAGCTTTCAGCCGATCAGTTTCACCATCAGGGCCAACTTTAACTACATACACCATCGACAACCAATCGCCTTTTTTCTTGGGGAAGGGGCACCAACTCCCAAGTATTACTGTGGTCAAGAGCCTACATTTCCGCAATCATAGCTTGTCGCCATCCAGGATGATCAAGTGCTTCTTTCACATTCTTGGGTATAACAACAGAGGACACTAAGGATAAAAGAGAAAAATAGGAGGGCGACAATCGATGATAGCTTAGAAAATTATAAATGAGATGAGGGTTTCGAGTGGAACGAATACCTTTTCTGAGGGCAATAGGCCATGCTGAATCATTTGCACCAAGAGGTGTGGGAGGAGGTGACGAGGGAGAAGAATCTGAAGTAGGAGATTCACCATTGTCTTGGGGAGGTGGACTATCCATTGGGGCCCTGTGTGGGATGATCTCAGTATGTGGAGAAACATGTGTAGAAGGATTGTGATCAAGACTTGGAATGACAGAGACAGTGGAGCTATTTGACTCAGCCATTGGAATAAGAAGGACCTGCTGGAGGATAGAAACATCCTGAACAGATGGAGAGAAGTAAGGAGTCTGTTCAAAGAATGTGACATTAGCAGACATGTAATACTTCTTAGTTTCAGGAGAGTAACACCGGTATCCTTTTTGAAGTGTAGAATAGCCAAAGAAGACACATTTGAGAGCGCGAGCGGAGAGTTTGTCTAGACCTGGAGACATGTCATGAACAAAACATACACAGCCAAACACTCGGGGAGATGTATGAAAGAGATGATCATTAGGAAACAAAATGGAGAAAGGGACTTTATTATCAAGAGAGGAGGAGGGCATCCTATTAATAAGATAACATGCAGTTAAGATGACATCCCCCAGTGATGGACAGGAATATGGGCACCAAGCAAAAGGGTACGAGCAGTTTCAACCTAGTGTCTATTTTTTCGTTCTGCTATACCATTTTGCTGTGGTGTATGAGGACAAGTAGACTGATGTAAGATACCATGGGAACTCAAGATGGCAAAAAAGAAGGATGAGAAATACTCTTTTGCATTATCACTTCTTAATATTTTGATTACTTGACCAAATTGATTCTTGATTTCATTCAAAAAGGATGTAAAGATAGCTAACAATTCAGAACAATTTTTCATAAGATAAACCCAAGTACATCTTGAATATTCATCAATAAAGGTAACAAAATATCTAAAACCAAAGGAAGAGATACGACTAGGTCCCCATATATCAGAATGGATGATGGAAAAACTAGAATTACATATTGATTGAGACCTGTTAGATGTTAAGTTGTGTGTTTATGTTAATTGGGCTTAGCCCATTATGTCTTTAGGGTTTAACCCTTATCTTACATTATAAATAAACTACCCTATGTGTATACTAAATACATAAGGGAGATTTCTTCTAATCTTCTCTACTATTTCACATGGTATCTAGAGCTTAGGTTTTGTTCCAGCCAGTTCCACAGGCTCCGAATAGAAGGTAGAGGAACTGTATAAATAGATTGTTTGGATAGTTTGAAGGGACTTTTGGAGAGATCTTTGTTGACAGGTATTGACCTGTGAGGGTTAAGCCTCTGTATTCAGTTGTACAGAACATTCTTTCTGTGAATAATATTCAGTTTTTCCTATCTTTCTTGTCTCTTTTGGGGAGAAAGAGAGTTCTTAATTAGGTTCCCAAATTAGGAACCTAACAGATGTACTGAACACCACTTCAACAACTGTTTTGAGGTGTTTGAGCATTCTTTTCTAGAATAGTTTTTTAATCTGTATGACGGGCTTCTTTTGAAATTACTTGGAAGTTGAAGGCATGTGTCCACACACAATTTGTTGTCAACACTTCTACTAACCGTAAAACAGAAATTATAGCTTGATTTTTGCCTACTCCAATCAACAAATGCAAAGTATACCTTCAATGTTTTAAAAGAAATTATAGGTTTTTCTATCACTGAACACATTAGCTGCCATCTTCCTTATTCAAGTAAAATTTTACAGATGTTTAAATAATGTTTCAGCTTTTTTTCTAAAAGGTATGTTTGTTGCTTTAATTTACATTGCTTATTGTTCACTCTTCATTTTGGAAGCACAGTAAGTACGTAGAATTCTTACAGTTTGATTGAACTTGAGATTTTGATTTAGCTTTATTAGAATATGGGTATTATTTGTGATGCCACCTTTTGGTATTTGAATTTCTCTCTCTGTGAAAAGACTGGGAGCATGGATCAAGAGGGTGATATTAAACCCAAAAGAAAGTCTTACAAGTTTATTCATGTAAGCCTAAACTCGTAATACTGTCCTTTTGGGCCTAATATCAGCCTCTTGATCCAGGCTTGCAGTCCTATCACTTTGTTAATTGTAGTATATGCTCTGTCTTACCTTATTTTTTATGTCCTGAACATATTACATAATTTAAACATGCCTTCTGATTTTGTTTCAGAAATATGCAATGCAACAAGCTTTCAAGACCATGATGGGCCAGATGAATCCACAAAATAACCAATTTGGTAATGCCGCCTTTTCTCCGGGGCCTCCTTTTCCGTTTTCAGCGCCATCAGCAGCAGGGCCCACTGCAACTGCTCAATCTCGAGCACCTTCAGCATCTATTGGATTTCAGTCCACCAACACCGTAGATGTACCTGCAACAAAAGTAGAGGCTACACCAACTGCTGATATTAAAGATAAAGTGGAAGTACCAAACGAACCCAAAAAAATTGGTAACTTAACCTTATAATGTCTTCATAGCAATCCTATTTGTTTCTTGTTCGATGAGACATGCCACTTTTCTAATTTATATATGGTGAGGTGATGTGTCCACTAGGAGATATATGTGATTCCAGGTAAATTGAATAATAGTCTTGAAAGCTCTTTGTTTTTTTCTTTTTGGCCTATTTATTTGGTTTAGTACAGTATTTTCTTATTGGCTTTTAGCCTGGATTACTGTTCTAATTGACTTAACTCTACTGACGTTCTACACAATATTAAAGGATGATTTGGTATTTGCCAGTATGAATTTGATAAGATAAATTTTTGTATGGAATCTTCCAAAGGGTATTGCCAACTTGTTCAGCCTACCATGAATGCTTCATTGACTTGCCAATGATGATCTTTAAGCTTTCTTATTTTTTGTAGTAGCTGGGATGAATCTATGTCACTAAGTTGTTTGAGCTTTGCATGCATGCAAGTGTACCAGTTCACAGTTATTTGTGTTATTTACTTTTAGTGGCAAGTTACGTGTATTAAACATTTTAATATGAAAAACTAGGGGTGAGTTGGTGAGATCACATCAATTATATATTCAGAAGCTAAGATAATGTAGAAAATGGGATAATGCTGGGAAATAGAAAGTGGGAAGTTGAGGAGGAGAAAACAGAAAGCAAAAGCTTAACTATTTTTGAAATTGTTTCATATTAAAAGTATTTGAATAATTATTAATGTTTATTACTTCCTTTTCTTTATTAATTATTTTAAAAAAAAATTAATATTATATAAGTATTTTTAAAATATTTGCAACAATTTCTTGTTATCTATATAAAGATTTCCAACGGAAATTGAAGATGGAAAACCTTCATTATCCATGTTGAAGTATAATGTCATTATTTTATTATTAATACTTATGTTAGGGTTTTGTTAGGGGCTTCCTGCCTTTTTATCTTTCAGAACTACTGCTTCTATAAAAACAGCAGTAAAGTGTATCACTTTTGCTTAATCAAAATATAAGACTCTTCATCTTCTCTGAACTTCAAGTTGGTATCAAGAGCCAGACTCTTTGTCTATAGTCGGCGGCATCGTCTCACGGTCATTTCCGCCTTTCGCTCCGCTGTCCGCCATCGCCTCCCTCGCCGCCCAAAGCCGCTTTCTCCGGCGAAGTCAAGGGTTAGGTGCGCCTTGAGAAGCGCAACCCAACCCTGGTGGGGTCCCGTCCTCTGAAGCCTCCGCACTAGCCGCCACACGCCGCTTCTTTCCGGCCAGTCCGTCGTCGCCGCCGCCGAACGTCGTTTTCTCCAGCAAAGTCAAGGGTTAGGTGCGCCTTGAGAAGTGCAACTCAACCCTAGTGGTCCCGTCCTCCGAAGCCTCCGCACCAACCACCACGTGCCGCTTCTTTCTGGCCAGTCTCGGCCGCGTGTTCTGCATGCGTCGCCTTCCCGGTGTCAGACTTTCACCGCGTCACTACAGATCGTCTCGTCGGGGCTTCTTGAGTGTGTTTTGGTTCTTGTTTCTCCGTTTAGTTGGCTTGGGCTCATACCTAGGGTCTTCTTTCTCACGTTTTTGAAACCCTAAGTCCCATCTCTTCTCTAAGTTTAAAATGGCTTCTTCTATTGGAAGTAATTCCTCTTTATCTGCTACCCCTATCATTACATCTGCAAAACTGAATTGGAAAAATTATTTGTCATGGTCCTCAGCCGTGGAATTGTGGTTTCTTGGTCAAGGACACCATAATCACCTTGAACAAGATATTTCTATGGTCCCAGACGAAGAAAAATCTCAGTGACAGAAATTAGACTTTCAGTTATGTGTTGTTTTGTGGCAATCAGTTGAGCAAGAGGTTTTAGATATCTTGAGACCCTATAAGACATGCTCCTCTTTTTGGAAAAGGGCCCAAGATATTTTTGCTAATGATGTTCAACGTCTTTTTGATGCAACCCAAAGAGCAACTTCTCTCAAACAAGTCAACCATAATATGGTTTCCCATGTAGCAAAAGCTCGAGCTGCGGTAGAAGAGTTAAAGAACTTCTTTGTAGTTGATTCATTAGAAATTCTCAACAAAAAGCTTGACAAGTTTTACATGGTCCTAATTTTGAAAAGTTTACACTTTGATTTTGATCATGTACGTGATCAAGTTTTAGCTGGTGATCAAATCCCGTCGATGGATGGCTTAGTTACTCGACTCCTTCGGGTACCTAAATTGGTAAAGGAAGAGAATTTAAGTGATGCTATTGAAACATCAGCAATGGTGACACCGCGAGGAAGAGGAGGAGGTAGGAGCAATCAAGGAGGACGTGGTGGTTGAAGTGGACGTCCTCAATGCTCATATTGTAAGAGAATGGGTCATACCCAAGATAAATGTTATTCCTTGCATGGCTTTCCAGACAAAGCTGCTCATGTGTCTAAATCTGATAATTCAGAATCTAGAATTTCTGCAGCATTTTCTTCATTCTTATCTTCCCAAGGAATTTTACACCAGTCAACATGTCCCCACACTCCACAACAAAATGGCATTGCAGAGAGAAAGAATAGGCATCTCATTGAAACTGCACGCTCCTTGATGTTGAATACTAATATTCCTGTTCATCATTGGGGTGAAGCAGTTCTTACTGCCTGTTTTCTAATCAATAGGATGCCTTCTTCCTCTCTTGAGAATAAAGTCCCTCACTCTATCATTTTTCCAAATGACCCTCCTTACCATGTCTCTCCTCGTATATTTGGGTGTACTTGTTTTGTTCATAATGTTTCTCCAGGTCTTGATAAACTCTCTGCAAAATCTATTAAGTGTGTCTTTTTGGGATACTCTCGCCTTCAGAAAGGGTATAAATGTTATTCTCCCTCAACTAAGAGGTATTATATGTCTGCTGATGTCACATTCTTTGAAGATACACCTTTTTTCTTGTCCTCCATGGAGGACCGCTCATTTGTTCAACAAATGTTTCCTCTACCATCATGTGATCCCTTGGTTACTCCTGCTTCTTTACCTCAAACTCAAAATGCAAATGACATTGTTCCTCCACCTCTTCTCACATATCAGCGTCAGACACAATCTCAAACTCCAAACACTAAAGATCCTCGAGACTCAGATCCTCCTTCATCAGATTCCCAAACCATGGATCCTTCATCCTCTTCACCCTCTCTTGACTCAGATAATAATTGGCCTATTGCCCTTCAGAAAGGTATTTGCTCTACTTGTAATCCTTATCCTGTTTATAATTTTTTGAGTTATCATCGTTTGTCTCCTGCATATTTCTCCTTTGTTTCTTCCTTATCTTCCATTAAGGTTCCTAATAATGTTCATGAGGCACTTGGTCATCCTGGATGGCGACAAGCCATAATTGATGAAATGCAGGCACTTGAACACAATGGCACTTGGGACCTTGTTCCTCTTCCTCTTGGTAAGAAGCCTGTTGGTTGTAGATGGGTCTATGCTATTAAGGTTGGTCCTACTGGTGCAATTGATCGTCTCAAAGCTTGTCTGGTAGCTAAGGGATATACTCAAGTCTATGGCCTCAACTATTGTGATACCTTTTCTCCTGTGGCTAAAACCAGTACAGTTCGTATTTTGCTTGCTATGACTGCCATTCGTCATTGGCCCCTTTACCAGTTGGACATTAAAAATGCCTTTCTTCGTGGTGATTTAGAAGAAGAGATATACATGGAGCAACCTCCTGGGTTTGTTGCACAGGGGGAGTCTGGGTTAGTTTGTAAATTACATTGTTCCCTTTATGGTTTGAAGCAATCACCTCGAGCTTGGTTTGGGAAATTTAGTCAGGTTGTGCAGAATTTTGGATTGAAACGATGTGAGGTGGATCATTCAGTATTTTACAGTCACTCTTCTCCTGATAAATGTGTTTATCTTATGGTCTATGTTGATGATATTGTCATTACAGGAAATGACGTCATTGGAATTGCTCAATTAAAGAATCATTTGGTCAACCACTTTCAAACCAAAGATCTGGGTCAGCTAAAATATTTCCTTGGTATTGAAGTGGCACAATCAAAGGAAGGTGTCATCATTTCACAAAGAAAATATGTTCTTGATATTTTGGAGGAAACAGGTCTGACAAATTGCAAGCCCATTGATAGTCCTATGGACTCAAATCA
This sequence comes from Vigna umbellata, assembly GCF_029865625.1. Classification (NCBI taxonomy): domain Eukaryota; kingdom Viridiplantae; phylum Streptophyta; class Magnoliopsida; order Fabales; family Fabaceae; genus Vigna; species Vigna umbellata. The sequence goes on from NC_142169.1 coordinate 58,563,633, forward strand.
AAAGTTAATGAAAGACCAAGGTGAACTTTTCTCAGACCCAGAGAGATATAGAAGGCTTGTTGGAAAAGTCATCTATCTTACCATAACAAGACCTGATCTTTCTTATCCGGTGGGAGTTGTGAGTCAATTTATGCAAAATCCACATGTTGATCACTGGAGTGCAGTGATTCGCATTCTCGGATATGTAAAAAGGAACCCAGGACACAGATTGTTGTATGAGGACAAGGGAAGCACTCATGTTGAGGGATATTGTGATGCAGATTGGGCTGGTTGTCCAATTGACAGAAGATCTACCTCAGGATATTGTGTTTTACTTGGAGGGAACCTTGTATCTTGGAAAAGTAAGAAACAAAGTGTTGTTGCTCGATCTAGTGCTGAAGCTGAGTATCGATCTATGGCTCTAACTACATGTGAAATTGTGTGGATTTAGACAACTCCTTCAAGAGTTGAAATTTTGTGAAAATGAGCAGATGAAGTTGTACTGTGACAATCAAGCCGCCCTTCATATTGCCTCCAATCCAGTGTTTCATGAAAGAACAAAACACATAAAGATTGATTGTCATTTTATTAGAGAGAAGTTATTGTCAAAGGATCTTATTACTGAGTTTGTCAACTCTAATGAACAACTCGCAGACATTCTGACCAAATCTCTAAGGGGGCCTAGAATTCAATTTATATGTTCCAAGCTTGGTGCATATGATCTATATGCTCCAGCTTGAGGGGGAGTGTTGAAGTATAATGTCATTATTTTATTATTAATACTTATGTTAGGGTTTTGTTAGGGGCTTCCTGCCTTTTTATCTTTCAGAACTACTTGAGGGGGAGTGTTGAAGTATAATGTCATTATTTTATTATTAATACTTATGTTAGGGTTTTGTTAGGGGCTTCCTGCCTTTTTATCTTTCAGAACTACTGCTTCTATAAAAACAACAGTAAAGTGTATCACTTTTGCTTAATCAAAATATAAGACTCTTCATCTTCTCTGAACTTCAAGTATCCATATAAGTTGCAGTGATCATATCTGATGACAGCTTTTATGTGCTTAAAAATTGAAACTTTAATTGTTAAAATTCCTTAGATTTTCCATTATAGCTTTTGTAGATGTTTCTCCTGAAGAAACTGTGCAGAAGAGTCCTTTTGAAAGTGTTAAAGATGATGAATCAAGTTCTGTCAAGGAGAAAGCCCGGGTTCCTGATGAAGTGAGTTTTTAAGATAAACATTTTTGCTAAAGAAGTTCAGTGACCTGTGTTGCTCTTAATATCTAATACGCATTTATTGAAGGTTTCTCAAAATGGAGCTTCCTTTAACCAAGGTTTTGGTGGTTTCCCTGGTTCTCAATCTACAAGTAAGTAGAAACTGTTGAAATTGTAAATATTTGCAATTCAGCTTTATTGATGGAAAACCCCATGGAATGTGATACATCTATTCAAGCCTCAATTTATGGGAAAAGTGCTGACATAACATGCCTTAGATCAGTCCTGCCAAATAAATGAGTTGTTCGTTGCATTATGATAGTAAATATCAATTAATTCTTGTTATCATTGCTGATTTTATCATGGATCGTGTGCACTTCATATGCTTTGTAATTTTACTCTTTACTTATGAAGAATTTCATGTCAGCTTTCATTTACTTTTTGACTCTGATTAAGTATTTAAAGTTGTAAATAAAAAATATATATTAGTTCCAAAAGCATTGCTTTTTAGTCTCATTGGTGCAACTGGCTTAAATCAATTAAATTTTTTTTTGTTGTCTTGAAATATATTGTTTGTACAATTATTGTTATTTCCATGCTTCCTTCAATAAGCTGCTTTCTGGTTTAATCAAAGTCCTAAAGGTGCCATTATTTATTTTGGATAGAAAAATCAGTCTTGTCAGTGGAGGCTTTGGAGAAAATGATGGAGGACCCAACAGTACAGAAGATGGTTTATCCGTAATGTTAATTCCCTTCATCTTAAATAATGTTTATACTTTTGCATTTCTTGTGGCTTTGTCAGTGCTGAGTAGGAATATGGATATGTTTAAACTTTGAGTAGTTTGGTAGAAGCCTCTTATCTTAGAACTTTTGATGGCAGTAGTACTAGTACCTTTGATACTTAGAATTGGAGTTTAGAGTAGTTCCATTCTTTTTTTTTTTTTTTTATTTCTGTTGAAATGTTTACTTTGGAAGTTTGGATGTGTCTAAAGATTCTGTTGGAGCACTTAATCGTTTTTTCCCTCTGTCCTCTTGGCACTTTCCTGCAGATAGTTTTGGGGGAAGCCTATACTTATGATCTCTTTTCATTTCGAAAAGCTTTCTTTATTTGCAAAAGAATTGTAATTGGTTTACTGGTATCATTTTAATTGTTGATCATTGAATGGAGTGGAGCTAACTTATGTTCTTTCTCTTGTAAAATAAACTGATTCTTAATGTGTTCTTGTTTACAATTACTTGATGAAAAATTTCATATATGATTTACATGTTTGTGTAGATTATTTAAGAACTTTTTTCCCTTGTTATCCAAAAGGTTTTTACTTTTCTGGGTTTTGTTGCAGCTATTTACCTGAGGACATGAGGAATCCTGATACCTTCAAATGTAATTCTCTACTTTTAACAGTTTCCTGCTGATAATAGTTTTAAGATTCATTATTTGTGCAGTGTGTAATTTTTGTTGTTTAGCTTCTTCCTGGAATTAAATCCCATGTAACCACAATGCTGAGTTTGCTTGTTATAACTTTTGTTTCCATGCTCAATATAGACTATATGCAACACTTGTATATGTGCATACATTTTTATCAGTTACAATTATATAATGTAAGCACTTTATGTTTAAAAATAGGTGTAGGTCAAAAGTCATGTCTTTCTGCATAACCTCTTGATATGTAGATATTACTTTCTGCATAACTTCTTGATATAATGGGCCAATGAGTGATAGTTGCTGTTCTGTCGCTGCTTTTAATAGGGATGCTGCAGCATCCACAGTACCGTCAACAACTGGAAGACATGCTGTAAGTTCTTCTAACTGTTTCTTCAGATGCTTAGAGCCTTTTTGCTTTACAATATTCCCATTGACTATGGTTCAATTTGAGCAGCTAAGGTAGGAAAATGCTCATCTGCATTAAGCTTGTTTGACATATTTCTATGGAAACTAGATTTTAGGTGAATGAAAAAGTTCTTCAGAATTACAATCCAGTTATTAATCTCTTATTTCATGAATTTGATGAGATGATAATTAAAACTGATCCTCGTTCTTTATCCTTCACATATTAGAATTTATAATTTAGGATTAGGAAAAAATGGTGGCCATGATTGAAATATCTGTTTTACTTCTTTTGTACTTTAGGCTTCCAGCCCTCCCTCTAACCTATGGTGGTGGAAATGCGTGTTCTTACATCCGGATTTTGTTGTTTAAAGTTCTTCTCCTTGTCCTTCTACCCTTGTATATTTAGATTAATTTATATTTTAGCTTTTCAGAGCCAGGTTCATGTGTCTTATGACAACCACACTCAATGTCATTGCATTGACTTGAGATCTCAAGTATTTGAAAATTGTTTTTCTTATTTATTATTTCCCTCTCATCCGATGTGCTGCAGTTAGATAAATCTGTGCATATTTTGTTAATATAGGGTGTGAAATCTTCTCTTGTATTTTTGATTTCAGAAGCAACATGGGTGGAGGTACTGAATGGGACAGCCAAATGATTGATACCTTAAAGAATTTTGACCTCAATAGTCCCCAAGTTAAGCAGCAATTTGGTAAGTTGTTATTTTATCATTGTTATGCCCTGAATCTTATTTAGTGTCACGTCAGCATCAACTAAGAATTGATTAATCCATTGTAGTTCAATTTTTGCTTATTACTAATTGACATGAAAATATTCTTAAATAAAAAGTCTCTTCTTTTGCTTCCATCCTAGGAAATCATCTGTTCTACTTAGTTTATCATCTTCGATTCTTGAAGATCAACACTACTTGACTATTTATTCATGACTTGTTTTATAAGTTGATTCCTTCTGTCTGGTTACTTCTCAACATGCTAATATTTTCTTTATCAAATATTGGTTTTAATTCTGCTTTAGTAGGGGTCATATACTGTTATTTGTTAAAAGAATCAAAATAAAATTTTTCAGTGAATTGATAAATGCTTTGGTAAGTTCCATTGAGAAAAAAAAAGATGATAGGTTCTCATTTAGAAACACCACTTTTCATGCCAATTTATCAAAGAATAGTATTTGGTATGATTCAACATTCTTTTTCACTCGTTAACATAGTTTGCTAGACTTCGTTGACTAATTTATCTTCATGAGTGTAGACATCACTAGTTTCTTCCCGTCTCAAGGTTTAGTTAGTTTATTGAATTCTCAGAAGTCTTTGAAAATATCACCTCGTATATTACCCTTCAAACACTCGTAACAGCTTAAAAATGAATTTTTTTCTCCATTCTGTGTCTTTTCTCAAAATACTTTTACTTTCACCAGATCAAATTGGGCTTTCTCCAGAAGAAGTTGTTTCAAAGATTATGGCCAATCCCGAAGTTGCAATGGCTTTTCAAAATCCTAGAGTTCAAGCAGCTATCATGGATGTATGTTCTAATTTAAATACTTTATTGGTTTTTTATGTCAAAATCCTCCCTGACTGCATCTTCTTGTGGTTGCAGTGTTCACAGAATCCGCTGAATATTACTAAATATCAAAATGATAAAGAGGTATGCTTATCTAAACTCCTATTTTGTTGTAATGTAATTTAGATTCCCATTGGAATTGCTGATTTTTCCTGGCTTCAATTAATTAATTGCAACATGTGGACAAGACAATATATTTTTGGTTTAATAGTCTCTTTTGTCCCCAGTTTTGTTGCATAATGTCAATTCAGTTCCTCGTTTTAAAAGTGTTTGAAATGGGTTCTTAATTATTAAATTTTGCGTCAAAAACGTTCTTTCCTTAAATAGAACCAAACGGAGTTAATGGGTTGATGATCTGGCAGCAGTTAGTGGTAACATGTTATAACTTAGTTCTATGCGTGCTGAGGTGTTATTTAATTATAAACCTAGGGTTTGTCTTCTACCTCCAGAAACCTTAATTTCCATTAGGCGTGAAATCCTAGCCGCCACCATTGTCACGCTGCCACGAAAGCCCTAAGCCGCCATTGCCTTGTTGTTGCTGCTACACCGCCACAAAACCCCTAAGCCAACCACCTACACAACCCAACCAGAAGTGCAAAAGCCGCCACGAAGCCTTCAATCTCCATGACACACACTTCGCGCCGCTACCATCATCACTGCGCCACCATTGCCCCAGAGCGCAATGCGCCACCACCCAGAGCATCTTCCATTGACGTCGCCAACCATAAACCCAAGACGCCGCGAGTCTAGAGAACGCGAGAGCCTCCCTTGCGCGAGCATCTTCTCCTCCTTCACAACTCACATTCATCTTCATCACCCTCGCTTGCAACCATCAACCTACAAAGGAAATGCCAATGACAACAGATAACCCAGAAATGCAGATTTGCGAACTCTCGCGAACCAGATGCACGAGCCTTGCACCGTCAGGAACCCTAAATTGTATCTTCTTCCTTCTTCACGAAATCAGCAGCTAGGAGGGAGAACCCAATCGCAATGAACCCTAGCACGAAATCGCATCCGTCTTCATCTTCAACCCAGGCTACCAGCAGAGCCATCTTCGCACCTCCATCAGAGAGCAAAACCCCTCTTGCCTCATGATGGCGCAAGCAGGAGCAAGCTAGGGGAATTGCAATTTTTAGAACCCTAATTTTTTTGGGTGGGGGAAGGGGCTGCCATGTGGCAGTTCCCCATTTTTTCCCAATTAAAAAAACCCTATCTTTAGAAAGACCCTAGGTTCTGTAATTAAATAACATCACAGCACGCGCACAACTTAACTAAGTTATGACACATTATCACTAACGGTTGCTAGATCGTGAGTTCATTAACTCCATCTAGTTCTATTCAACGGAAGGGATGTTTTTTATGCAAAATTTAATAACTGAGGACCCATTTCAAATACTTTTAAAACGAGGGACTGAATTGACATTATGTAACCAAATTGGGGAGAAAAGAGACTATTAAACCTATATCTTTTTACCTAAAGAGTTTAGAGAGAGAAACATTCTATTAGTGTTCCAGCTGGCATGAACTGTGTTTACAATTTATGAATTAATACAGAAAAGGGATTTAAAGCTATATAGTTACCCTCTCTATCAGTAAATATAATAAATGTCGATTTTTGAAGATTTGGCTCTTAAATTTTTTCTGATGGTTGCTGCTTTTTCCTCATGAACACTTCAGATTATGGATGTCTTCAGTAAAATATCAGAACTCTTTCCAGGCGTAGGTTCACCGTGATTCATTTGAGTTGCTGTTTGCTGGGTCAAGTTATGAGAATACCACTTCCTAACCAACCACATGTTATCCTGAAAGCTCTCATGCTCACGGTTACACTCCATTGTGAAATGCGGATACTAACTGTCTGGCCTGGGCCAAATATTGCCAGTTTTTTTTTTCACTAAATAGTTGGGCTTGTACATTAATGTTTGAAGTTTCGGAAAATATTTTGTTTTGAGGAATTTTATCTGCAGTGTGCTTTTGAGTATTCAGGTTCCGTAAAATTGTGAATGTTTCACATAATAATATTTCATAAATCATTATTTAGGTTAAACGTTTGCTTGTGCATATATGAACTTTTAACATGGATCACATGAAAGCTCCACGAAGTAATTTTGTCTGCTTAAAATTTGCAGTGAAATTAAAGACGAGTTATTTGTTTGGAAAAGTTTTACCTTAAGCTCCGACAAGTAAGAAGTAAAAGTAAAATAACTTGTTTATAAGTTAAAAATAAGAATCGAGAAGAGATATACTTAGGATATTTATAAATTACTTTAGTTCTTTAAAATAAAAGTTATCTTTTTTCTATTATAGGAACATGAATAAGAAGTTGAAGTACAAACTGAAGTTTTGTAGGCAGCCAGATAAGTGGCAACTGTCAAATCCTGAAGTGAACCGTTTCATGGAGGGCTATTCGTTGGAGTTGGTAGACCTTTGCCTAATGTCAGTTATTGACGATTTTAATAATTTCAACTTTGACTGTCCGTTACAGCGTTCTTGTACCATGCAGTTGACTGGTTGGTAAAGGCAAAGTATTCCAAAGTATAGCCGTTGATGATTTCGTTAGCCAACATAAAGTATATAACACTGGTAATTTTTTGTGGATCCAAATGAAATATATAACCGTTATACAAATTCCCCGTTGTACAAATTTGAATGCTGACAGAGTAAGAAGTGCAAGCAAAGGAGTATTTAATATTTATTACTGCACGGTATATACTTCCATGGTCAGAAAAACATTATGAAATTGAAGTTAGTGACTTTGTGGGGTCGGCTGGGTCAGACAACACAACTTGACCCTTTAATGAATCTGGGTTGCAGAATTCCAGCCCGCTCTGTATTTCAAATTTTGAATTGTTTCTCTTTCACTGTCATTGATAAAAAGGCCACCATCTTTTTTTGAAAAAAATATTCTTGGGCAGTGTTCAACCCCACATTCCCCTCCTCTCTCCTTTCTATCTATTCTAACTGTGATTCAACTCTCCTGTTCTTTCTATCCTAACACCATCTACGCATTTTTTTTACTTTACATTTTTTGTTCACTAGTATCTTTCTCTCAAAATTCCATGGGTGCATGTTTGAGTAAGAAAAAAGGGTCTTCTACTTCTACCTCTTCCCCTCTTGCTGCAGCCAAGTCAGCTTCCGCAGTTGCTGAGCTGACGAATCCTTCTTCTGTTGTTGGTGTCAATGTTTCCAAACCCAAACTGGAAACTGACCCAGAAGTGAAACTGAAGAAGGAGAATCCTAAGAAAGTGGAAGAGAAACATGAGGCAGTGGCAGAAGTTGAGGGGCATGTGAAAAAGGAGATATTCATCATCAAGCACAGGAAGAGCCATGATGATAGGGAGAGAAATTCCAAGTCGCCACCTTGCACAACACAGCAGAATGTCACCACCGAATCAATGGGTGACATAACCGCACAACCACCAGCTACAAACATTGGTGTTGTAGGTGTGAGGACTTCAAGCTGCACCAAAGAGGAGGTGGATGCAATTCTCATACAGTGTGGGAGACTCAGCAGAAGCTCCTCAGGTAATGCTGTCGCTGCTTCTGGTGAACACAGAAGAAGGTACTCGGGTTCAAAGAGAAGTTACGATTTTGACCATTGTGACAATGACACCATTTCTAATGATGAGGACTCAAAGAAGGTCAATGCCAATGAGAGCAACAGTGATTTGTGTGAGGATGAGAGGCACCAACACCGGCTGCGGCACCGCCAGTCACCTAGTCCAAGGCCTTCTTCTCAGGAACGGAGAAGAAGAACACCAAGCAGGGAAAGAGAGCAGCAACAACGTTCAAGCAGCCGAGAGAGGAGAGTTAGTAGATCTCCTGGAAGAAGGTCATCAGAGAACACACCTGCCACCGCAAGAAACAATAGCAACACTAGTTCTAGGCCTGGGAAAATGGTTTCAGTGCCTGCTACTGTTTCATCACTAGTGATGGATAAGAGTAACAACAATGGTGGTGGTGGAGAATCTGCAGCAACTACTGGCATCAAGAGGATAACAGTGAAGAGAAATGTTGGTGTTGCCTCACCGCGTTCTCAGTCTCCTGCAAGAGCAAATGGGAATGCAGCAAATGCTAGTAAAGCATTCAACGAGAATCAGCAGCCGCCATCCCTTAGTCGCAGCTCTTCAAGGAAAGCAGAACAATCACCTTACAAAAGAAATCCATTGAGTGAGATTGAACCTAACTCCCTTGCTTTTCCACATTCAACAGCCAACAATAACAGCAGCAGGGTTCAAAACAAACCCAAAAAGGAATTTGAAACAGAGGCTATTCAGGTACTATTAACTCTATTTTTCAGCTTTGGAGATTCGACCTTTCGACCTTTCACCTTTCATCTTTCAATTTTAGAAATGGATTAAACTTATAGACGTGATTAATGTGAGTTATACGTTATCATCACTGCAGAGAACAAATAGCAGCAGAACTGCATTGGACAAGGGCATGACTGTAAACTGCAAGACGAAGGTGCAACAAGATGGAGATATCAAAGTGCAGTCTTCAATTACTGATAATGTTGTGGTGAAAACAATGGTACCACCAGGATTGGACAACCCAAAACCCCATACATTAACAAGAAGCAGATCTTCAAGGCGATCCCGGGACTTAGACCTCAACCCTGAAGCTCTATTGAATCCTCCGCAGTCCTACGCTTCACTGCTGCTTGAAGATATCCAGAACTTCCATCAGAAGAGCACTCAACCTGTTTCTCTTCCAGCTTGTGTCACCAAAGCTTGCTCTATCCTTGAAGCTGTTGCTGATCTCAACTCTAACACCAGCTTAAATCTCTACGGTGCAGAGGATAGGAGAAGTCCACCAGCTTTTCAGTGTAGTAGGAATGACTACAATGCCCCATTGAGTGACAATGATTATGGGAAGAGGGAGCCAGATGCTGAGGACCCAGTTGTGGAATCTATGTTAGTATTCAATGATGATGATGAGATGGAATCAAGCTTGCATAAGTATGTGACTGTGAATAGGGGTGGTTCACTCGGTGAGGTGGACATGGAGGACCAAGAGTCTTCAGGAAGCAACAGCTTCACTGTCGGTAATGGTCAACAGCACTGGGGAATTTCTTCTTCATGGGAGCCCAGCTCTGTTGAATCAAGAGATTGCTGGACCTCAAGATTGAATTACTCCAGAGAGGAAGGAGGTGTGTCATCTGAAACAGGATGTGATATGGATGGAGCCAGGAAGAAGTTCAACAGCAACGGGAGGGACTGTGATCATCAGCATGGGAGTGGGATAGGTCGTGGCAGGCTTGGTGCCAATACAGTACATCACACCGTACCTATTGTCACAGCTCCTGCACCCACATAGATTGTGTTGAATGAATTCCCCTTCATCTTGTATGTTAAAACACTCCATGAGTTTAAACATTCCTAATGTTTGTAGTTGCATACTTCACAGCCAGATCTCATTTAACTATGCTCAACATTTTAACATGTTTCAAATTGGAACCTTATGCTCTTTATTTTTACAATTTGGAACAGTATAACATAGGGTGATCAATCATGCATTTTGCTCCATTTATAGTAACTCGGATCCTATGGTCCGGCAATGATTCGTTGTTACAATTTCCAAACGAAAATGGGAACAAAAGCTGTTATGTTAAATAAATTAATGAACAAAGTTTATTCGGGGAGACTGGTCAACAGTGTTTTGCAATTGACTTTGGTTGGTATAGCTTTTCTGCATTTTAGTCTAAAAGTTAACCTATTTGTAGCGGTTGATTTTTATTATAGTGCAGCTGTATCATATAATTAATGCCAGTTTATGTTGTTTCATAATTTCAGATATGCACGTATCAAAGAAGTTATTAATCATTAGTTAAGAATACGCGCAGAAGGTTCGTGTTATAATTAGTCCTCCACAACTCATGCATAAACTAAACAGATTAAGAACTATTCAGTTATAATTTGATTAAGCATTAGCAGCATGTAGCTCCTTAATTGCTGGTACTGAAATCAAGATATTTCTTTCATAGCAGATTCGCTGCATACCAAACTTGTCATATCAAAATATTTCTTTCATATACATCAACCTTGTCATATACTGGTCATAATAATATGTACATTCTGTTGAGTCATAACATCTTATACAAGAAAAGAACCTTTACGGAAAACAATTTATTCCGATATATGGTTTGTGCCCTGCCGAGGTAACTTCCAAGTTTTTGGTATATGTTGCCTTAGCTTAGGAAGAGGCTTGAGCCTAATTTAACTAACATAACAAAATTGTATTTACTCTGCAAAGCATGTTTACAAAGGCTCAAAATTGTTTATCACCAAATTTCTCCTCTTCTGTCCAAACTTGTTTCTGTCTTTCCCAGTTTCAGTTCTTAATAAACATCTAATTCTCCGAGCAATTTTTTACCATTGGATTAGGTTGAAAAAACCAGGCAAAAATGATGATTCATTCAGCAGTATTTCTGAAGTTAACCATGTATATTCCAGCCACAGTGACCAAGGCTCCAATTAGTTGTACAGGAGAGAAGGTCTCGCCAAGATAGAGAAACCTGAAATACCAAAGAAAAATGTGAGTCATACACAAAGGTCCTCGGAAAGAAAATTAAACCTTAAAAATGGAAGAAAACACTAATTGCTGCAGAAAATACCGGTAACTTCAAAATATTATGTAAGAATGTCACTGAATTTCCAAAACATTAAATGTAGAAGGTCACTTTTTCCTCCTTAATGTCATTCCTAGAAAAAATATGAAAATAATTGAAAATCCTATGACTCTTTCCCATTGTAAGGCAGCCTTACCCAAAAATTGAAGCAAACATTGGAGTTAAAAACGTGAGTGAACTGAGCTTGGTCAAGCTGCCTGCAATGCATCACAAATGCAATATCAATATGGTGGTCTATTTCTATGGGATCAATATAGATTTTGAAAAACAAAAGAATTTTCAAAGCAGTATGCATACAAGTTATAGCTAAAGATGCATCAATAACAGTGATTACAATATTGAAGAATAAATGAACCATTTCGGATTTTACATGGAAGCTGGAATTCTCAGTGACCATAAAAGGAAATTCATTGATGAATAGAAGAAAATATTGCTGGAGACATACAGACCTTTAGTTGCACTGTAAAAGAAGACGCCATAGCTGACAGCACTTCCAAAAACAGATGTATAGAGGAGTGCCAATATGTCAGTTGAACTGTACTCTTTGAGACTCCCACTCACCGCAGGGTCAGCGTTAAGAATTGAGAATAGCAGAAGTGGGAGACCACCAATAATCATATGCTGCAACAGAAAAGAGTAAAGTTTTGATCTATAAGCTTCTAACCTAACATCATGTCGTATAGCTTCCTCCATTTTGCTTGTGTGTTCCTATTTTTTTCTTAGACGACAGTTTTTTATGAAATAATCAAATAAGATATGAATTTAAGAACACAGTACACTCCATTTCACTAGTATCACATACAAACTTACTATTAAAACATATAATATTTCTAGATACATCTGCAGAAATTGCTGCAACTATAATAGTGAACCGTAAAGTAGAAGCATATCCAAATTTTATAGTTTACCAAACTTGCAATGTCTGGTTTTCAAACTGATAGTGCAAAAGGCAATATGACATTTTAAAACAAACATGATAATTAGTCAGGTGTCATAGGTATTTAACAATGGTAATCAACATAAAGATATCAAACACTATATAGTCAAAAGGTATTTGAAGCGCACCCATCCAGTTGCCATGACAGAATCTGAGTACTTGGAGACCCACCGGACCATGACTGTGCCAACTGCCATACTCTGAGCTGCAAGAAGCATCCACCACTCACCACTTCCCCACAATGAGAAGTTGTTTTCATCAAATGATAGGGCGGGTAGCTGCAAAAAAATCATCAGTGCTTGCAGAAATTGTATATTTCCTGGTAATAAAAAGTAAATAGGCAATTGCATAAAAAATTTGGATGATGGTAGCTGCAAAACGTATTCTTAACATCCTACTAAATCAAATATACAAGAATTCAACTGTTAATTTTGTGTTGTGCTTTAAAGGGTACGATAATTACTGATGTCTACTTATAACTAATTGCGGAATCGAATTTACCTCGAGTAGTACAAGTCCAATGACACCAAGTACAAGCCCAGCAGCTCCTACAACTCCAATTGACTCCCCAAATAATAAAGCCGCAAGTACAGCAACTGTCAAAGGCTGTGAATCAATTATAACCTGCAATATATCCACCCACGGTAGATAATCAAAGCATGCAACAACAATAGCTGTCGCTGTCCGAATTGGAAAGTAGAATTTGAATCAATACAAAATTCACTCTAATCAAATAATATGACTTATATAGAATGCAGTTACTATGGACAAAGAAAATTACATGAATTGTTACGAATGATCTCAAAATTATTAACTTTTTATAATAATTATTTATAAGAAATATATTTAAAGTGAGTTCTAATTGATTGAGAGAACTAAACTTTATACTGACAGCTTATCTCAAAACTAATCACACACTCACTTCACTAGTTAAAAAATATTTATATTGTTAAACCCACCAGAGATTAACAATTGTAAAAACAGTTATATTGCTGACACGACAGTTAATTACGTGGTTTAACTTTTTAAAATAATTATTATAACAATTAACAAACTTATCATGCATAACTATTATATTATAATAACAAAGTTAGCAAACCTTCACATTGTTAGATTATTATGCTTATGATATTTTTCTAGTATAGTATTTTATAAAGGAAACATTATATAAAAAGTAAATGTACTAATAAGATTTAAGAAATTCTTCCCAATAAGTATTATAAGAAAAAACTTAAATAAGTTTGTTCATAAACTAATACTAGTTTAACATAGATTAACATTCACTATTTAAAGAAGCTAAGATACAATAAATTTTAAATCTAACTCATACATAAACAAAATTTCGCTTATAGATAAATTATATTTGTCCACTGCAGACTTAGTTTGAATGCATAATAATGGTAAAATTGATGAAGAAATTAAGTGGCAACATACGCTTCCTAAACCAGCTGAAGTCCTCTGCAACCCTTCTGCGAGAAAACCCTGTCACAATCAATAAATCAAACGTCAACCTATAAGCATCGTATTGTATTCAGGCAAAAAGAAGACGAAGAAGAACCTGAAAGCAAGTGGCATCAACGAGGGCGAAAAGTGTGATGGAAAGCCAAGCATTGAAGCTAGAAGGAAGAGACTTTCCTCTGGAAGCCGCAAAACCCACGAGAAGAAACCCCGCCGGAATGAGGCGAAAAGTGGAGACGAAGAACGGTCCATATTTGGGAAGCACCTCTTTCATGGCCACCATGGCCGTACCCCAGAAGAAGAATGGTGAAACCAACACCGTCCATTCCCACAGCGCTTCTGCGAGACAGGGCATCGACGATGAAGACGAAAGTGTTTCCAATTCTGTCTTCTCCGTGTTCACGAGGCACTCCACGTCCTGTTCGGTTCCCACGCAATCCACCTCGTCCGGAGCCGGCGCCGGAGAATCCGGCAAGGCGGTTTTGTTGGAGCATGGAACCCTAAATCGGAGAGCAGGTGGAGCGGCGGTGGAACGACGACAGGAAGAAGGGGGGAATGCGAGGGTTTGGATGCGAAACTGGGAAGTGATGGAGTGGCGGCGAGCGGTGGTGGGTACAGAGAGGGTGGCGGAGGGAGAGGAGCACCACCACGACGCCATGGTTGGAGTGAGTGGGTGGCCCTGTGGTGATGTGTTACGCTTAGTATCAGAAACAGTAACTGAAAATTTGTGGTACATGCAAGTGTAACGATGAAATAAAATTTAAATAATGCACCTTATTTTATTTTCAAAAAGATATTTTAAAACATAATTTTTACATTTTGAAACACTACTGTTTACCTTACTATTCATGGGACTGACGAAGTTGGAATTAGAAATGAGAATGGTTTTTCTACCTGCACCCTCGTAATTTTTCAGCGCACTACCATAACTTTTGAAATGACTATTTTACCTTGTAAAAATAACTTTCGAATAATTTGTTTCAGAAATTTTTTGAAATAAGTTTTTCAAAACATAATTTCTAGAAGAAGATTTCTAGTAAAGAATTTCTGAAAAGGGACTTTCAGAATGCATACCATGAAATGTGTTCTGAAGAGTTTTTTTAGCAACGTGTTTCATTTCTCTTTTTCTTTCGAGTTTCTGTTAGAGAATTGGGCAATTGGGCTTGCATGGGTTCGAATAGTAAGTAGCCTTCTTCCTTAAACACCCACTTCAACCGCTACACCACAAATTTAGCATTTAAATATATTCACAAACATCCCTATCTACATCATACAAAACGAATCATATATAAATAAAAAAATAAAACTATAAATTAAGTTATTTATCTACTAACAATTTTAACATAAACCACAAAAAAACTAATTTATTTTATTTTATTAACTTTTATTATTATCTACTTTATTTTATTATTATTTTTCGGGTTTGTAGAAAAACATAATAGAAACAAACAAGTATAAACATTGTAAACCTAAGAGTTTGAATCTTATGCGCACGCTGATGGCAATGACGGAGTCTTTATTATTTATGTCATTAATGGTTGCACGTTTGTGTGTGTATAGGGATGGTAAGTGTCCGGTCGGTCTGGATAGTCTCTACTCCTAATTTGATTTAATAAAAAAATTCACTTACTACTCGATTCGTTCACATACGTCTGTTTAAAAAATATCTGTGAATACATGTAAATATTTAAAAAAATATATTTTTATAAATTATTATAATAAAACCTAAACAAAATTATAAAAAATATATAAAATATAATATATTAAATTAAATATAAATCAAAATTTAATTTTAATTATATTTAATCTTATAAAATATAAATTAATAAAATATAAATTAAATTTTTATTTTTATTTTTTGCGGATAACGGATATCCGCAGGTACGAATAGAATAAGACTTGCATTCAATCCGTTTATAAGCGAGTATTAAAAAACCTGCTACCTATAACCTGCAGGTAATAAATATTCGTGTGTACCAACTATTCATCGTGGATTTTTTGCCATCCATATATGTGAATGGGCTTGGTAAGAGAAAAGCATATAGAAAAGAACTGAAGAAGGAGATGACGTTAAGAGGAAAAAATTGGGAAAAATGTGTGCCCTTCCTAAAGAAGGGAAATTTGTGCACTGCAAAAATTTATAGAAACCGAATTTTAAAATTTGATTTTCGATTTTTTTTTCTTTGGATTTTGAAATTCGTATTTGTGTGCGATTTTTTTCTTTGGATTTTTTTTATTTGGATTTACCAAATTTTGAATTCTGATTATATAGTTTTTATTTTGTTTATTAGATTTGGAAATTCAATTTTTGTGCATGCAAATTGGACAAAGGAAGTGCATGTGAAGGATGAGGCTGGGTTTTCATGGTAGTGCGGAATGGTCAAATAGGGTTTTAAAATCTAGTCAAAGTCAAAGCCTAATAGTTGCTTGGGATTATTTAGGGATATGAAAATGTTTAAGGGTGCAGAAGTAATTGGTGTGGTGCATGAAGAAGCCCCTTGACTAAAACTTCAATAATAAAAAAGCCTCGTGGGAAAAGAAATGGTCAGGAAAGAACCAAACGAAAAAGTAATGACTGACTATTTCCGAAAATTACTTAACCCATATTTTCTCAAAATAAAATAGCGACAAATCCACCAAACTTTAAACAAATAATATTTAAATATAATAATTATTCCCAACAATTAAGATAAGAGGATTAGGTAAGTGGAAACTTGAATTTAATATTCTAAATTAAATTGACACACACGTTGGTAAATTATTATTTTTTATTTTAAGAAATGTAACAATGAAAGGTTAGAGCTTTGACTCTGTCTTTGGAACGCCTTATACGCGGCTGCAAAAGCATCCTTTGAATATGACCTTTTCTTTACATAAAATATGTTATGCGCTTTACTTGAAAGCAACAATATGTAATCCAAGTTGAGTATACAAATAGGAACTCAGATAATTTTTCAAGTTTAGATCCTCTTATTGATTTTGGTGTTATTCTTGTATTTTTAAATTATAATAACTTTGATATATTAAAAAGATTAAATTAAGGGCAATACTAAAAATCTAATAGAGAATTAAAATTCTAAATTGTGGGATAAATATAACTTTAAACTCACACTACATTAATTGCTTTTACACTAATTTTTTAGACCAAGAGAACAATTACGTGATTTATTGAATTATTAAGAGTGATTTACTATATATTTTGTAATGATTATGTATTGTTAAGTAGAGTTTATCCATGTTCAAATGAGGGATTACATTATCAAGCATTGTGACGTTGAATTTGAAACTATGAAACAGTTTGAGTGCACGATTTCAATGGTTTACATGATTGGGAATTTTCTTCACTTAATATTATCCTTTTTTCTCAAATTATTCAAAATTAAACGTCCTTTTTTTTATATGTAGAATAGTAGAATTGAGACTAAAATAAAATCGACAACATTTAAAATGTGTGCGGAAAAACTATATGATTAAAAAGAAGAAACAGAGTATGTTACCAATGAAGAAATATATTTGAGTTTTATTTTTTAAAACAACAAGCAACATTTTTAATTATTTTATCGAATCAGAAACAGTATTCCATCAAACGTAAGAGAAATATAATTTATACAACATGGTTTAGTATGTTTTACTTTATCATATGACATTTTCTTATAGAAACTGGTTCATGACTTTCAGTTTTTGCAGAAGATGCCAAATGGATAGTTGTTTTATGCAGCAACTTACCAACTATATATATATATATATATATATATATATATATAGAAAAAAGGTACCTGTTGTATGAACTTGGATTCCGTAGCTAAAAATGCTTAAAATCACAAAAGTTGTTCGATTTGCGTCAGCATTATAAAGACAGAAAGTTGAATAATCGCCTCATTTGATTGATAATTCTGCAGACAAAATTAAAACCAGACAGTGACAATTTAGGTTTTAACATTTCAAGTCAAACATTAATAGGAAGCTTCAGCTCTGCTCATTCGCCATTACCAACTCCTCTACGTGTTCATCTTCCCACCCTCTTTCTCCACACACCCTTTTGAATATCCATTCACCTATATATTTACACAAGGAATATCATCAAACAAAGAGAAGAAGAAGGAATATCATCAAAAGCTCCAATCTTTTTGCAGTGATCAATTGCATAATAAACATTGCAGTTTCTTCTTGCTATTTTGATACCAAAAAATGATGGCGGAACACCAAAGAATTCATCCTGTTCATGATGTGGAGGCACCACACAGACCTCTGGTGCCTGGAAACAGTACTAAATCTGATAGGGTTTTTCCTAAACGGGCCTTTCCAGTGATGCATTCGAAACCACCAAAGAGAAGACGAAGCTGTTGCTGCAGGTTTTTGTGTTGGACGCTTAGCATATTGCTGATTTTGATCATTGCTATTGGGATTACTGTAGGGATCATGTACCTTGTTTTTAGGCCAAAGCTGCCAAAATACTCAGTGGATGAACTGAGGATAACCCAGTTCAATGTTTCTGACAACAACACCCTCTCAGCATCCTTCAATGTGGCAATCACTGCAACAAATCCAAACAAGAAGATTGGAATATACTATGAGGGTGGAAGCCACATAAGGGCTTTGTACATGGGCACACAATTGTGTGAAGGGTCTTTGCCAAAGTTCTACCAGGGTCACAGGAACACCACAGTGCTTGATCTGTCTCTATCAGGTGAAGCACAGGATGCAAGTTCCTTAACAAGTAGAATTCAGGAGCAGCTGCAGCAGACCAACAATATTCCTCTTGATCTTAAGGTTAATCAACCTGTTAGGGTTAAGCTTGGCAAGTTGAAGCTCTTCAAAATCAAGTTCAGGGTTAGGTGCAAGCTTGTGGTGGATAATCTTGGTGCTAGTAATGATATTAGCATTTCAAGCAGTAGTTGTAAGTTCAGACTTAGGCTATGAAATCACTCCTTCGTATTACTGTTAATTAGCATATAGTGTTGTTTATTTTATATATGACTATTTTCTTTTCATCTTTTTTGTGCTTTGTTTGGTTAATATTTTTCATAAGGGGTTGAGGATCGTATGTGGTTTTTCTCTCTATCAGAACCTTCAGAATTGAGACACAGTTCTTGTAATTTGATTCTATTCATTCAGCTCACAAATTAGCATACATTATTATCTTTTTCATATGATTAATTAATCAAAGGTTAATCCCAAACCAACCTTTTAAGATATTGGTTTACTTCTATTAATAGGTTCTTTACAGCATTTCTAAAAACAATGTGAATAATTATAAATAATGTATTTTCAGAGTAATTAAACTGTGTCAGAACCATTAAATTCCCTATCTCAGTGGGAAACATGTGTCTACAAAAGGAGAATGAGATTCAGGAAGTGGAATACAGGTGGCTGTCAGAGAGTGGAATGATCGGTTTGTAGAGGGAGTATATAATCTGAAATTTTAAAAAAGGGTTCCACTTTCTGCATGCAATCTTCTCCTCCAAACTTTCTGAACTCATTTTCTCCTCATTCTCTCTAACTTCTCTCTAAAATTATCATCTTTTCCTCCATTAATTCTCATGTTTTCTTCCACTTGATCATCCATCAGAGTGTATGTGAGGTTGCTGGTGGCAAGGATCCTCTTTTTCAACCGATTGAGTAGTGGTTTGAACTAGTAGGTTCTTTTACTTCTAAGAAAATCTAGTTTTTTTGGGTACATACAAGTTTAGTTTCTGGTTGCATGTGGTTGTCTTCTTCTTTTTTTTTCAAATTTGATCATATTTCTGATCCTTTGGTTGGTCGTTTCTTTAAACAGTGAATCTTGGCTTTTGAATGTTTGGTCTTGGTGTAAATTTTGTATTGTGAGCGATCGATCTGTTAAGAGGTAAGGGAAGCTATTAAATTTAATTATGCATGTGATGATTTTGTGTATGTATAGAATGAATTGATTGATGATTTGTATATGAGTGTATGAAATGTATGTTTCTGGGTTTTGGGTGGTTCTGTATAAGTCTATAGGGATTCTGCAAAGTTATGCAGAAGAGTTGGATGTTCGGTCTCAACCGTTCGGTCAGATCAGTTAATAAGTTATCAATAGAGTTAGCATTTTAGCCTTACTAGTGTATAATCGTTCGGTTTATAGGAAGTGATTAATATATCAAGTGTTGATGGTTATATACCTTTATAATCAGTCTTATTGGATTAGGTATTTTAGTTTGTGATAGCTCATATATTATTATTAGTAGACTTCGTACTTGGACTAGGCTTAAAATACGTTCGTTTATGATCAGATACAAGTTTATGTGTATTTCAGCTAAAATGTCTTAACGTTCGGTTTTCTTAAAAGTACTAGGTTTGATGAATAGTTTGTAGGAGTAATCATACGTGTTCGGTATAAGCTCTAGACGTTCGATTTTGTCAAATAGTGAAATATCGTTCGATCTTACACCAAGGATCAGTTTTTATAAGTGTTCGGTATTATAAGCTCCAAGTGTTCGGTTTTGTTAGATAGTGAAATAGCGTTCGTTCTTGTTTTGAGAATAGTAGAATATCGTTCGTTATTACTTTGAGGATAGTGACATACCGTTCGTTCTTGTATTGAGGATAGTTAAATATGGTTCAGTCTTATATTAAGTATTTGGTTTAATTAGAGTGTTCTATTCTTAAACTATGTTCGACTCATGTCAAAGTCCTAACTATTAAATAAACGTTCGGTCATATTCGTATGTTGTTTTGATCCTCCGATTGGTTGTAATTAAGGGTGGTGTTATTTGAGCATTCTATCTTCTTATATGAAATGTGGTTTGATCTTTCAATGTTGGTGTTATGGCTTGGTGCTGGTTGCTTATTATAGCAATGATCTATTATGTATGGGAAGTATTATTGGTATTCAAGTAAAAGTTTATGTTTCAAGTAATGTGGAAGAGAATTCCTGGGAGGAATGTCTCAGTGTAAGGATAATGTTGTGGTAAAGTATGAATACGGACAGTGAAATTCACGGAGTCCATCCTGATATTCTGATGATTACCCGTTCTCAAGTAGAGATGGGTAAGTCATTGTGTGAGAATGACAGGAAGTCCTAACCCATAGGTTCTTGGGTGAGTTATAACGGACTAACCTTGGGTGGCAGCTGATGGTTTTCTAGTTACTACACCATCCGAGTGCACGAACGACCTCAAGCTACGTATTCATACAATCCGGATGGTCAAGTCAAGTGTCAAATGTACAATGAATCATGATATTCAAGTTATGTATGATATTTCCGTTGGCTCTTGTATGCTATAGCGTTCGGTTTGTAATGATTTGTAATTTTATTACATGTATGAATGCATGCTCAATTGAATTATAGTGTCTTACCCTTATTTTCTGTTGTTATCCATGTTGACGTTCGGTTTTCTATTGCAATGATCATCCTTGTTGGATGTGAGCAGAAGGAGAAGACCTTACGTCGGAACAAGAGTTGGACGATGAGACTCCTACTGAATAGGAGATGACCGATCGGTCATATAATATATAGTTTTGGTAAACCAACCGTTCATTATTTTGTTCTATAAATATAACCGATCGGTTATATGATGAACATTCGGTAGTAGTATAGGAAGTTCTTGTAAAGTTCAAAAATTTTATGGTTATTTTTGTAATAACTGTAAGTTTGACTTTATTATTGTAGTAACTGTTTTATCATATTATTAGATCTCGAGACATAATTGTGTGCTATATTTTTGAGATGTTACAATAATTAGAAGAAACATAGCAAGTGAATCGCTTGCTTTATACGTATAATACATATGTGGGTAGGTAGGTTTGTTGTTTATTATCTTGAAAATAAACTAACAAAAACACAATTAAAATACGTAATTTAAAAGAAGTAAGTACAAAAAAAGGGTTATATTTTTTAAAATATATAATTTCGAAGACACTTAAATAAACTAACAAAAAAAGGGTTATATTACTTTGTGCCTCATTTTTTTTAAAAAACTCACCAATCTCAATCCTAGAAACCGCTTATCTTCTCCAAATAGAAACCCTGATCCTCTTCTGTCGTCAGCCGTGTCGCGCCCCCGCAAGGCCTTCACTGCCGAAAAGCTGCCATCAACACCACGAATCCTTCAAGTTCACATCGGACCACCACCATGAGCAACCTTTCATCGCCGTCGCGAGCCTCTACAGCCTCCATCATCAGATCGCGCAAGCAACCCCCAAGTCGTTGCGATTTCAGAGTGCGAGCATCCTCCTGCGCGAGTCATCCTTCATCGTCCTTCACCGTCAATGCTACCGCAAAGACCACCCAGAGCTCCTTCTTTGCGTCGCAAGCGGCATCATTCAACCTCCTTCCACAACCAAATGAGCAAATCACCACCAACATCCAGCAACATCATCTTCTTCCCAAATTGTTAGCAACACTGCGAGCTCCAGCGCCACCAACAATTTGCTAAATTTTTTAACTTATTGTCCCTAATAATTATAACTATAACTTTCATCTGTCTCCCTTGTTCTGAAACATTTACAGATATGTTCACTAGGGGAATAGGCATCCAACCAGTCAATGTTGTTATTAATTTTGATTTTCCCAAGAACTCAGAAACCTACCTACACACGATATGCTTTATGCTCAATTTTTGCTTTCTCTCCACTACAATATTGGTTGTGTTCTTATGGATGTTATGTTAGGCAGATTGGTCGTTCAGGGAGGTTTGGGCACCTAGGTTTAACAGTGACTTCATTCAAAATTCCTATAGATTTCTCATGGATTTCCATTTATTTTTTCCAGATATATAAGTGAACAAGAACTTGGCATTGAAATAAAACAAATTCTGCCACCAACAATCATCTTTCCGCCGCACACAAGCCTTCAACATGCAAACACAACCAGAGAAATGGAGAACCTAATTTGATTTCAAAAAAATAAAAGCAACATGTGGCACAAAGTAATGAGGAAAGTTGGCATCACACATTTTGCCACATCAAAGAAAACTTAACGTCATTCAATTTTAAGGACTAAACATAAGAGTTTCAAAACTAAGAGGACTAAAATGAAAAAACTTTTTTTAGAGGGACTACACTCAAAATTGCTTGATAGTTTAAGGACTAAAAACATATTTAACCTATTAATTATTGTTCCTACATATATGTTATTATCTTTAAATTTTTCAGAAAATTAAATGCTAATGTAATTTGTTAAAAAATATATTGAAATAACTTAGATGTGTAATTAAATTATAGGTTTAATTATATTTAAATATTCTAAAATTATATTTAACCAATTCTAATATTTTTACGGATATTTTTACTAATTAAAATAAACTTTTATTTATTTAAACTTATTTAATTAATAATTACACATGTAAATTTTTATAAGTAATTTTTATCTATATTAATAAATTTAATAATTTTTATATATTTTATCTATTTTAATTAAAATTGAGATGAAACGTTTAATTTAATCTTAATAAAATAATATATTTACATAAAATCTATTAATATAGTTAAAATTAAATTAAAAGAAATGTTTAATAAAAATAGTGGCAAAAGACTTATATAGAAAAATAAAGTTGATCCAAAGTAATTTATTTTAATTAAAATTGGAATGAAACGTCTAATTTAACCTTAATAAAAGTTTGTTTTAAACTAATTTATTTAAATGATATTACTCATTTAGTTAAAGTTATTTAAAAAAGAATATTTAATAAAAATAGTAGTATACGAATAACAAAAAATAAAGTTGGTTTTAATTTAAGGAGAAACACATTGTTTCATTTTAATAAAAATAAAAATTAAATTAAATTAAAAAAATAAATATAGATATTAAATTAAGACTTTGTCAAGTGGTTGTGTCACTACAACACAATACAGTGACTGCATTACTTTGACATGACGCATTGAAGTGACATAAGAAGAAAAATGAAAAACTTTCAATAAGAAAAAGAATTGAAAAAAAATCACAAAATTAATATTTGACATTATCTTTAACATCGTTTATAAGTTATAAGAGACATAATTACATCAACTTTTCATATATCAAGATAAAATTTAGACGAAAAAAAAAACTGGAAGACCAATTTAAGATATCAAAAAGTAAATTAATATCAAAAGAATAATTAAACATAAATCTGAAAAAAAAATACATTAAATAAATTTATTAATATATATTAAACGACTTTATGTATTATCAACAAGTTTTAGAGTATATATTAAACAAATTTTATTATATATTTATTAGATGAATATAATCATACATATTAAATTAATATGTTAATTTATGTTAAAGGATTAAGTGAATTTGTCAATGCAAATTAGCATAAGAACACTAGACCAATATGTTTTTGTATTTTTAATGAGTTTATGCATATTTTTTATATTTTTACAAAGTTTATTATTTTGTATTTTTCCAAACATATTAATTTTTTAAACTTATAGATATTTTTTTTTAAAATTTGATTATAAAACTGGTTTTTATATATGAAATATTATACGTCTACCTACGCATACACTATATACAACATAAAAGAGTAGTCTTGGACTTGTTTGTTTAACTGAGAGGCAGAGTGTAACCAAGATTCTCCGACATCAAACCTAGCAACTTTTGCATCCAACTCTGTCACGGATTCCATATACTGGATGGAAAATCAGGCCTCTGATTAAAAGCGGGAACATAATTTTCTATGTTCTGGAATCTGCGGTCTTTTTGATTAATAGTTGAGTCTCAGGTGTTCGACGAAATGTCAAACCGAGTTTGCATAAAAAGAGGGTTGTTGACACTAATGGGTGTGAAGTTTATGGGCAGACTGGAACACCCAACTAGTTTTTCCATGTTTGTTCGATCAAAAACAACGTCTGCTCAGTATGTAGCATCGAGATTTCGAGACCCCACGTTTGAGAAACTCATGGACAACTACAAGAACCTTGTTAAGGTCATTTTCATTCAAGACCTCATCCTTGCAAACCCAAAGAACCCATCAGTCTCCATTGATTTCCTCTCCAAGCTCTCCCAGAAGCTCCACTTAAACCGCGGGGCCACTGCCTTCCTCTGCAAGTTTCCTCACATCTTCCACATTTACTATGATCATTCCAAGTTGAAGCCCTTTTGCAGGTTAACTGACGCTGCTCTTGGTGTTACACGGCAGGAAGCGGTGGCCATCAATGCTTCTTTGCCTGTTGTTGTTGAAAGACTTGTCCGGATACTCTCCATGTCAGCATCCAGAATGGTGCCTCTTAGAGCTGTTTTTAAGGTTTGGAAGGAGCTTGGGCTGCCTGATGATTTCGAGGACTCTGTTATATCTGCTAATTCTGGTGTTTTTCAGCTGTGTGATGGGCATGAACAGAATACTCATTTGTTGAAGCTGGTTGATGGTGTTTCCAGCAATGGCATTAGGGCGGCTGTTGAGGATTGGAGGGTTGTTGAGTGCTGCAAGGAAGACTGCAGTGTTGATAGGATGGAAATGCAGTTTAGTTTCAAACACGGGTATCCTCCGGGGATGAGGTTGAGCAAGAATTTCAAGGCCAAGGTGAAGGAGTGGCAGAGGTTGCCATATGTGGGGCCTTATGAAATGCCGGGTGAGAAGAAGAAGTCTAAGGCTGGAATGATGGCCATGGAGAAGCGAGCAGTATCGATTGTTCACGAGTTCCTGAGTTTGACAGTAGAGAAGATGGTGGAAGTTGAGAAGATCAGCCAGTTTAGGAAATGGTTTGGGATTGATTTAAATATAAGGGATCTCTTCTTGGACCACCCAGGGATCTTCTATTTGTCAACTAAGGGTAAAAAACATACTGTTTTCCTGAGGGAAGCTTATGAACGAGGGTGTTTGATAGAACCAAATCCTGTCTATGATGCAAGAAGACGGCTACTTGATCTTGTTGCTTTAGGACGTCGGGGTCTGCCAGCTGTTAATTCGAAGTTGGAGGATTCAAGCAGCTGCGGTGAGGCTAGACAAGAGGAAAACCAGCAAAGACATTATTTGTCACCATCTTGATTAAGGTGCCTCGTTTATTTGTTTTTTCATGTCTAGGGTTCCTTAGTTTTCTTGTGTGTTGCTTTTGGAATACACCCACATTTACAAGGATAGAAAATTTGATATTTAACTTGGTCGAAGCTGAATGGTATATAGGAAAACGTCATAATTAATTAGAAGCTCTATTCTCTTCTGTACTAGATGGCTGGATGGGTTAGACTTTTGTATAAGTTAACTCCATGCTGTTACTTGGTATCAGCTTGTTCTGAAAATGTTCTGTGCAGTTGTAGCTATCGTTTAGTCTTTATTACATTTAAAGATGCTAAACAATGGTTCCCTGCTTAGCACAGAAGCTTTGCTACTGAAACCATAGATAATACAAAATCTTTGTCTTTTATGCATTCCTGACAGATCACTTTTCTTGAATGGTTCAACCAATGAAATCTTAGTAAATAAGCTCCGAATAATCGCAAGTCTTGCCTATATTTGGCATAACTATCATGCTAGTGCTGGGACATCCCGCCCCCTCTCTAATGCAAAACTAAGTTTTTTTAACTGCTTTTGTTTATTTTATCTGTATAAATTTATAACCTGGTCTTCAAGCTCCCTAAATAATGAGAAGAAAAAATATTTTTAGGGGGAATAGAATCCCTTTTATGGCACTCAAATTGTAGTGATTTCTTATTAGAGTGACATTAAACAAAGGGATATTCCATTTAATAGGTTTTGGCTTTGTGGAATATCTTTTGCCAGTGGACTTTATCGAAAACCAAAACTTCAATAAAATGGCTTTTAGATGAAAGAGTATCGGATTTCTTTTAATGTGTTATCCGGTCTTCTATCCCTGTTTGACTATATTCCATTTCATTCGCTTACTTACTATGATAAGGGTGTATTTGGGAAAACCTTTTCAGAAACTCTTAGGAGAGAAAAATAAGTTGAAAAGAAATGCAATAAGTTTCTCAATAAACTAAAATTGTTTATATACATAAGCTTATTTGCAAAAGTCTTCTCGTAAGCTTCTCTAAAAGTTAATTCACGCATAATATCTTTATTTTAGTTTATGAAAAAACTATTCCACCTTTCCTTATTTTCTTCTCCTGGAAGAGTTTATTGAAAAATTTACCCAAACAAACCTTAGGTTATTTTCGATATATATTTTTTTCCTGTAATAAGCATCTGTCTTGCGAGATTTTGGTTTGCTGTTTGGTCTGATTCACTGAAACTGATGATTTGGCATGTGTCTAGCTGTCCATGCAAGATTAGCATTTTGTAAACAGGGAACTAGCTTACGAGATTACAAAACATTAATTTCTGTTCCCACTTTGAGGATGAACAGGGCCAATGGTGAATTCATTAAATTATTTGGTTTCAATGGTGCCTACATAGTTTAGGCCCCGAGGATAGTGGTAGCTGGTTGGAATGATTGACTTTTGATATTGGCTCATTTCTATTTGTGCTCATCTCTGTGGCTGAAGGTTCATATTCTCATTGAGATCAAGGTGCGTTATAAACTTGTGATAAAATATTTAGACGTCTGTTCAGTTTTTATTATATATCTATTATGCTTCTTTACAGCGCCTTGGAAACTTTTGGAGAAACAAGCATCTAAGGAAGAACACGCAATACCGCTACCATTCTGGCCCAATACAGTTCGTTCATTTATGTTCTGCTGATATAATTCTTCAAAGTTGAGTTTGTGAAGTTTTTGCATGTTTGGTGTTAGTAACTTCTTTTAAATCAAAGTAGCTTTTGGAATCGGAGATTATAGAATAATCGATCTTCCTTCAAGTGAGTTTAAGTCAGAAGTCAGAACTTGTTTTCTAAGTCCCATTTTTTAATGAAAGAACAGTCCAGTTTAAGTCGATGGAAGCTGAATAAATATTGCTGAAAAAGGCTCACCGGGATGCCTGGCGCATCTTGAAATTACATGCTGCAGTAACCAATTTAAATTAGCACAGTTTAAAGACATCCTAAATAGGAAAATATCCTCAAAGTGTCTATTGTTGAAGCAAATACGGTACTAACGTTATCAATCTATATAATTTCTGCTTACTTGATTATATATATGGCCTTCGTAATATTCTTCTTAGTAAGCTATAGAGGCACTACATACTCATCATCTGGCACTGTACCCAAATCATTTTCATACTGATCTTCGTTTTTCTTTATAAAAAAAACAATTAATGGAAACTAATTTGCTTTTATGATTTCCAAGCCGAAGCTCAAATAGGGATCAAATTTACATTCACGTGTTTCTGAAGCAGAATATGTGCTTCCAGACACGATTGACCTGGAGGATCCATTTTACATATATGGACAAGATTTTCTTTATGACATAGGTAGAAAAGTAAAAAGAAAAAAATGAAATAAATTTATTCATAACATAAAATAAATATATTTTCTTAAAAATTATGAAAGCTTTTAAAAGTTAACTTATGCAAAAAATTAGAGAAGTACATTCTATTTTCTATTTTCTAATTTCTTTTATAGGCAAGAGACGTATTCAAACAATCTCATTAATGATTATATATAATAAACTTTTACACAACATGAATTTTTTAAACCATCCCCCCAAAGCTTTCACCTTTCGTTTTTTAAAACCTTCCCATATTTATTGTAAAAATAATTGTTCCCTGCCTCAACTCCTCGTGAGAAAACATTAACATGTAAAAAATAATCAATGCTCTACTGCATCAAGTGCTATAAATGTAATCAGCGATGATGGGTTAAGCATGTCATCACTGAGATTTCTTCATTACGAAGTTCTGCATCTGATATCCCCCTATTTGGAGCAATTATATCTTGTGATTGCTTGCTATATCATTACATACTTCTCACGAATCACAACTACTGGTATCCTTTTCACCATAACTCAACTCTTGATTTCCTAATGGTTTCTTCTTTATTTCATCACGTTACCGATGGTTTGACCATATTTCATCACGTTACAGGATTTCCTACAGCAATTAAAAAACTGTTAATGTAAAGATAATGCAACATGGTTTGACCTTTAAATAACGCTACCGAAATCCAACTATGAAGGTGCAGGAAAGATTGTTACACGGTTTCAAATCATATAGTCCTTGAAATATTTAATAAAGTGACAGTGGCAGTATTTGTATTTGAATATTTAATAGTCACAATCTGGCCCTTCTCGTTCTTAAGTTCAAGATTTGTCTAGCCAAAAAGAGGTAAAAATAGAGACTTTCTTTTTGATAAAGTATACTGCAACATGGATATTGACTGACTGTACCTCTGTCCACGGTTGCTCCTTTACACCACAGAAAATTTACAACTTCGATATTTTGGCAAAAAGCATAATAGAGCCACAAAAGAATCTTTGGAGCCATTCTCTGTGCCAGACAAAACCCACAACGGCTATGCGCTATCATCCAATTACAGGGTCAACATAATCAAAACAAAACAGCACCATGTGGACAGCATCAAAAAATCCCCAGTCACGTTCTTCTAACACCGGGTTCACATGAGTCAAACGAAACATTCACGTCCAAACTTCAGAAGGGAGAAAGTAGGGATGTCTTCAAGTGTTTGATTTTCTTTAGACAAACTTGTGCTCTCTCAAGAACCAAATCCACCCTGTCTTTCCTCTTCTTCTTCTTCTTGCTTGGGAAATGCTTTATCAAATCACTCTTGGGAGTTTCAAGCTCAGAACTTCCGCTCATCTCCCCCTCGATCACTACTCTGTCTGCCGAAGCAGGTTCAAAACTACAGTCACTGCTCTTCCTTTGCCCCTCCAGGCTTGTGGATTCTGTATCACATGAAAAACAAATATCTCAAAAACCATGTATATATATAGTGGCGTGACAAAACATATAAAAGAAGAAAAGAAAGAGCAAAGGAAAACCTTCAGTATCAAGGAAAACAAGGTGATTGTTGCAGAGGTTGTTTTCTAGAAGAAGTTCAGAATCCATGTTCTTGGTCTGGAGTTGAAAGATGAAGGACTTGAGTTCATTTTTTAGATACTCATGCTGGTTGGGATATTGAGCTTCAAGCAGCTCCAACTCTTCCTTTGCCAGTTCTTCCATCATGCTTCCTTTGCCCTCATTCCAAACCATCATTTCAGGGTTTTCCTTGATAGCTTCATCCCATTCCTAAGCTCCCTTTCGTGTTCTCTTTCTCACATTCAGACTCTGCCACTCCCTTCTGACTCTGTACCACTGATATAATGACTGAGGTGATGGAATTACTTATTAATCTTATATTTTATTTGGATAAACTCCAATCTATTATTAATAGTATTAAGTTCATGCAAAAAATAATAATTTTATAAATATATTAATTTGCAGAACTCAATACTTTAAAAAATATTTTGTTTGTATATATCTTATTTCCATAATTTTTGTTACAAAATTTAAACTCAATATCTCACAGTATATACAGAATAAGTATTATTAATCTAAGTAAAACTTTATATTTAATTTCTATACTTTAAAAAATAATTTGTAATCTGTATTGGTTCGGTATATTGGTAATCTACTTAAGATGTACAATTATAAAATTAAATAAATAATTAAACTTTATTTTATATTAAATATCATATTTAAAAAATGTATATATATATATATATATATTAATTTAAGCATCATTTTCAAATTAAAAATAATATTAATTATTCTTTTACCATTTAGGTTTTTTTATCTTTCACCTAATGATTATTAACTAGTTTAAATATATTTATTATAATAAATGGCATACTTAAAAAGGTGGGAGCATGCAGTGGTAATTTGAGAACAGAAGGCAGAAAAAGAGGGAAAATATAATTGATGGCATTGGTTTTTTGAAAGTTGAAAAGTTATGTCTGCTTCGGTTAGGTTTCCAAAGTCACTAACTTTATTTGTTCATGATTTGTTTGGTGGTGGAATTGAATAGTTTATCAGTGCCACCATAACAAAAAGGACCAAACTTTAACTACAACAATTCTATCTCATATGAATATAAAAAAATAAATAACTGTGTCCCTTCACCAACCCTTTCATTTGCAGGGAATGTTCCAAATTATTGTTTAATTGGTCTCTATGATTCCCTTTTTGTCTTACTTTATTTTGATATCATCAAATACAACATTTTAATGTGTTATTAAAACAATGCTTTCACCCTTCTCAAAATTAAGCATTCCCTTCTTTTTAATTGTGATATTTAAAAAAAAAACTTTTATCAATAGTTTCTAACGTTCAATTTAATACTTTTAACTGAATTTTTTACATTTATTCATTTTTTTACACTTGATAAGTTATTTTTGTCTCAGATCCATGTCTTTGAATAAAGTAATAATATTTTTACATGTTCCTCCATCCACTTGGAGTTTCTGTATTTCTCACTATTTTCTTTTATTTCAAAAATACTTTACATTTTTCTACTATTTTTTTTATTTCAAAATTACCCTACACCTTTCCACTATATTCAATAATATTTCTCTTTTTCTATCTGCATTAATGGAGCATTCACATGATTCAGATTTAAACTTGTGATATATTGCAAAATTTTATTTACACTTTCCCTTAAATAAGCTTGATTCAATCTTATTTTCACTGTTCAATATATATTTTTTTCTTCAAATCACTTAATAAATGATAAAATTTTGTTCTAAATTTCTAGAAAAATGTTTATATATATATATATATGTGTGTGTTTTTTTTACATTTAATATCTATAATTTTTAACATTATATTATGTTTTAACTTACCGACATGTTTGACTCAAATAACTTGAATAAAGTATTTAATTTATTAGATAAATAATATAAAAATATTATTAAGTACTTAAAATATAAAAGAAAAATTATTTATTAAAAATTTGATATTTGTTTAGTTCTTTCGTCATATGTTAGTATATAGTATATAATAATAATAATAATAATAATAATAATAATAATAATAATAATAATAATAATAATATTATGTTATTTACTATTAATATCTTAAATAAATACATTAAGTCCAAAATAATTTAAATGCAACCTCCTAACTTATATTCTATTACTTTAAATTAATTTAATATATTTTTTAAAATTATTTATTTTACTAAATAATATAAATAATAAATATTCAACTAAATCCTAACTTAAACTGGATATATAATTTATTTCAACTAAAAGCGTGTCTCTTAATTATTGATTTAAACTTAAACATATATTTGTATACCCTATACTAAGTGTCTTAGCCTAAAGAAATTCACCAAAACCCACTCTTTAACTATTTTGATTGCTCTGTTATAACTTCAGCTTATGGTATAAGTTCTTTTATCTGATTCTCATAACAGAAAGAAGCTCAAGGAGAAATTTGTAGATATTGTCCATGTATTATCCTATACTTGCACTGTTTGTTGATCTTGATTAAAGGGTAATTGATGTTAAGAAGTGTTATTATCTAATTCAACTTCGTAAAACTGAATTCTAGGATGAGATTTGTAATATTTATATAATTTAAATTAATCTTACTTCTAGGTTGATGTGAGATTTTTAACCTAAGTGGTTTGATATCAGCTCGATAATTTTGTCATGATATGATATAATGTTTAAAGGTGGACTTAAGTCTAATTTAACTCATAAAATCGATTTTTAAGGTGATGTTTGCTGTGAAGAAAGAACGAAAATAAAGTGAGTTTAGAAATTAAAGGCATGAAGTTGGTTTTCATGATTAAGGCAAAATAGCACGCATTCAGAAAATGTACTACAACTAATGTAGCTTTAAAAGAACGTAGAAAATGAATGAAGTGATGATATCAAGATTCTAAAAATCCATCGACCTTTGCATTCTGTGCTCTGGACAAAAACTTCATGCAGATAGGTGGCTTGACTCCTGCCAAAGCTAAAAAGGAGCTAGGAAGAGTCCAAATTCCATCCCCACAAATCAAACCAGAAGCCACAGCTGATCCAAACGTATCAGCACTAAACTTGTCAAGCTTCCGCCAAATAAGCAAGATCAAACTGCCAACACACATATCAATGGCAAAATAACTTCCAATGTAAAAAGGTATTGCCATAGCCATAGGAACAGGGATAAATTCCGCCCACTTTTTTCCAACCAAATCCCGTACAAGATTTATAACTATTGCAAATCCAAAGAAGGCATAACAAAAGATGAGACAGTATTTTGGCAGAGCTGATAGGCCATCTACTCCCAGTATCGCCATGTTACGATAAACAAGAGCATAAGGAGCAGGATATGCTGAGCCAGCAACCCCAAGGTTTCCAAAGGCCTTGTAGAAAAGCCAGAAAACACAAGGAGATATGACACAGCCCATTGCAGTTCCAAAAACTTGGCTCACGAACATAGACCTTGGTGAAGCCATTGTCATGTAACCTGTTTTGAAGTCCTGCATCAGATCAGAGGCTGTGGATACAATATTCATCATGACCCCACATGCAGACAACCCAGCTATAACACCGCCATGAGAAGCTCCTGCCCATGCACCGATAGTGAAGATTGCTAATTTTCCATACGTGGATGCAAGGGACCAGTCTGTTAGTCCACACCCATATGCATTACAAAATGCCAGTGCTGGTGCAATCACGTAGATCACAACAATGTAGTACCACTTGAGTTGATGGAAAATCATGGGAACAATTATAACAGAGATTACTGCAATGATAACGTAGCCAGTAAGGGCAAACCAAGCAGGAATTTGGTCCCTGAGGAACATGTCTGTCCTACACTTATCATCATATGACAGTGATGAAGATGAGTCGGGATCACTGGATGATCTCGCTTTCTTTTTGAAGAATTCCACATACAAACCAATAAAAGTGCGACCGAGAACCTTAACAAAATTGTATAGACCGTCACCGAGAATCATTGCTATGGCTATGAAAACCTGCACTTGGAGAATACATTAACAAGACTGTTTGACCAGAACATGTTCCTCAATTAATATTATTCAGAGAACAATAGTATTATTACAGTACTGCGTTGTATCATACTGATACTACCTGTCTGTTCCGTGCAAGTTATTAATATGGGGTGCCAAAACAATAATGCATGTTATACTAGTGTAGTCATTAATATGATATGTTTAATCAAATAACCATATTTGATTATGTAAACAATTTAACAAAGAAGTTCATTAAATATCTATGCTTCAGTTAAATTTAAGCTTAACTGTGCTTTTAGTCTCTAAATTTGGAAGCAAAATTTAGAATTTGTTTCTCTCTCAAACTTTAATATATTTTAGTTTACAAACTAATAAAATGAATTGATATAATTTTTTCAATCTAATAAAATTGATTTTTTACTTGTTAAATCTTCCAATCTGATATTTAAGGTAAAATGTGTTAAAATAGTATAAATAATTCAAAAGTCGTCTTAAAATGTGTTTGATATGTAAAATAAATTGACGCAGTTGAATTATGATAATTATATCAATTCAAATTTAAAGTTTAATTATATATATATATATATATATATTTTTTTTTTTTTTTAATTTCACTTTTAAGTTTATAAACTAAAACCATATTTAACCTTTCAATTTAGAAGATGTCTGGTGTTTGTAAATGTGGAAAGAAAACTTACTTTGTAACCTTGAAGGCCATGCAAGCTGCTTGACTTGAGGTCTGCAGAGTACCAATCTCCTTTTTTTGCATCAATGAGAGGCCACATGATGGCCCAAGATAGAATTCCTCCAACCAAAAGGGATATATTGATTATATATGGACATATCATCCCCACACCCACATATGTTGTCGAAAAGTCAAAGAAGAACCTGTTATATAGATAAATATTGTATATAGACTGAGAACTAAAATACATATATAAAACTTTATTACAGATAGTTCATGTCAATAAAAAAGTTAAGTTAGCATTGAGCTTCTTTGGGTCAACTTTGAATAATTTGCACTCATTATTAAGTATAAAAACATTCTGATGGAAAGGAAAAATCAGAAAGAAAACACAAACAGTGCATTCATTTTTCCTGTTTTATTCATTAATGAGAAATATGTAGTCACATACTTGTTTTGATAGGCTTCAAGACCAAATGTAGGGAAGCTATTAAAGCCACAACCATCACTAGCAGTGTAAAACCATTGAAAGAAACCCCACAAGAAGCTAAAGGAAAAGAACTTTCCCAGCACACGTACTTGTTTCCTAGAAAGGAATGTGTTAAATAAGAAATTAAAAACATTTTAAAGCTGTATTAATCAAGAAAAATAAGGTTTTACAATAACCAGGGCCGAATTTTTACTTTGCTAGTTTGGCACCCTCTGTTGTATGGAAACTGTTGATAAGATGAGCTGTTGCAGTACCACTAGGATATGTCAGCCTGAAGTCTACAATCATTATCTAACAGCAAAAAAGGAAAATAAAACTCAATTCAATCGATAAGAAGATTCATGCATAGAAAATTATATGCCATGAAGGAAAATTTACAATTAGACATTCAAATTATAAACTTATTCTGCATTTTCAGTGATGCTTGTTATAACTAATAATTGGTGTTGTTGATTACTTGTTGGATGCCCTTAGATTAGTGTACCTTCCTAAGCGGAACCACTGAAAAGAGTCCCAAAAAGCTAACAATGGAAATAAATCCTATCATCCATCCTAAACTTGGGTTCTTAATATCCTGTGGACCATTAGCTTCAGGAGATTGGTTTGCTACTTCTGAACTCATTGCAAAGATATAGCTACCAAAACCACCTGTTCAAGCAAATCCAATCAAAGAAGTGTCAACTGAAAATAAGGTTTATCCATTAGAAATGAGTTAGCCGTTAAAGCATTGACTATAATTTCAACAAAGTATATACTACTTGTTGATCATGGATTCAATTTTAAAAATCTAATGTAGATTTAATAAAGATATATCAAATCCATCTTAACAAAATCAAATTGCAGTGTATTTTTTCAATCTAATTTAAATTATATTTAATTGAGTTTGCATAACTTCTCGAAATTAAATTTAAATTTATAATTGAATTGATTCAACTCAGAAATTAAATTTAAATTTATAATTGAATTGATTCAACTCAGATTTAATGTGGCCAAATCTAATTTAACTATGGGGCGATTAAGTCCAATTTAACATGGGTTTGACCCAATCAAACCTAAATTTATTTGGGCTTGGTCCAACATGACTTGAGCTTGACTCGAGTTCACCAAGCATGACTTGAGCTAGGTCTAGTTTGACTCACTTGATTTATTCTTTACTTAACCCAAAATAGATTCAATAGACTCGAGCCTAAACTAACCTAGGTTTGACTTGACTTAATTTCAACTTGACCTGGATTAGATCTAGCCGAATTCAACTTAAATTGGTTTTGACTGAGCCTAACTTGACTAAGCTTAACTTGACCTGAACTTGGGTTTACTCAGTCCAACTTAGACTCACTTTACATTAGATTGATCTTAATCTTGTCAACTTGACCCAATTTGGGTCTCATTCGACTTGGTCCAACTTTGGCTTAGCTTAACACTATTTGACATACGTCTAATTTGGCATAATATATGTTCGATCCTATTTGGTCTTACTTGGATCTAACTTGACTAGGCCTTACTTAGACTTGGTTTAACCTATCCTTATTTAGGATCAACCTTACCTAACTTGACCAAGACTCATCTTGACCTAATTTGACCAAGACTCATCCTGACCTAACTTGACATGGTTATGTCTTGATCTAACTTCACTTGGACTCGATTCAACCTAAATTATCCTAGGTTTAACCTAGCCAAGCTTGACTTAGATCTGAGTCAGTTTTGACCAAAAGTTGATCAAATTTAACCGAGTTCTAAAAAGTTGGTCATTAACCCAATCATGATTCAACTGAACCGAAAATCAACTGAATTTAGTGAGTCAGTTCTAAAAAAAATCGACAAAATTCGACTAAATCAATCTCAATCAAAATTTGTTCGAGCTGGCATACTACAACTTTAGATATTTTCAAACAAACAAAAGGTATAAAATAAATTAATTTTAAATTAATGAGTAGTTAAAACGTTCACTTTTTATTTTTTTCAATATAGTACCGTTAATTTATAGTTGTTTAATTAATTTTACCCTCTTCTAGTTAGAAGATGTATAATGACAAACACAATGCACATAACTCCTTTCAACTAAGAAGATTTTGAATAATATGGGAAGACCAATGCAGAACTCTACTACACAGATTTATTTTATAATGACATAATTGTAAAGTTCATAGCAGCAGAATTTTGCGTGCATGCATACAAAATTTAAAAAGGAGAAAGTTATAACATCGTTTTATCGAGATCATCTGCATTGGATTATTTGACAACAAAACATAGAGCCCTGATTTGATCATAAAAAAGTTGAAAAGATGGTGTGAGAAAGGAGAAGAAGGAGGAAATGAGATTTCTTTGTTATATTGGATGCATGAGTTTGATCCACTAAAAAAGAAAGGGTGGTACCACTAAAAGCAATGCCAGCAGATGCAACAACAGATGTCTGAATAACAGTATTCTCCTGACGAGTGAATGGCTGAGTGAGCATTCCTATTTTAGCAAGCAGAGTCGTCCACGTCTTGAGAAAGAAGAAGCCTAACAAGCCTGCCGATATGTTTAACGACGGAATGATTCCGGTGGTTAAATTGAGTTTCATGACAATGAATGTGAACAACACTGCCAACAACAAACTGACCACCATTGCTCTCAGTGTTATCTGCTTCTGCCATTGTGGCACCACCTTCCCCTCAAACGCCTTCTCAACAGATGTGTCTTCCACCTCCTCATTACCATTCTCCACCTCTGTTTCCCAAACCATTCTCTCTGCTTTGCCTCTCTCTCTCTCTCTCTCCTTTTCCACTTTCACTTTTATTGCTTTCTAACTCTCCTGTTGACCTTTTCTTTCGTCTGTTATTGCTTCTTATAATTTGGAACACAGACACACATGTTACCTCCTCTCTTTTCGCACTGCATTTTACCTTTGACTTTTACCTCCTCTCCTGATGTACACATGTTTTCTAATTTCACAATATCATTACTTTTCTTAACCTGATGTTTTGTGTTAAAATATTTTATAGAATATCATACTGTTAAAATATTTTTAAAAAAAATTATAGATTTTTTTTTATACAAGATGATGTTGTGTTGGAGAAAAAAACAAATAAAACTATATATTTTAAAAATGGTATATTAAGTTAATTCTAATAGTATGCTATTTTTTTAAACATAATCTTAATGGTATGAACTTTCAACTCAACTATATTATTGAAATTCTATAGACACTTGGTGAAAAAAAAATATTTAATTTCATCGAATAGATTTTGGTTGTAAGAAAATTTTTAAATGTGATGGTATTTTTAAAATTATTTGTATATTTAGACTTTGGTTTTAAAATAATTGAAAGACACAGTCTCGTTACATTCTTCTCCTCCCTTGTAATTTCACATTTTCTTCCATTTTAGTCCTAATTGAGATTCATTTGTCTTCATTGTCGTTTATATTCTTTCTCATTTCTCATTTAACTATTTCTTTCGTTTTTGTTTCTTTCTTTCTTCTCCTAGTTTTTTTTTTCTCATTGCTATATTTTAGCAGTCACTATAATGCTTATGCAAGAAAATTGCGTGTTCTTATTGGACACACAACAATATTTATTTTAATGTTTGTTAACTGTGTAAAAATCTTTATAATGCTTATGCAAGAAAATTAGATTCTATTTTTTCATATAACACATTTTATTAGTTAATATAATATTATTGAAAAATATATTTATTGATTTTATTGATAACTAATCTTTAACAGTAGATTGATTAATCGTATTTAATAAAATCTCATTTTTTTAATTATTTTTAATACAGAAGTTTCACTTAATATAAGAATTCCATTTTCAATCAAACCAGCAATATATTGATAGTGCACTTAATATATCAAAAAAATTAAATATTTATACTTTTGTTTAAGTAAATGATAATATATGAATGAATGCTAGGTTATATTAATGAGCCCATTTTCACTCAAACCAACATTATTGATAGTGAATTTATGAGATAATTGGTGTTAAAAGCTAATGAATTTGAGAATATTTTTAAAGAATTATTGCGTTGAATAATAAAATAAAATAATTTGTAAAGGTATTATGTTTATTGTATTTATTGTCCATTGGTGTTATGTTTATTGATAACTACCTCACTTTAGTTAAAGTGTTGATTACATGTAGTTAATAAATCTGATCGAATTTAATTTTAGTTTAAAATTAATTATACGAAAAGAATTTGATTTTGGTATTACATTGCAACTATTTAAAAAATATCTAGATAAATTTATTAAGGAATTAAAATAAAAATGAACAAATTTATTATATATACATATAATACAGCATTAATAGATTAAATGATTGTGTGCAAAAAAATACTGGTAATACGCTTTAAATTAATTTATATAATTTTGAATATAGGCTGAATTTCTTTAACTATTTGTAGTTGAATTACAAGTTTAATCTCTATTACTGGTCGGTGCAAAAGAAAATTCATTGTCAACCAATCAGAGATAATGCATGGCAGGACTTTTAAATAATAAAAGACAAGAACTTTCTTTATAACTGGATAACAAATGTACAGATATTTTACACTGTCAATGCAATTTAGGTTCAAGTATACAATTAAATGTATAAAAACTCACATTTAAAACCTAAGAACACATTGGACTGATTTTATATAGATTTTTAATTTTAAAACCTGAAAAGAAGTTAAGTTAAGGGAATAGTTTAGCACAGAAAACGTGATTATGCATTTGTTTCATTCGTGTTTCTTAACAAGAAAGGTTTTCATGCAATTTGCTAATTGAGGATAGTCTTCAAGTAGTTGTCGTTTTGAAAGAGTCTCATCCTCATTCTGTGGGGTCCACAACACCTTCCCAGCCTGAAGAAAATTGAAATTGTTGTTAGTACTGATGAACAAATGACACTGATTCAAATATATAAAAATGGATTGATTTGATTAGTGATCTCTCACCAATAAATTGCTTGAGAGAACAGTTCTAAGCTTTTGCAGGGCATTCTTCATATCTTCAGCTCCATAGACGTTAGGAAGCTTATGTGCTCCTTTAGCAGCTACCAAGATGGTTATCTGGCATAAGTACGTCATGAGTATAAGAACAAACAAAAGCAATTTTTTTTTCATTTTTGAATTTTCAACTTTCACAAGAAAAGGGTCTTTTCAATATACATGTTCTGGATTCAGGTTTTTCAATCCAACCATAAATGTGCGCCTAACGATGAGATAATTAGGAATGAGTTTCATCTTAGAAATATTTTCCTGCTATCCGCGTTTTAGTGCCTATTAAGTACACTTAGGAATGAGTTACATCTAAAAATATTTTCAAGATAAAAGTGAACTGAAGTATCCAATGTGAATAGTGAAATCTTCCACTCGTGCCACCCTGTTTGTTAGATCATACAAATTAAGCAACTAAGGATGAAAAATTTGCGGAACTGAAGCACTTGAAATCTTTTTATGCTTAAATTAGGAGTGGAATGAAAGTTTATACTAGTACATAAACATAATATACATGCAGAAAGCGATCATACCATACCACTATGTACTCGTTGCCAAACCTGTTGAGAAGTTTCTCTTCTTCAAATATTTTTCTTTCCTCTTTAATATCTTTTCCATCAAACTGCAGCAGAATATTAATTGTTTATATCTCTATTGATGGTATTAGATGCAAAACTGTGATTTTCCAAAGAGCTAAAATTGAAGTGGAGAACACTTTTTTGCAAAGGTGCATCACAGTAATCATTTTGCATGCTGGATTCCAAGAAATTGGAATATATTTTAGACTAGGTTTTTACTAATCAGACCATACCACTGAGCTTTCATTGTTAATCTCATCACTCTGGATTCTTGTGTTCCTTTTTTCTGTTTTGTTCAAATTAACCAATGTTTCTTCATCAAATTTCGTCCTTTCTTCATTTGATAACTGATAATAGCATTTCTCCCCATCATCTTTACTCTGCTTTAGATCCACCTGCCAAAGATGGTTCATTAGAGATCACCTCTTAACAGTTACAATTTCCTAGCTACAGAAAATTTAGATGCATATATTTTAACTAAAAACCCAACACCATCTAGCTTTACAAAACATATATACATATTAACTTATAAGGTGTTGACGGTTTGGTCCAGTACAAAGAATGGAGACGAAGTTGATAACTGTTTGAGAAAACCAAATTGTTTTAAAGAAATGCTTGAGTTTTTTTTTCTATGGAAAAAGTGTGGCTCTTTTTTTTCATGGAAAAAAAGGTTGGGTTTGGTTCTTAACCAGTTCGATTCAATTAAATTCTTTTGAGCACCTCTAATTTGTTTATGATTTGGTTCAACACAAAGAATTGAACTGAACCAGTAAATGATTCTTCTGAATTGAACTGAATTATTTTTAAAAATGGTGAGGTTCAGTTTTTTATAAAAATGATTCACTTTTTGTGCTTCGGTTTGGTTTAATTTTTTTTAAACTCCTGCTAATAACCAACAAACAACTACTATTGAAATTTGGCCACGGGAGAAGGAGTGAACTTACAAATGAATATCCTGCTACACAGTGACCAAGATGTCCAACCAAACTATGTATTGTGTCTGTCACATGTTAAATACTAAGAACATCAAATACAGAGCCTTGTATAGATAATGAAATGTTCAATGTTAGCCAAAACATAGAACAAAATATAAAAACACAGCCTCAAGAACTTTGACAGTAGATTGTAATTATAACTATAGTTCGCAGAATTACAGACAAAAAACTTCCTACGTGCCCACTAATATGACAAAAGGCATCATATTCATGTACAAGTTTTTCACTCCTAATCACAGTAATTTCTACCTTATTTTACTCCTACACACTGAGGTGATTTGCTTCTTAGGGACGTGCAAGAAGCATTATACCAAAAATATTATTGCTTATAAAGTTTATCAGCTATAACAAGTAACCGTGGCTAAGGAGGATAACTCAAGAAAAATATACCCTCCCTCCCACCATCACATCCACACCAACT
Organism: Vigna umbellata; assembly: GCF_029865625.1. Taxonomy (NCBI): domain Eukaryota; kingdom Viridiplantae; phylum Streptophyta; class Magnoliopsida; order Fabales; family Fabaceae; genus Vigna; species Vigna umbellata. The sequence goes on from NC_142169.1 coordinate 58,605,126, forward strand.
GATAAAAATATATAACACAACCTATTTTCACATTGGTTTAATAAAACCATACAAATAATATCTCACAAGACCCACATCATGCACGAAAAATCTAAAAAGCAATTCATGGAACTACCTGTCAATAGATATTTCAACCCATCCCGAGATGATGTATCTGCAGTTTCTGCAATCCTAGTTAGATCCCTTTGTATTGAGCTTCCCTTCCCACCCGACATTGCAACCTTACACAAGACAGCAAAACAAAACTAAAAATAAACTCAAAACGGAAAACGCAAGGACCAATGACTGTGATAATGCATGCACTCTCAAACTTCATAACAATATCAGTTCAAACCAAAAATATCAAGCTAGTAAGTGACACAAAAACAAACATTATCCTAAATCTAAGTTCCAGCAAACATTTCTGCATTCTCAGCATAAAATTCATTATTAGTCATTGGAAGTAGTTGAAGAGGGATCAGAGCAACTCAAGTTACCAACCTGAAGCTTGAGCACAGTAACTGAATTTCCATTTTTGTTTTTATAGAATCCAAACAAAAACATAGCCAACATGAAGAATAGAAACAAGAAGGGCACTCCAGCGTGACCTCCCTTTGCATGCTCAGTGTCATTAGACTCGACATTATCACGATGATGCATCATTCTGTATGATTCTGAATCCCTAGTGTAAAATTCTGAGGACGAAGAATCTGAATCTGAATCAGAATCGAAGAAACTCCCTCCCATCACACCACCGGAGGAAGCCGAAGCCAAGTTAAGGTTGCAAGCCAACAAGAACAGCAAGAAGACAAACGAGGCAACAGCACTAGCAGCAACATATCTTCTCAACAAGGCCATTTGTCTTTCTAATACAATTCAAATTAAATCAAGTCCTGCATTCAATTAAACATGTTCAGTAGAGAACATTCATCGAAGATTAATTCTAATGAATAAAAATAAGGAAAACGATGCCCTTTATCTAGGCATATATATTGAGGGATGTCTAAGATTTCGTCGAGATAATAATGTGTAGAAGATTGAGAATCTCAAACCCCTTTCCATTCCAACAATTAATTGCAGAAACTTGTTATATCATCTCAAACAAGAGTCAAATGCAATATTAGTGGAAGCAGTTATCTTATGCACATCAACTCATCTTATATACACATAAATAGAATATAATTAATGACAATATAAATTGAAAATGCAAAATTCATATGCAATTCATAATCAATATGGAATCCATTACATATTTAAACACGAGATGAAAAGTAAATGAACAGATTTCGTCACCTTACAATATTATCAGAAGACTTTACCTAATGTCCAGTTTCCTACACACCTTGAGTTTGTAGAAGAACATTAATATCACAACACAACAAATCTAAAGAACTGAATTTGTGGAAATATATATGAGAATTGAAACTCTAATTTCAATTATCAAAAAATGGTTGTAAATTGTCGTCACAAAACACAAGGATGGACAATGGCGGTGAAGACAGAAAGGTGTAAGAATTGGTGAAGAACAAAACGCGAATGGCTATGTCGTTTTGGGCCGAGGAGAAATAGGATTATTGGGCCGATCCAGGAAGTATTGGTACCCGACCCGGATCCGTTTGAAGAGAAACGTTTCCATTTTTATGGTTCTTTTCTTTGACAAGAGTGTGTTGTGTTTCGGAAGTGTGAGAGAGAGAACAGCGATGGCGAGGCGAGGCGAGAATCGGAACGAGTCGTTGTTGACTCGGGCGATTGTGGCGGTCTTCGCCTTCGTGAGACACGCGGAGTTTGAGATCCTCTTTTTTCTTTTCTTCTTCATTGCTTATCTTCTCTTCAAAGACATCGTGAGTACCTTCTTGTCTTTGTTTTCCCACCACCCAATTTCCTCAAATTTTCGTTATTTTCTATGTGGTTAAATTGTCTATGGTTTCATAGGTTTTACCCTGTAATTAAAACTAGGCTCAAATTGTGACCTTTGGATCTCAATTTTGCTTCAAATTCAATATCTATGCAGGATTAGTGATCAATGTATTGGGAACTATGCGGACCCTGTTATTGATTTTTTTTTTGTACTTAATTAAATTATAATTCTCGTGAATGAATTATATGACTAAATATTTACCATATTGGTGTTGCCTTATTGATTCATGAAATAAAAAGGTTATTTTCCTTCGTATGGAGGTTTCGCTGAATAGATGCACATGTGGAAGAGATTTGTGGAATTTATCTGATCTTGTAAAGTTGTGTTTAGCTTGTTTTAACAAGTTTATTAGCGAAATTTCTCTTTTAAGCTTATTCCAACAAGTTTTATGATCAAATTTAAGATATATAAGTCCTCATGTGATGAGAGTTTATTGAACAAGTGCTTTTAACTAGGCTAGTTAGCTGAATGCATTCCTAAATGATCAGCGGTATGACACTTTTCTCCATCTGAATTCCATTCCTCTCTACCCCTTCTCCATTGATCACATATTCTGAGTTTTGGGAGAGTTATAATTTCTAACAATAACTGTTTGCTTCAATTGCAGACATCAAGGCCTGAATACAATCAATTGTTTGTAAAGAAGCCCGGTGGACCAGAATTTTGGCCTTTTTAGACGAGTTTGTTTGATCTGGTTGGATGTCTTTGTCCATAGAGGTATTCTTAGTACGCCATGCAGTAATTTGTGGATTTCCCTTTTGTATTTGTATCTAAATGTAACTTTGTATGTAAAACATGTGAGACTAAAAAGTTTGTACAATTTTATGTTCCAGTTAGTTATAGCAACGTTAAGTATACAGGTTTGCTTTTATATTGCTGTCTCTTTATATCTCATTTCTTTTTCATTCGATGTCTCCTTCCTGTAGTCTAGGATGGAAGTGCTGTGCTCAACTATCTCAAATCTGGTTTACGGTTTAGTTCATATGTTCCTTAATCCTTATCATGGATTAGGTGACATATCTTGGAATTTGTTCTGTTGCTTCAACGCATCAGTTTCATCGTTTTCTAATTTCTTCTAGAGTAGAATTTGAAAGATTACTTTTGATTTTTAGGGCAGGTAATCGAACCAATAGAGATCATATTTGGTTTATTTATGCTGCTTCACAGCTTTTTATTGATTGGTTTAAATCTGGATCTGAGTTTCTTAAATAAATAAAACACAAAGAGATCATGTTAACCATTTCTTTTACTTCATCTATAATGTATTATTCATTATAAAAAATGTCTACCTAACATATTAATAATGGAGATTTGTTAGAAGTTTTCATTTCCATTTGTTTGTTTATCCAATTAGAAGAGGCAAATACAAATATTGTTTATTAGTTTATCTATCCTGACGAAGCAAGAGCACTCCTTTGCTAGAAAATAATATCAACTGATTTCATTTTCTACCCCATTCCTTTCCTCATATGAACAAGTGACACGAGCAAGGTGATTTCAATCATTTTAATAGCAAACCATAGAAGTTAATAATTGTCGTTTTTCCTTAGATGACTCTTTGTACCAAAAGACAATAAATACTTAGTCAAATGCAAATACTTCATACTAATCCATACCACGCGACTAAGACTTGTAAGAGAACAAGTTTGAATTTATGTCGAAATTTTTTGGGATCAAAAAATTGTGAGATAACTTTTTACAAAAAATTTGTTGTAACAAGGGAAAGAGAAACAGTGTATATCATTTTCTAATTTTTCCTGGCATCCTCCAATAAACAAATAATTCCAGAATGGACAAGTTAACTCCTGCTTTTTAACCTGTAAATATTTAACTTAGTAATTTTCATAACATAATCAAACTACCCATAACACACCACAGTTTTGTATAAACCTCTATCTAGATTATAGTCAATCTTCCTTGCATAATAATTCAGTTATACTCTCCACTGGAACTTTAACTGCATCACTGCGTACTCCAATATCAGAAACATATCTGCTAACACAATACATTCCACATCCTACCAATGCAAGGCCACCAAAGCCAGAGGCCATGAATCTCAGTGGTGAAGAAACTACAGCACTAGCACCAGCCAAGCAAGATGCTGCTTGTCCACTCCGCCCTACACCGATGTTTGTAACAACAAGCAAACCTGTTTTGCAGTAAATTGCAAAGTCTTCACAGTTATTCTTGAACACATTGTAGCCACCAAATCCATTCTCAAGAAGAAACAAAGCACGGTGAACAACATCTTCAGTTGGATCAGAAGATGCAATGGTACAAGTGCCTCCTCTAGCTTCGGCTAGAAAAAGTGCAGGTGACACACCATATTCAAATAAGTATAGATCATACCCAGAGAGAAAACAATCTAAGCAGGAACAAATGACACCATCACTTCTCTTTTGGTCACCACATTTTGGACATAAAATATCACAAGTATTATGAAGGGGTGATGAACTTGTAAAAAGACGGTCCAAGATTGTCCCTGTTCCAGTTTCTTGGGCTGATCCTCTTGTGAAGTGGATCACCATTCCCTCTCCAACATATATTCCTGAAATCTTACAAATTCAGTGACAACATAAATCCATCAAGATAAACACCTGAATATGAATACATTTGTAGATAAACCTAAAAGTGTTAGACATTAGAGAGAATAAACAAAGGAGAAAAGAGATGACCATGATGGGCATAGATGTAAGCCTGCCTCCATGAGTAAATGTGATCTCCTGGTTTCAATTGATCCCTGTCAATCTTATTGGAAAGCACTCCCATTTCCCTCAGATTACTGGTTAACAAAGCATGCCAAAAACTGCTAGATTATCAGAATTATGTGTGTTCTTTGTAGAGGTGAAGAATGGAAAAAGAAAGGAATGAAGTGATAATAAATACGAATAAGAATCAGGTTCTTGAATTCCAACCGAAGGAACCGACTCCTTGGCTTCTGCACCTTCCACTTTAATTTCACACTTACCTACGCTCTATAGTTATTATGTTCAATGCTGTTTCGCATTCTATATTTTTCTCGGTGGGAAAATATTTTGTACATATATTTAAAATATCTGCATATATTTTTAAAGCCGAGTAACAGAAAATATAAACCAATATTAAAATATTGTTATCTGAAAAAAATAAATATCCATGAATATTAATTATTTGTCGCTGTTTTCATTAGCTGTAAGTACATATTTTTTTGCCCTTAAGATTCTCTCATTTTCTATTGTTACCGTGAATGCACTCACTAAACTACTGATAATATATTATTATTTGATTTTTTTTAAATTATGATAAATGTTATTATAAATATTTTTATATTTAAATTTACCATACTATTTGTAAATATGTAATGTTTTATTTATTTTATTAATATTAATCGATTAAGTTATTTTTCTTTAATTTATATATAGAATCGGACCTAGTAAAAAAAGAAAACAATTAGACTAAAAATTTATGAGTTTGATTTTATATTTTTAAAGATTTGAAATTAGTATCTTTAGTTCTTGTAAAATAAATAAATTTTCATTTTAATGTCTACAAAACATGTGTTCTTATTCTTCTAAAGTTTTAAATCAATATTTTTATTCATAAAATTTATTTTGAAAAGGATGAATATCATTTGCTTTAGAATTTTTTTTTAAAAAAAATTAGAGGTATATATCACATGTTCACCTTCTATTACAAACAATATATATAGTTATTTGACCTTTGGTAGTACAAATAATTAAGTAATGATATATAATATTAGATATCAAAATAATTATTTTCAATTTTAAATAAAAAGGAAATAGAAAAACTATAGAAGTTAAAATCAAAACTTAAAATGATATCAATATTTACTACACTCATATTAGCAAAATAGTAAGTTTACTATTTACCTCATGCCAACTCGAGCCAAATACTTACTGGTAATTTTTTTAAAATAATAAATACATGTCAATTCAGTTTCTAAATATATTATTTTATTCACTAAATTTATTAAATATCAATATTTTAGTCCTGTTTGCATCATTTTGAGACTGAGAAAAAAATAATCATTTTAATCAACTTGTGTTTGTCTAACTTCCAGCTTAGCAAACAATTGAAATATTACATTTTGATTTTAAGAAGCTAGAATTAATAACAAGGGTTATAAACCAAAAATCTGGGTATTAATACTTTTATGTTACTTTCTGTTTAAACTTTATATTTCCTATTTATTATTATAAGTTCAAATATCTCCATACACTCTTATCCAATTTTTAGTATTTAAAATAAATAATATATACTTTTTGCAATGACAATTTGTTTCTTATTGTATTAGTTAAATTGAAACATTTATTATTATACTCTCCATGTTATGGTTTCGTCTTTATTCATTTATCTCATAGATCTATGTATATTAACACCTTTCGATTGCTTTCATTATAAACATAAACATTGACTTTAGTAACATGTTAATGATTGAAATTCTTTGCTGGAAGAGAATTTTCGTCATTGTTCATTACTTTTCTCTACGTTGGCCTCATTTTCTGCCTCCTCCGGATGTTAGAAGATTAACTTTGCATATTAAACTCTTTCCAAGCAATTCAAGTTTCATCATAAACGTTGTAATGAGGTAAAAACAACTCATAGGAGAATGATATATACATATTTTTTTACAATATGTTAATACTTGAGCACAATAACAAATAAATAATAAACAATAATAAAATAATATATGTATGTTGTGTTAAAATATTGTAAAAAAAATTATTTTTACCAACCCATTTAGGGTAGTTATGATATTTTAATGGGTTTTTGGAAGAAATTTATTGTAAAGATTCAACGTTAAACCCACCTAAGAGAATGTGTGTATGAAAAATATTTTAGAACAAAAATCAAACTTTTTAAAAATCATAGGCAACAGAGTTGTCATTGCATTGTCCAACATCATGTGATCTTAACCAATCTCTATGTGATATACTATCAGTTTTCCCTGTGATTACATATTATGTAAATACTGATTTAGACCACATAATCTAGACCATGTAATAACTTCTCCAGACCATGCAACAATTTCTTGCATCCAATCTTCTTTGGCCACCTCATGAATCCTCTCTACCGAAACTTTTGATACATCACAGCGTACTCCAATATCAGAAACATATCTGCTAACACAATACATGCCACATCCAACCAAAGCAAGACCACACAAGCTAGTGGTCATAAACACAAGTGATGAAGAAACCAAGGCACCGGCAGCAGCTAATACAGATGTTGCTTGTCCACTTTGCCCTACGCTGATGTTTGTGACTACAAGCAAGCCTGTTTTGCAGTACATTGCAAAGTCTTCACAGTTATTCTTGAACAAATGGTAGCCACCAAAACCAGCCTTGAGAAGAAACAAAGCACGGACAAGAACAGCCTCAGTTGGATCAGAAGATGCAGTGGTGCAAGTTCCCCCTCTAGCTTTGGCTAGAAAATATGCAGATGAGACACCATACTCAAACAAGTATAGATATCCACCTCGAAGAAAACACTCCAAGCAGGTTCTAGTGACTCCCTCGGTCTTTATTTTGTAACCACATCTAGGGCATCCTGTCTCACGAGTATCACGATGAACTCGCTTCAAGACTGTTCCTGTTCCTGTTCCTGTTCCAGTTTCTTGTGTTGCTCCTCTTGTGAAGTGGATCACCATTCCCATACCAACATATATTCCTGCAATCTTACCAACTTAACATTTAAGAAAACATGAACGGTTTTTACATGCAGAAACGTAAAAGTGTAAGATCAAATGATTGAAGAGTAGGAGAAAAGAGAAGACCGTGATGGGCAATGATGTATGCCTGCCTCCAAGAGTAAATGTGATCGCCGGGTTTCAAGTGTTCTCTGTCAATTTTATTGGAAAACACTCCCATTTTCTCTTATTGATTACTCAGTATGTCAAAGATTAAAAAATCAAAACTACAGACAAAAATTTGTGATGCAAATATCAGTGACGAGTTTCGTCACTAATATTTGATCACTTATTACTGATTTCTCCTAACTAGATTATCACATTCAGATCCTATTTTGTGTTTTCTAAAGTTGAAGAATGAGGAACTGGGTAGAATAAGAAAGGAATGAAATATATATATATATATATATATATATATATATATATATATATATATATATATATATATATATATAGAACTCTGTGCTCTGCTTCAACACCTTCGTTTCACTTTCTTCAATTTGACATTCACCGCCTCCTTCCAATATTTTATTAATATTTAACGTCAATGATGAGTATATAAGAGCTTCTTATAGTGAACGAAAGGATACAATATTAAAATAAGCTAAATAAATAAATAAGAAGCTATATGTGTGAAATTAGACAAAAGCATGATAAGTTTGATGGATATGAAGTATTACATTATATTAAAAATATAATTGTTTAATATGTCGTTATTTATATATATACTAAAATACTTGTGATGATTTTATGGCATAAAATTACTATCTTTTATGGCATAAATATTACTAAAACATACTTTATTCCTCCCAGCAAACCAGTCACACTGTAATTGATTTCCACTTCTTATAACCTAACACACAACGCTAAGTTCATTTTATAAATTATTTTCTAAACAGCTATCTAGTAAAACTTCAAAATATATATAGTAATAATAACAATAAAAAATATGTTCTTAATTAAACATCCCTTTAACGTGTGTTTAGATTTGGATTATGATTTGAAAGAGAGTGAGTAAATAAATTTGAGGAAATAAAAAAATTATTGTGATATTATTTGGATTTTAAATAAAAAATAATGTGATTTAAGTGGATTTAAAATAAATGTTAGTTAGAGTTGATGTATGATGTATGATAAATTAAAAAAATGTTTTAATAGATAAAATTAGACGATTATCATTTTACTTTTGAGAATAAATGTGGTAAATTAAATGTAATTATTATTATTATTATTATTTAACAATTTGCTAATTTCTTTCTGTGTAAAAATGAATTTTAAAATTTATTGAATATTTACCGCTTGAATTGTTCTCTCTGATGGATATAATTTGATTATAGTATAGTAATTGGATTATTCAGCTTGATTATAAAATACTTAAATTAAACACAATATCCTCACAACAATCTCCTACATCATTATCACTATACTAAGAAACACCATCTAAGGACCAGTACGTTTCTACTATCACATGTCCACTACAATCACCACCACATACCGTCCACCACCCTTTGTTCTCTATAATTTGAAAATTAAGAAAAGAAAAAAGAAAATGGACAATCATATAAAATAACATTGATGAATAATAAAGTTGATTGAGACATGGTTAAGGTGAAGTTGATCCCCAAACTATAAATTAGTTTATTTTTAATACATTTTCAGTTATTTTTTTTATTTGTTTTATAATTTTTCTAACATTTTTTAAGTTTTGCATGATATTGATATTTTTTTTTCTTCTTCACTCAAAAACATCTTTCAAAAATGTTAAATACTTAAGAAAAATTATAGTTTTAAAAATTTTATTACACAATAATAATCTGATAAAAAATATACGTTTGATATAAATTAGTATAATGATTATATTTTATAAATTTTGAAAAAAGAAGGTAATTTATATTTATTTCTAATCATGAAAATTATTATTCCTAAAGAATAGATAAATATTGGTTTTATAAAATGTTATTTCAAATAATTTTTTTAATAGTAATCATATTTTAGATATATAATTTCATTACTTTAAAAAATTTAAAATTTAATACAGGTTGAATTTGTTTAAGCTAAAGATAAAATAATTTTGAAAGAAAGAAAAACGTTTAAAACAAGTCATTCAAAAATTACTTATATTTGAATATAATAGTAAAAACACATTTTTTTAATCCTTTCACGTTTTGAAAGTTTTTTATTTTGATAAATTATTTAAAAAATATTATATATTAATGGACTTTTAACAAAATTTTAGTTTTGACATCTAAAATATAATAAATATATTTTAATCTAAAAATAAATTATTTTTTCTCAAAAAGAATCATCCATAAAAAAAATTATTATTTTTATAAATCAGTGCTAATATAATATAAAAATTGAATAAAAATACACACAATTTCATAAAATTAAAAAAAAAACTAAATATTAATACAATGGCATAATTTGATTTAAAAATATATAACTAGATTTTAATAAGAGAATTTGTTTTAAATATTATTAGAAATAAAATGTTAACATGTTAAAAGAAAATCATACATATATTTCCATTTATAAAATTTTATAGATATTTGACGTTGTTGTTGACTGTTTTTAATATAGAATTTTTTGGTTAAGTGGATTGTTTTGATCCAATCCATGTAAGTTAGAATCTATCAGATGGACTAATTTAACTGATCTATTTTTCATATATATAAATATTATTTTTCTGTTCTCTTTAATAAATTCATTCTTTCATATCATCTCAAATCCACTCAAACCAATACTTGTTATTTTGTCTGGGAAAAAAGTTTATCTACAAGAACAAAAACAGTGTAAGTTAATAGGAGAATTAAAATATGTAGTTTCGCTTGGTGATGACTTAAATTGAATAGAGACTAAAGAGTGTGCTTGCTTATTATGCTTTTATTATATGATAATTATGTTGCAAATTTAATTATGAGCTATTTAAATAAAAAAAATCAAATTTTGATGAGTTTTTATCATAAACCCTGTTGTAAAAAATTAAGCTAGTTAACCAATAATTTATTATTATTATTATTACAAATCATATCATATAACTTAATGTTCTGTGTATTTTGACAAAATACTTTTTCTTTTAATTAATTACTTGACTCATAACCTAAAAACAATTTTTTTTTCTTTGTTAATTTAAGGCAGGGGAAAATTGTGTATGTAACTGACATAATTAACCATGATATTATTAATAAATTGAGCTTCTAAAGTTGGTGATATATGATAATGCAGCTATTCAAAATATCTCATTGTAGGAGACCAAGCATTAAGATAGATGCATTGGAAATTTAGACATGGTTGTGGGTCTTATAATGTTGAACTGTCTGCCATTTTATCATGGAAAATCTTAGAAACCCCAACCACCGTATTCATAGGATATTGAATGCTCCTTTGGAATTTTAGTATCTCACATTACTTATATTCATTTGACATGTTTATGACTTGTATACATGTTTTTTCTTAAGAGAGTAAAAAGTAAATGTAAAGTTTGTCAAAGTAATGTTTTTCAATTTCAACATAATCTGTATTCCCTAAATGTACTCGTTAGTGGAATATGCTTGTAAGATGTTTTTTGGCTTTTTCAAATAAAATGTCTACTTATTTTTGTTTAAATAGTCTATAAAAGGAATAGATCTGCCCAATTTAAAATATATCTCTCAAAAGTAAAACAAACTAACTAAATCTTTTAAGATTTAACTCGTCACTCAAATAAACTTTAACTCTACCCTATTCATTTTCAAAAGCAATTATTATAATTTAAAAAATATTTTTTTTAATATACATATATATATATATATTATTTTTTCCCTCTCTCTATCTTTCTCCTAATTTATATTCTTTATTCTTTTTCAACATCTATTTTTCTTCCATCTATCAAACAAAAACATTAAATCTAATATTTTTATTTGCGTTCACTATATTGTTTTTATCATTTTTTAATTATTTACTCTCTATCAACACATCAAATTGCGTAGTAATTAATTACCAATTAGTTTGTCATTGGAATCTACCATATATTTTTAAAAAAATGTTTAATGTTAATGAATAAATTAGCAATTTCTATTTTTTAAGAGTTAGTCAATTAAATTTTATTAAAATAGAAAAGAATCAAAGTATTTTTTTTATTTCAAAAAGGGTAATTTAATGTGTAATTAATTACTATTTGACTTGTTATTGGAACCTACACCATTAGGAAACTCACACCATACCACCTTCGTCTTTCGTTTTTTTAATTTCTTTTCTTATCTTTTTCCATTCCCCTCTTCTTCTCCCTCACACCAATATCTCTTCCCATTTTCTCTTCCAATTCCAATTTTTCGTCCCTCATGGCCCGTGTCGCGATCGCCGTCCTTTTCGTAGCCGCCGTCATCCTCGCCCTCTCCGCTACCTCCGTGACGGCGCGTCCTTGCAGGACCTTCATAATCTCCTCCTACTCCTTCCGCAACCCTAACTCCAACACCTTCGCCACCATCACCGAGATCCGATCCTTCACTCCTATTTTCATCACCGACAAACGTTCTTCCTACGACGTTTTCTTCCCCCACGCGCTCCCACAGCAGGAGCGCGTCAACCCACGCGCCCCTCTAGGGTTTGCCTCCGCGTATGACTTCTCCTCCCTCCGCGACCGCACCAAAGACATCCTTAGCGTCGCCCTCGCGCTTCTCTTCGGTGTAGGCTGCGGAGCCCTCACCGCCGCTACCATGTACCTCGTCTGGTCTGTTTTCCCTATACGCCACCACGCTGCGGCCTACGACGACTTCTCCTCAGACGAAGAGATCGATAGCCCCAAAAAGTTAGGATACGTCAATATTCCCGCCCCGGAGACCGTTGCCGCCGCTCCAACGCTTGCGAAAGGCTCAGTATAAAATCCCCGAATGTTGAGATTGGGGATATCTCTTGGTAACCGTGTGGTTGATGTTGGTTGTTAATAATTATAGGTGAATTGAACAGAGAAAGTATCGAATGGTGCGAACTTTGGCCATGTATTTGTGTCTGCTTATTCTATGTTACATGTTTACTTTTGAATTTGGTGTATTTGCGTTGTTTTATTTCTAACTGGCGAGCCATGGTGTTTTTGGCGTTAATCATTGCCTTGGATATGGAACTAGTCGTCATATATAGTAGTATTTATGTATTTACTCACGGGTTTTATTTGGAAGCGTTGTTTTTCATCATTATCTTTTATGCAGGTTCTGCTGATTTGTGATTGCTAATCTCAATTTTGGGTGTCTCTGGGTGAATGTTGCATAATTTACTCAGGGTCAGCTTCTCTATAATTGATTTTGAATGAAAATGATTCTGTTTGTAATTGATTTTGTCTTGAAATCTGGGGAAAGGGGTTAAAATCTGAGTTTAATGTGCTATGGTATGACATTGTTGAGTTAGTTTGATTTAGAATGATTCAACGCGATCTATTGTTGTTTCAATGTGATTTTGGATGACTAAGCGAGAATTCTGTGTAGAGGTTTTGGTCTGATCTGGTATATAATATTGTTGGGGTTCATTGGGTTCTTGTTTTCTTCCGTGAGCTTCTTCTGCATCATTTTGCATCTATGGAATGATCTGTGATTTTGTATTTCTGTATTAATATTGTTGAAATCATGGAGCTTCTAAATTCTAAAGTATTTTGTGAATGTTGACTCTTGTTGGTATTGCTAAACTAATTGAATCTTCTAAATCGATTAACTCAGAGAATTTGCACATTGGGGCTTAAGTTAGTACTTTGTTGTGTTCAGTATTCGCGCCCAGTCAGATTGCAGTATGATAATGTTTACTAAGAAGGAATTTAGAATAACTGTGGCTGTATTTTTGCCTTGCACGTATCCAGTTTTGCTGAATAGTTTGTGTCAATATCAGCATCTTGAGAATAATGCAAGCAATATTGTTTTTAGTTTTGGTTATCGTAGTAAAGAGGAAAACTGCAGCCTTGTGTGATGTTATTGTTGTTACTCCGTCCTTTCCAACAAATGAAAAATCAGTGAAATTTTGGGTTTGTAAGGTGTTTGTGCTTCATCTTCGGATTTCTGCCAGACTTGGAATTAAAGTGGTAAAGCAGAAAGTGGAAAAGAAATGAAAAGAAAAGAGAAGTAGAGTTAAAAGTAAAGTTAACTGGATTATACTAAACTGAGTAAAAATTACTTTAATAAAAGGGAGAAAGATATCCATAATTGATTGACTGACATATAAATTATTATGCTGATTTTCAAACAAACGTGTTTAGAATCTTTGTAATATAATCGTTTATGCTGATAAACATGATATATTATGTAGTTATTGTCGACTATGTGTTTTACTTTTCTATTTTGAGTGATATTTAGTATGTCTCTCTCGTTTTAAGTATATTCCGAGCCTTTCAGCTGAAGCAAACCTAGGTTTCAGTACATTCCATGCCCTTCCTTCTTACATCAACACCAAGGCTTAGAGAAGGGTCATTGTCCTATGAGGCTCCACAGAAACTCAATACATGAAAAATTGTTGGACTCAATGCCGCATTCAGTTTTAATATAGGAGTTTGCTGATTTCAAAAGATTTAAACCCCTTATCAGAAGCTATTATATATAAGCAGATAAATTAATGGTAATTCGATTTTTTATTTAATCAGAAAAAAAAATTCCGTTGCCGGGACTTGAACCCGGGTCTCTCGGGTGAGAGCCGAGTATCCTAACCAACTAGACTACAACGGAGATCTTTGAAACTAAAGCTTCTATTATAATTTACCTAACTTTTAATTTCTGTTCCATTTTTTCTTTCTTTCCATCAAAACAATACTTTTATTTTTACTTATTTTAAGTCATTTATTAACTTACGAAGGAAATTAAATTCATGTCACTGACTCTTCAATACGGAAAGCAAATTATTATAAATTAAACTAAAATATTTTTCTTAAAGCGAAATTGTAATATTATATTCTTATTTCAATTTTAATGATTTTTATGAATTAAATTTTTCTTAACAGAAAGGTGATAAATAATAGAAACCATGATTTAGACTTATAATAAATAAAAAGTAAAGGGGTAAGTTGCATAACTTTCTAAGGTTTTTTTAATTTTTATTTAAAATTTTAACTTAGCTAGTCAATTTGTTTAAGGGTAAAAGTGATTTAAAAGAGCTGAAATAAAACATTTTATGTTTTGAATTAAAAGCTTATAAATAAAAACACATTTAAATTACTTGTTAAGTTATTTCATATTTTTCCATATTTACAATGGTAACTTTCTTTACAAGGATTCCCATTGCAATATCTTTGCATATACATTTAAGAGGGTTAACGCAAAAAAGAAGTTAGTTTAACATTTTTAAGTAATTGAGATAAGTATGAAGATAAAAAAAAATACATGTTCTTATGTATTGCAGAACTTCAAAATGTTTACTTTAATTTACTCTTGCATTCACTTATTTCCTCCTGAATATTATTGTTTTGTTTAATTTCCTGTCAACGACTTCCTATCAGTCATCATAAGCACTAACTTTCGCAAAAAAAACTTTAGTACCCAGAAATTGCGATATGCCATAATCCAAACCCGAATACAGAAAAATATTTAGTTTTCACATTTTATCACAAATCCACCGATAAAATATAGCCAGTAAGTATTGAGTAGGAAGTAACTATTTAGAAAAAAAATTATTAAAAGGTTCAAATATTTGTGAGAAACTAAACCCTGCAAAAACAATACGTTGCAACAGCATAGTAGCACTTTAGAGACATCTCAATGGTATATGGTAGATGATGATTTTGACAACAATATAATAAAATACTACTCATACAAATGCCATTGTAGAATACATAGACAGTTCAAGCATAAACAGCCTTCTCTAGTTTCCTATATAGAGTACATTAGTTCATGCAGAAGTTTAATCAAATATTATGCTAAAATAATAGCAGCAACACTAACTCTAGCTTGCAGTGCCCCATGTTCAATTGGCACACAAGCATGTCCTAAGTTTTTTCATCATAAATATATATTTTCTTCAATGCTGATAGAAACAATAAAAGGTGGTGAAATGGGGGAACTGATCCTACACAAGATATTCCAACCAAAGCAATAAACATGCACAGAAATTCTCTAGACCATGGAGCCTAGAGGAATACATGTTTCAATTATCTCAGTATTCAAGTGAGCCAATTGATGGTGGTCCAGAAACAATGTCCTGAGACTCAGCACCAGTGCCATTGAGCCTTTGTCCTGAACCTAGAGCAAGGGATTCCACTGCTTGTTCCCCCATTTTCTGAATGTCTTCAGGTGAAAGTATTTTGATATACCAAACATTATTCACGAATGATCTGCAAGAAGTAAAACACACACCATTGAAGAAAGGGCTAATGAACATAACCCAAGTGAAATGAAACATTTCAATCTCAATGCTAGCTCATTGAGTAAAAAAGTAGCACAAATGAAACTGGTACTTACTCCCACGGATCGTCTCCAAGGAGAAGAACATCGTTCTCCCTGTCAACGAACACAAGCTGCCAGCCTGATCTAGGAGGGTCTTCCAACTTGCCCTCAATTCCAAACATCTGAGCCAACTCCTCACGCAGTTCATGATAGCTGCTGAACCGGGATATGTCAAGTGAGCGCCCAACAGACCCTGATTTGTATACCTGTTAAATGATAAAATTAAACACCTCGTTTAGATATAAGAAAATCATACTTGAAAAGGCCAAAGAATACTTGAAAATCATACCTTCACAAAGGTTTGAGTCTGGTTTTGTGGATCAACATGCCCTGCGCTTTGCAACAACTCTGACGAATCTTGCATGCAACCAAACAGAGAACCCTGGAAACCAGACTCCCCTAATGGCATTGTTGATGAATTAGTATCCGCAGATGAGGTGCTGTAACCAGGGACTGTGGTGGGAAGAAGAAGGCCAGATGAATCAATATTGACACCAAATAGAGTTGAATTTTGGGCATCTGAGTTAAGATGTGGTAGCACCATTGCAGAATCTTTTCCAGAATATTGTGTCTGCGACACAGTGCTTCCATAAGCATTGACCTGCACAGGTGCATACTTTTGAGTCCATTGCTGTTCACTCAGCAAGGACGGACCACTCCTTGATAAATTCAAGAGATTTCCACTTCCTTCAGGACAAAGTGAACTAAGCATGTTTTGTCCAGGAGAAACTGAAACAGGGAACTTCATGCTCGAATCCAAGAAATCTGGTTTTGAATACGATGGTGAAGGAACGCCAGAGTGTTGTCTCTGATGGAGCTGATCACTTGGAATTAAGAGCGATTCTTGATAAGAATGCTGCTGCTGTTGCGCTTGGACTTCTTGATTGTTGTGCGGTTTCTGAAGTAGGTGCTGAGAGAGGTTCTCTGTCAGTACATGGGCTTGTGGCTGCAGCATGTTAGAAGATACAGATTGTTGAACTGATTGCTGCGACTGAAGTTGCAAAGGAGAATTGCTGTTTCCTGATTGCTGAAGATAGTGGAAAGGCTGTTGAAAATTCATCATTTGTTGCTTCATGAGATATCCACTGCCTAGATTCTGCAACCCAGCTGCCAACATGGCTTGGTACTGTTGATTCTGATCACTTCCTAGTAAAGTGGGATCCATTCTCTGCTGCATCCAGGGCAACATACCAGCTCCTTGAAAATTTAGCGAATTGAGACCTTGGTCTACAGCTCCACCCCTCAGCCACATCAGCCCATTACTTGCTTCATCTCTACCATCTGTAACAAGATTTAGTAAAGAAAGGTCACAAAAAGTAGATTCTCAAATCAACTGTCATTTGCTAGGAAAGATAAGGGATGAATGAGACCACAACACCATATTTAGGATACTTGCTTTTTAGATCACTAGGAATAATTTCATTTTTGTAAAATTTTAAAATTTCCAGTTACATAATGTCCAATGCCAATTCATGCCCCGTTAAAGTCCAAAAAAATTATTTCTTGACTGTTTTGGGAGGATATTTATTCATGCACCTTGTCACCCTCCTTTTGGAGATAAAATCTCCTTTCATTAAAAAAGCAAGTCGTATCTCACTAACAATCTAGTGGGTAGTCAGAACAAAGTCTTCAAAAGAATAAACCATTTAGAGAATAAAAATACCATGCAGAGATGAGGAGCCAGGATGCCATGGACGTTTCAGTCTAAGGGGAAATAATGACGGGTACATAGGGAATGTTGTTAATGGCTCAATTTCCCACAGAGACACTCGTGGTTGTCTCTCCCCAGCTGTTGATTCATCCCAACCAACCTAGCACAGCAGAACAAAAATCAAGCAACATCAATTATTTTAAAACATGTAATGAAATCAAGTACTGATACTTTTAAAATGGTATTGTCATAGAGCGGTCTTTGTTACAATCACAGATGACCATTTGATGCTTAAGCATAACATTCCCTTATTTATGTAGAAGTAGTAGTAGTAATAAAAGGAATCAGGAGAAAAACACATGATAAGAAAGAATGAGAAATAAGCTAGATTTGAGTCTATTGTTCCCTTCCCTCTGAATCGATCAAGCAACACAAAAACTACAATGGCTTTTCAAAACCAAATTAAGTTGTTCATAGCTTTCAACTGACCCCTTTCTTAATTGAACGTTCATTTGTCAAAGTCGTAACAGAAGCCTATGATTGATAGTATACTTCTTTTTTCTTTCATTTAATGGCGGATAGGCTAGGAGGAACCACACAAATTAAATTCAATATTCAATATTTCATAAGCTCTGATGCAACGAAGGGTTATTTCAGGTGCTAGATGAAGGGAAACTAGTACTGCAAAAAGGATGGAGGCAATACTACAGACACTGCAATAAAACTTAAGGTTGATAAGAATAAAATACCAAGTTCATGAAACAGGACTAGATATTATAATTAAATCTGGTCAGATATCTAAAATGACTGCATCCTTATGCAGTGTATTTATCAAAGGAGTATTGTGAATGTCATTACTGCTATATAGTCTTTTGACTACAGTGCAATGTTTTCTTCCTTACCTTGACAGAGCGCCAGTGAGAATTCGGCCACCGAACAGAATCCAAATCACTTATGCCAGTTATTGTACCCATGTACCTTCAAAAACAAAGATGACACACTGATAAGTAAATGAAGCAATTGTATGGCACAGCATTGATAATATTTTTCTACTGGTCTTCACAGTCTTCAGATTAAAACCCCAGGTTTTTTGGATTATGTTCCAAAATAAAGATAATAAAATAAAATAAAAAGTAAACTTCAAGACAAACAGTACGATACCAGAATCCCCAAATTTAGCAGTTGACATATCCTTTCTTCAGATTGCAGCTGCTAAAGTTTTATCTCTCACATTCTAAATAAGGGCTAGCCAACTATGCAATAGATCTATATGATTTTTCTCACCATGTCATTTCCTACACAGCTTTTAGAACTGGGCAAGACTAAAATTACTGACTGGTACACCACGAAACTTGTATCCAACCATTCTATACACGCAAAATATCACCCTCATTATAGGCAAAGGCAAGCTATTACTATTTTTATTTATTTAAAAGGCACAGATTCTGTATCATAAGTATGTCTATCTATGAAAAATACAATTAACTGGTCTAAGAGTCAAAAGAAACGTCTCTAGATTTTCAAGAGCAAAAATACTATTGTTTCTTAAGGAAAAATAAAATCTACTGATGTGTACCTGCGGACACTTGATTCTTCAGTCTCGAAAAGCATCCTGAAACGCATACCAACAGAAATACGTGTATGGTACACAGCTTTGATATACTTTGAAAGTGGTATGACGAACTCAGATGGACTAGCCCTGCCAATGACGTAACTATTAAAAAACATTACGATTAATTGAAAAAGAATTTCATGAGTATAAACTTAGACAACATTAAGAACCTCGGATTATAAAACACGGTAAAACAGCTATTAGTCGCTGCAGCATGGGCAGCAGCAGCAAGAAGTCCAATGTGCATGCTATCACTGGATAGAACCGATGATGGCATTACAGTTTGTGGTCTATTGGCACGGCGGATTCCCAAAAGAAGCTGATTCTTCTCATTCCTAAATGTAAAAATACATAGGAAAGGCAAAAAAGAATCAATCTCCAGCTTTCATGGGGGAAAGAAAATATCACTTCAAGAGGTTAAAGTACCAAATGAAAAGCACAGAATCTCCAGCCACGAGTCTCTTGGCACTAACAAATATACTCCAGCCTGTAGTAAGAAGGTGTCGTTTCGGCTGTCCTGCAATTATATGAATGCAACATATTGTGCGCTTGTGCTCATGTATAAGTAGTAAAATTAATAATGACACTAGTACGCATTTCCAATTTTAACAGCTGTGTTTTTAAAGTTTAATGCTACTGTTAAAGTAGAATAATTGACTCAAACCAAAAAATATACAGGCAAATTCATGACATAAATAAGTCAAGGAAATGAAAAAATAAATCGTTTGAAAGTAAATGATCATTACATTTACTGGCCTATTCTCTTGCATGGAACAACTAGCAATTACCAAAATACTAAGAAGAGGATTGAGATATGGTCATGGAAGTTGTATTGATACAGTTGATGGTTTGCATGCACATCAGTTAAATTTGTGAAATATACAGAAGAAGAAAAATCTAGCAAGTAGTAAGCAAAACATATTTAACACGAGTACACACAGTTGGCTTCCCATCTCTTATGCCATTTATGATAGGCTACATTAATCTTTAGTACTTCCCTGTACTCTTACAATGTTTTGAATAGGTCCCCCTTAATAGTTCCAAAATTATAAAGGAGTCATTGTAATTTCAAACATTTTTAATTAAGTGCTTGTAGGGACCTGACATAATCAAGATCAGGGACCACATTACAGTTTATAACATACAAGAACTTATTTAAAATCTACTGAAAAAAAGTATAAGGACTTTTCAGATTAAAAATTAGATCTGCTAGAGATGCTGACTACTAAAGTGCCTTGCCCCAAAGTCTAATGCGAGAGTCCCTAACAAGATCATACACTTGAATCGATAAAGAACTAGAATCCTACCCCGAAAAATATGCCGAAATTTCCATTCAACATCATGGAGATCCCTGGCAATCAGTTCCTGTGCTGGTGGCTGCTGTGAGAAATCCTGTATGGCGCACAGATATAAGATAAATGCATCTATCCCAACAAGAACCAAACACAAATTTAAAATATGAACATTACCAGTGGAGGGAAAACTTTCTCAGCAGCACGACGAGGAACAGAGAATCCTCCATGTGTACTGGTATCACTGGCTGTTAATGTCTTGCAAAAATAATTTGATGGCTGCTTACTGGGAATGCCCAATTCCATAGGAAGAAATGTATCTTTCTGCTCTTGCTACATCCAAAGTTAAAAAAGAAAGCTCAGTAGCAGAATCATAGAGGTTCATAACTCATACACTGAGCTCATCAAAGAACAACAGGATACCGGAGTCAACGGCTGCAATGTCATTTGAGCATACACTTCATCCGTTTCAACATCTGCCTGAAAATTAACACATGTGCAGTTCACTGAGTTTACTCTTAACAGTAGGCAGCCATAGCTCAATCATGATACATAACTAAAAGGAAAACATAGTATACCCACATGCATTGTAACATTGTGCAGTTGACAAATTAACTGGGGTGGCAAGCTCGGGTAATTGGGAATGTGTCCATCAATTTCTCTGTTAGTTGTGGCAGCAACCTGGAATCAATATTTGACATATCCATCTCAATTTCTATTTATAGAATCATTTGAATTGGTTTCAATTCAAGTTTACATGAAACACTCTATTTCTTCTGTATTATGCAAATTGACGCAATCTAGAGTAGAGTAAGTAGTCAAAAAAAGAAACAAAAACCTGCTCACTATGACCCTGAGGGAAGTAAACCACACGAGTCCCTGCAGTTGGTAGGGACACCAGGGGCCCCGCGCATGCATGCCATAGCTCAGAATTCAGACACTTCTTCTCCCCTACTAACCATCATTACTCACACATCAATCAAATTATCAAAAAGGGAAAAGGAAAACAAAAAACTCACAAGCATGTTCAAGCAACACAAAAGGGGTATGAAAGGGACACCTTACATTTATATACAACTATGACAAGAAGCCACACTAAGAGCACAGAATGTTAGCTCAATTTAACAAATAATAAAAAGGTAAAAAGAGAGAATTGGAATAGAATGGATACCTTCTAATCCCTGCTGCCCCAAACCTGATGTTGAAAGCTTCATATCATCAAGCTTTACCTTCTTTTATTTTTCTCTTTTACACAAAGACACTAGTATACCAATCAACCAATCACACATGAAACCCTAGCTCAAAGCCACTAGCCTCAATTTGCTTCAAGCCATTGCATAAGCAAGCATCCCCAACAACACCCTCGTCCTCCAACATGATGCCAATGCACTCACTCCATAGAGTGCGCACATAAAACCCAACAATCTAAAACAATCAAACGAAGCCCAAATCCAAAGACCACAACATCCCAACAAATTCACAACCACTCTAGAACCCCAGAACACAAAACCACCCCTGCAGACTCCAACAACAACAAAGTTTTCTTTTTTAAAATTTTTATTTTGCTCCTCTTTTAGCAAATTTCAAAGCAGAAAGCAAACCCAATTGGAGTGAACTGCAGCAACGGTGGCACGTTCCCCGAGATCGCCATGAAAGCTGAGAATGAAGTGTGATGTTGAAACTAAAGGCTCTCTTTTGTGGCCTATCACTTTCGATGGAGACCCAAGTCAGGATTTTTTGGCTTTGAACCAATGCAGAGATAGAGAGTGTGATGAGAGAGGAGAGAGAAAATGACAGAGAGAGAAAAATAAAAGAAGAGTCTTTGCCATATATAAGGGGGTCCCGACCAAGCTGGACATGCTGCAGTAGAGAGAGAAAGCGTAGGAGAGAGAAAATCCATGTTATAGTGTTATGGGCGGATGAAACCATCTCAGCCGTTGGATCATCCGTACGTGAAAAATCTGGACCGTTGTTCGGAGTGATGTGACAGCAAGCATGTGCCACCATCCTTCACAGGTCGCTGTCAGAAGTACGGAGTATATAGAGGAAAATATTAGTACCATAAAATAATTGTTATTTTAAACTATATTGTTTTTTTATTTTTAAAATATCTGTGTAAGCGCGTGCTCCGCAAATGGATGTGAAGGGTAATAAGTAGAAGAAAAAGTTAAAAGCAAAGAGATTATCATCACCCAAAGCAAAAGCAAATTGGTCGTCCATACAATTTCGCTTCATCTTTCATCTAGATAAGGTAAGGTAAGGCTCTTTACCTTCTTCTACTTTCTACTATTTCATCACTTCCATTTTTGTTTTCTCTTATTTTCTCTTCAACATTCCAAACTCCCTTCATGAAATCAACCAACTTTGCATTCAATTTGTTATGGGTCAATTTTATTTCTTCATTCAACCCTTCTTCGTTACATGTTGTTTTCATCATTAAAAAGACATGGTACTAAATCATATAAAATTGCCTTTCTGAACATAAATCAGGAATAAAACAATTCATGTGAAGTAATAAATACGGTGGATGTTTTCAGGAGTTAGTTCCCTTTGCAATGGAGTTAAGATCATTGATTTTGCAACCAAACTTGTCGCACTTGTTTCCAACATTCACATGCTGTGTTAAACTCAAACCTTCTTTCCGGCATTTACAGCAGAAGGAATTATCATTGAAATTCACCAGAAGGGTGGGATTTTTGGCAATCATAACCCCCTTGATTTTGGGTGGAGAAGATATTTTTAGTACACAAAATGCAAATGCATTTGATTTTAGATTTGTGGCCCCTGACATGACAGCTGAAGAGGCCCTGCGTGGTGTGAGAAATCATGCACAAGATTTGTTACAAGTTAAAGAATTGTTAGAGTCAGAATCGTGGACAGAAGCACAAAGATATCTAAGACAGAGCTCAGCAGTTCTCAAGAAAGACATATATATCATAATCCAGAGCAAGCCTGGAATTGAGAGGCCAGAACTAAGGAAGCTTTATTCCGCTCTCTTCAACAATGTAACTAGAGTAAGTGTTACAACATGCCCATTTTCAGCTGCATTTTCAATTTCATAACCATAAATGTGTCAGAGATATGTATTCATTGTCTGGTTTCTTGTTGCTCATTAATTAGAGAAAGCAATGTGCATGATCCTTAATCGATTGAACTATACAACTTATACTTAGAAGAATCTAATTGGTAAATTGATACTTGATATTCAAGTTTGCTTTTGGATTTTGCATTGAAACTCTGTCAGATAGCTTCTTGACTAAAAAATAATTGTTCTTTTTTGTGTGAAAATGTGATCGATTGACAAGATTCATGTATGGTGAAAACATTGCAGCTAGATTATGCAGCAAGGGGTAGAGATGGACCACAAGTGTGGCAGTGTTATGAGAACATTGTTGTGGCTGTCAATGACATTATATCCAGATTATAGTGTTCACTGTAGACTTTTGAAAATGGAGGATTGAACTGCTCTTGATAAGTTTATGCGAACAGTTACCAACATTGCTTGCTGCAAGAAGTGGAGTAATGAAGAAGAAGAACCCTGTTATATACAATTATAGATCATGGGTTTGAACGTGAAGAGTAAAATTATTGAATGTTTGATTATATTTGACACTAAGATGTTCAATTTTGATACAGAACTTCTATAAGATGGATTTTTTAATTGTTGAAGATAAAACTTTGCCTTTTTTCTGTCAAAGTTTATCTAGATAAAAAGACTATTTCAAAAATTGTCTCAAATATTTTTTATTAAAAAATTACTATGTATTAGATTGTTTATTTATCTTTTGTTAATATTGAACTTCTTTTATCTAAAGAGTCAATTGTATTACTTTGTCTTATTTAAAATAGGATATTAGTTTTGTTCACAAATATCCTCATATAATGTGAATGAGTCAAACACATCTATTATGAAAACTATCATAAAATTAATCTTTTAATAGACTTAAGTTATACCGTATTTTTATGGAGTTCAAACCAAACTACTTTTGCATTGGAGTAGGCATATTCTAGAAAGAATAAAAAAACATCATAAAAATATTAAATTTTCCTTACTAAAATAATATGGAATAACAAAAAAATAGATGCACATTAATAAGTGTTTCCCTTAGTCAATATAATTAATGTCCATGTATCATAAATCAATACCTAACATGCTTCAAAAGATATATACTAAAATTTGTAGAATTTTTCATACATAGTAATTTAAATTTTAATGTTAATCATTAATGTACAATGTTAGAAATTTAAATATAGATTGAAAGTATCTCTTTAATAAAAAATTGGACAATAATAACAAATACAAGAATTAAAAAATTAGCAACTCTATTTGAAATTTTGAGTTAAAGATAATATATTTTTTTTATAGTTAATGGATGTTAAATCTTCTCATAATACTCTTTCTTCATTTACTAATAAAGGCCTGACAAGTTGTATATTTCATGCACATGTAAACATTTTCTAATGTTGATTAAAAATAATTCCTAAATACAATATTGAAATATATATATATATATATATATATATATATATATATATATATATATATATATATATATATGTACATGAATAATGTATTAATTATATTTTCAACTTTGAACAAATTTATTGTGATAAAGTATTACTTTCTACTTTTAAGGAAAAGATAATCATTTATAGAAAATAGATTGTACTGGGAAAAGATAATCATTTATAGAAAATAGATTGTATGGCCAAATATGTACTAAATCATTCCACACAACAACTAAAGATTATAAAGGATGAATATATAGTGTGAAGAGAATAAAAGAATACTATATTCGTATTATTTTGTCTTAGAATTATCATTTAACTTGAATTTCGACGTACTCAATGACAATAATGGTATAAAGAGTTTAACTTGAACATTATTACACTATCTTATAATGTAACATATTTTAGAAAGTGATTTTAAACCTAACTCAATTCCACAAAACCGGTTTGTAAGACGAGATTTACACCCCATTTATATATTATAATTTGGTTTTATCTATAGTCGATGTAAAACTTCCAACCACATCACAAATCCACGATTATGACAAATGTTAATAAAAACTTTTAAAAAAAAAGTTGTTGACATTGTATGAGATATCCAATAAAAGATACTTTTTATTTATCTGTAGCATCAGTGTATTATTATTATTATTTAACTTTTCTTTTGGCATGGTTAATGAAAGATGTTCACATATTGTAAAGTGTGATTTTTCTAACTCTAATTTAATTGTATATCTTTCCTAAAAGTAAATTAATTTTTAATAATTTAAAATAAAAAATAATCTTTTTTATTTTATTTTTAATACTAGTTTAGATACTTCAAATAATATAATTTATTTTATTAAATATATTACATTAATTAAATATAATTAAATTATGTATCATCCCATATTATATAGAAACATATAATATAATATAATAAGTCCACATTTTAATATAAGAGAACAATGAGAAGTAGACTGTAAGTAAAATATTAAAGTTACAGTCATCCCAAAATAGGTCCTAATTTAGAAATTTAAGTACTAAAGAGTAATTCAAAATACATGAAATAACTACAAAAATCCTAAGGAGACTAGGCTGCAACATCATCTTCCTCCAAAATCTGCTCCAAAGGCACCTCATCCACCTCTGCTCTCATCCACCTCTGCTCACATCCAAATGGATGATCATTGCAAAAAAAAAGCATACCCAAAAAAAACACAAACACAAAAGCAAGGGTGAGCTAGATATTCAAAAATCATGTTATAACAGTCATAGACAAGATACAAGTAAGGACATATACACTACACAACACAAACATGACTTGGTGCACTTTAAACTTGACTCGTTCGGACTTAGAATGATTGTCGAACTATGGCGGGTCATGCACTCGTGGTGGCTTTTACTGCTTTGCAAAGCCGTTGCCAATGGGTTTCACCCTACCACACTCACGAGGTTAGTCTGTCATCACTCACCTTGGGTCATACTGGAAGCACCCAAGACTAGGACCTCCTACTACTACTCACGACATGGTTCAATCCCCTCTACTTGAGAATGATTGACCATTGTAGTTTCAAGATAACCCCCAAGACTGAGCTTCCATGCAAATCATTCTAAACACACTAAAAGGGCACCACCATGTATCCCTCCCTTGAGAATCATGAAATTATGTCCAATACTGATACTTTTCACTTTCAACACAACAATACATCATACCTTCACATACTTTCAATTTAACCACATTACAACAATCACACTTTACACGGAAATCATCACACACACTTAATTTACCCAAAACAATAGGAGCTTTGGCCGAGCACTTAGAGATTTGGCCGAACACTATGAGCTTTGGCCGAGCACTTAGAGCTTTGGCCGAATGTTATGAGCTTTGGTCGAGCACTTAGAGCTTTGGCCGAACGCTATGAGCTTTGGTCGAACACTTAGAGCTTTGGCCGAGCACTTAGAGTTTTGGCCGAACACTTACAGCTTTGAGACCGAGTGCCAGTAAGAGACCGAACACTCATTAAGAGACTGAGTGCCAGTACAAGACCGAACACTCTTTAAGAAACCGAGTGTCAGTACAAGACTGGACACTCTTTAAGAGACCAAGTGCCAGTACAAGACCGAACGCTCTTTAAGAAACCGAGTGTCAGTACAAGATCGAACACTCTTTAAGAGACCGAGTGCCAGTACAAGACCGAACGCTCTTTAAGAGACCGAACGGTCATGAACTGGTAAGACTCAAAAGAGACCAACCCAGTTATAACCGAGAGCAGCATAAGACCGAACGGTCAACTGTAGTGTTCTGCATAAGTTTGCAGAATTCCGAACAAAACCCAACATGACCATTTCTAACCATTTTTACTAACTTCTAACACCCTTAATTCTTGTTTTATACTTAATTAAACTTATCTAAATGATTATAAACATTCATACTACAATTCTAAAGTGATTAAGACTCAACTTCAACTCTAAAACACCAATTTTCCCAACTTAGGGATCCAAAACCCAATCCTATTGCTTTGCACCTATTTTGATCAATTTAGTGACTCAAACAAGTCACAATACACTAGCTAAGATTGCCCCAATAGCCCAATTGCGCTTTAGGCCCCAAATGCCCAAAATCACTACCTCACTTCCCCCAATTTGCCCTAAAACACCAAAATTTTACTTAACTTTCCATTTCATTCAAGCTATAACAGATATATCACTCCAAGCACTTCCAACACGCCCAATTACAACAACTAGATTCAACCAATGCAATTTACAAACCTCACGCTACAATTTCATACATCACACGCGTCAACATATATGACCAACTTACTTTAGAGCTTAAACAAGCAAACCAAACAGCACACCCATTAAGGAATTTAACATACATACAAATACTGCAAGCAAATTGAAAACAATATCTAGCTCCCCTTACCTTAGGGTTTCACAACTAAGCTCACAACTTGATTCGACAATGCTTGACTCCGCAAGAACTCAACCAAACCCCGCTGAAGAACGAGAATCTAATCGGATGGTTGTGAAGCTCTCTGCGCCGCGGTCACTTGAGCACCACCTAATCAAACATGTAATGGCTGAATGTGAAGGAATGGTAGAGAGAAGACAGAGAGAATGTGAAACAACTTTTTAGGGGGAGAGAGAGAGTGTGGTTTTAGAAGAAGTGAGCAGAATTTGGTAAAGTTGCTAAGTTGTACGCTTTTCAGAATAAAAGAAAAAGCTCTTCTCTTCATTTTAATCCTTTTCTTTGTTATTTAATATATATATATATATATATATATATATATATAAATAAATAAAAAAGTAAAGACAAATTTTATTTCAAATTGATTGTGTATAATTAATGATGTTTAAAATTCACTTTTAAAAAGTTATTTTCTTTTGATTCAATAGTATTTTTCATCTCAAGTTTTGTTAGAATTCTTCAATGAGGTCTTTTTTTTAATATAGTTCTTATTTTTGTTAATAAAAGTTAATGTGATTTTGTTTTTAAATTGGTGTTGACAAATTAGATAGTAGTGATAATGTAATAATGTAAATGACACATGACATATAAATAATCGGTGTTAGTCACCTTAAATATTTAGAACAACCATGTGTCATTTATACTCTGATATTATTAATTAATATTTAAATAATGCCATCATCATTAATTAAACATAAATTAAAAAAAATAGATTCATTAAATAATTTCAGTAAAAACTAGCACGAAGCAACTATTGTACCTTTCATTTAAATAAAAATTGAAATAAATAAATAAACAAAACCAAACCTATAAAAGAAACATTAAATTAATTTGTAGTAGTGTAGTTTTTGTTTTCTGACCTAAGAAAACAAAGGGGGTGTGGTGAAAAGAAGTCAAACGTAGGATCTTTGTCTTGTTTGTGGGTCACTGAAACCAAACCCTTGCAATGTTTATGACAATTTTTTAATGAAAAGAATATAAAAGCATTAAAGTTGTTGAAAATTCCTTCCAAGTGTGCAGAGAAACAGTGAATTTTTAGAATAGTTTGAAGTGTGAAAATTGTAAGAGCAAGCATGGCGGGGAAGAAAGTTGTCGTGACTGTGTGAGACATGAATAGGCTGATTTTGTTGGCTTAGAAATTAGTGTGATCTTTGCATTCTAACTATTTGGTTTTATGTTGTTTGTGTGACATTAACAAGAATAATTGAGTTTTGTACTTTTGTAATCTTTTGACATTGATAAGGTTTTGTCGATAGGAGACAAACACGACTAGGTTTTTTTTCTCACTAACAATGAAACATCCAACTCAATTCACATCTTCCAAATTAGTGGAGATGTTTGTGTTGTGGGGTTTTCAGTTAATCATAGTTAATAAGAGTTAAAGGCATGTTAATGAATCTTCTATTATACTTTTTTATATTTTAAGAGCCAAAAAGAAAATAAAAAAGGAAAGGCACTAATTGCGTAACGTCATGAAAAGGAGAAAAAAATAATTATAGTGAAATTAAACTATGATTAGTGATGTGGAAGATGGTAGAAAGCTTCAAACTTTGATTAGTATAATATATATATATATATATATATATATATATATATATATATATATATATATATATATATATATATATATATATATATATATATATATACTAATAAATAGATACTGATCGAGATTAATCGTTCGAAAAATAATAGGTGTTTATCCGGTCAATATTTAGATTTAATAGAATTAAATAATGAATAAGTCAACTGTAATGATAAATTCATTAAAAGTCTATAAATATATGTCAATGTCAAAAATATGGTTGTTAGAAAACATTTATTATATTAACTATTAAACTGATCAAATACTAACTAATTTAAATATCGAAATATTCTTACCCATACACTCGATTAATTAAACAGTAAAAAAGAAATAAAAAAGAATAAAATGTTTTAAATAAATACTCAATCCCACGTGAATCAATTAATAATTTCCTTGTTTCTCTCATTTATCTTCAACACGCATAAAAAGGAAAAAAATTGTAGTGAAATTAAACTGGGAACATTTCTTATACTCTTTTTTAAAAGACGAGAGATCTTATTATAATTTTGAATAGGCTAATGGATCAGGCTCAATTGGTGATAAACTTATAACCCAACCCAATTGAAAAATCTTGAATCAGATTAGGTCAGCCTTTTACAATTTTCTTTTCATTAGATCCAAATCACTAATAATTGATTTGGATTGAATTAGGTCCATTAGTTCAATATTTTAACATTTTTTTCTTAAGTTTGTAATTTAAAAATTTGTTATATTTTTTATGATAATTTATATAAAAGTTGACTTGTTATTTAATATTTGAAATTTTTAATATTTAAAACATTATGTAATTAACAAAATAATAAAATAAATTGAATAATAATTATATTTTTATTATAGTTACATAAACAATATTAATATTGGTAGTTGGAACAGGTTTTTCTTTCAAAAAAGGATTTTAAGACATATTATATCGTTTTAAAACACTTGGTAAATTTATTAATAATTATGTAATTTTTTTGTTGGTATGGGGAATGCAATTTTTAACGAGAAGTTTGAACGCTATTTGCAACCTTGTCTGAAAGGGAGTGGCCAAACATGAATTGAATTGAATAACTAACATTTCTAAGACAGAAATAAAATAAATAACTTGTATAAATTATATGAGGCATGGGTCCTTTATAAACAATTAACAAATCTCGTGGCAAATTATTTTTATTAAAATTTTAAATTTAATTAGAAGAGTTGTCACGATAATATTTTTTAATCAGACTTATGAAACCGTCTAAAACTAATATTTATGGGCCAAGTAATGGAATATATATACAGGGCTTGCTAACGCGCGTACGTCTGTTTTTCAGTTGGTACATTTTAGTAATGTGTATCGAATTTTAGTAGACAAAAATACCCTTATATATTGTGGATTCAAGTTTTAAGGTTAAGGGTATTTTAATAATTTTCATTCTCAAAACTTAAAAAAAAAAAAGAAACACCCTCCAATCCTCTCATTCCTCTCAATCCTTTCTCTTTCATTTCTCTCACTCCAACCTTTTCTCTGTCATCCCGTAGCCCTAATTGAAAAAATCAGAAACACTTGTCTTTAAACAATTTGTCTTTCTAAAGAGTTGAGTCATTGACATATTCACCTTGAGGCAAAGGTTCATTCAAGATCTCTTCAATTTCACCATCTTCACTAATTTCCTAATTTCATCATCTGCATATGTTGAATCATCATCTCTAAAAAAAACCCTCCAGGCCAATTACCAATTCTTTCGGATGTCATTATGCTTGTGAAAATTAGATAAAATTAGATAAGACAAAAATTATAAAATAAAAACTCATTATAAAATCATTTTTTGTAAGAAATTGTTTAACAACAAGTATTTCTGATTTTTTCCAGGTCAATTACCAATTCCTTTATGCTTGTGAAAATTGGATAAAATTAGATAAGACAAAAATTATAAAATCAAAACTCATTATAAAATCATTTTTTTGTAAGATTGTTTAACGGCAAGTGTTTCTGATTTTTTTCAATTGGGGCTACAGTAGGGTGTTTCTGATTTTTTTCAATTCGAGCTACAGTAGGGATGACAGAGAAAAGATTGGAGTGAGAAAGATGAAAGAGAAAGGGTTGAGAGGTGAGTAAGGGTTTTGGGGTTTTTTTTTTTTTAGTTTTGAGAATGAAAATTATATTAAAATACCCTTAACCTTAGAACTTAGAATCCATGGTATATAAGGATATTTTTGTCTACTAAAATCCAGTACACATTGCTAAAATGTACCAACTGAAAAACAGGCGTACGCGCGTTAGCAAACCCATATATATATATATATATATATATATATATATATATATATATATATATATATATTATATTATATTATATTAATCTGATGCAATTGTTAAAGCATGACTATAAGTATATAATTATTTTTAGTATTACATGATTGATAAGGATGTTGAACGATTCTACTGATAATTGGGATATTCAATTCAATACCACATTCAGACAGCAATTTATTAATTTATTTGTAACCTATTAATAATTAATGAAAGAAATAAAAAAAATTATTTGTGTACGTTGGGAGAGAAAAAGATAGATTTAAAAATTATGATGATATCATTTTTTTTTTCTTTCCTCTACTCCGGCGAATATTTTCGCCAACAGAAATACTACTTTCATAAGTAACATTATTACTATAATTATGGTAATTATTATTTTTAAATTTTTTTTATTATATATCAATTTCAGATAACAATTAGGAGAAAATACAATGAAGGGTGCATAAAGTAATTGCAGAGCTACAAAAAGTAATTACGTTGTTCTTTTAAAAATAAAATCACGCACTTTCATTGGTTGAAATTGTTTTTCTTAACTGGATTTAGAGAATAAAAGGCTATTTCTTTCTGCACTTCCATAGTTTTAATGTGCACCTATAGAGTGGTTAAAACACCAAAATTTCCTTCATGACATTCATGATGTTATCTTACTTTTTCTCTTCTTCATAATTTTTTCTTCTTACTCCATTTCTGCTGCTTTAGACCCACCGTTGAGACAAACTACCTTAACCACGTCACTCTTATTGTTGAGGTTTATTCTTTGAAAAGAAAAAAATCATTTGCTGCTATTTTATTTTAAGTTTTCAAATTACATAATTCAAAATTTATTTTTTCAAAAGTTGAACGTATTTTAAATTGTATAATCTAAAATTTATTTTTAATTTAAAATTATATTTTAAAAATTAAATATATCCAAAATAGACATTAAATCGATCAATTAACATAATCCAAAATAAACACTAAATCAATCAATTAACCTTGAAAGTTAAACATCGAGTCAATCAATTAATATCTATCTGACATTAGATTAGGATTATTATTATCATACTCTAATTAATATTTATGCAAAATTGTTATATTTATTTCTGTATAGAAAGATGATGTAAACAAATTTAGCATTTTCTGATAGAGATACGGTATGAACAAATAATATTAAATAATTATGTCTTTTTACTCACCATATATTAACATCCGCCGCCGTGTATAGATATTTATTTACTAAGTAATCAATCATATTTCCAAGTCCTAAAAGGAATTCTTTGTCCTAAGATCAGCACATACTAAATTTGTGTATATCTCTCTCTACGTGGATAAACTTCTATATCCTCATAGTAATTTTTATCACACTGCTACTTATTATCATTTTCTAAATTTCTTAGCATCATTTCAGCACTATGTTTGATAGGGTATTTGAAGACGCAACCTCGCAAACGCCAATCAGAAAACGATTAACTGTACCAAAAAACACCAATCGTCGACAACGATGTCAATGCTGTCCTGTCCCCACCAACAACATCAACACGTAGAATCTTTTTCTTTCTTCATTCTTATAATGGACCCTTTTTATTCTCCGATTCACACATAAAAAACACCATATAAAGTTTGTAACCTTTTTGGTTCTTGTTGTGTTGGTTTTCTTGGATCACGAACATGGTGGTGCGAGTGCATCTCAGTTCCCTCCTACCCTTAACTGTGTTGATCTTATTATGGAGCCTTGAGGGTGCCCTAGGAGACCCTCAGATTCTTCTGCTCAACAAAGGTTGCAGCCAATACAACGCCACGGATTTGTCCACTTTCAATCAAAATCTCAACGCAACTTTGAATGATCTCAGAGTTCAAGTTACCAACCAAAGCAAGCACTTTGCCACGGCTCAAGAAGCCAGAGGACAAGACCCTGTCTATGCCATGTTCCAATGTAGAAACTACCTCTCTACCACTGACTGCGCCGCCTGCTTCGCCGCCGCCGCCGCCCAAATCCGCAACTGCTCCGCCGGGGCTAACGGTGCCCGTGTCATCTATGACGGTTGCTTCCTCAGGTACACCTTCACCTTCACCACCTCTATACATCACTGTTTCTTTCTTCATATCGCAGTGTTATTATTCTATGAAAGATTGTTTTATTAATAAAACAATCTTTTTTTAATTATATCTATATATCAAAACATTTTATTAATTATTATACTATTGAAGAAATTCTATAGATATTTTTTTTATGGAGAATAATGGAAATATAATGATTTGATAATTGTCGTGTCTGTGATGGAATTCCAATGTTTGGACTTTTGAGATTGCGTCCATGTTGTCATGTATGGTTTCTACTGTTTTAATAATGTAAACAGACTAAATTTTAAACATGATTTGACAAAACTTTAATTAAAAAATTAGTGAAGAATTTTTTGTTGGTTTAGTCATGAGTCGTGGTTCAGCATTAGCTAGCTGAAGAGATAAAAAAAGGTTTGTGGTCTGAATTTGGCTTCACACCCAAATAAAATTAAATCTGAATTATATGTAAATAAGTTATACGCAAATAATTGTATATAGTTTGGGATGTAATTAAAATTAATACAAAAATGCATACAATAGAGAAATTTATCAATATAAAAGCAATTAATACAAAAATGCCTTTTTGTTAATTTTGTTCAAGAGATAAGTTCAAACAAATTTGTTAGAAAATGTATTACGAGTGTTTGTTTTTTTAGGTAATTTTCAGTTTATTAGTTTCTCAATTTTTTTAATAAATATAATTGAACTTATGAATTACTTTTTTCATTCTTGAGAAAAAATGAGCGAGTTTTTGTTACATTTTCCCATGTAAATGATGAAAAAATATAAAATATAAATGCTAGTTGACTTTTTGGCATGATTAATAATGAGAAATGAGATGATATATTTCCTTTATGTCACTAGCTTGCATAAGTCGACAACAAGAACAGGGTTAATCTTATTCGAATTATAAATTATTTATTCAATACTATTTTTCTTTCTTTCCTTCTTCATTATTTTATCTTATATATATATATATATATATATATATATATATATATATATATATATATATATATATATATATCCCTTATTTTCCTATTTCTGTCTCTACCATAAACTAGTTGTATACATGTATTTCTTTTTTCATGTTATTTTAATGTACTTTTAAGTTATCTAAACATGCTAACAGAAAAAAAAATATAGAATTTCTTATTATTTTTCTCATTTTCCTAATCTCGTAAAATATTAATAAAATTTTCAATACAGCAGAATAATGATGTATAGACTTCAAAAAAATGAAGATAAAAGCATTAAGAATAAGATTTATATAATGAAATAACTAAAGTCAAAGTTACACGTTTCTATCTCTTATAATTTATTTCAAAATAATCAATAATTCATATAGTTGTCCTAAATACAGAATTTTTTGCTTCTACATTGTTACAGTATATCACTGTTCTAGTATGAACCATTAATTAGGAGTTTAATACTACTATTTTTTAAATGGTGGCTACAAGATCATTGAGTTGACTCTACCGTGATCTTTGGTTAATGTCATGAAAAACACGACCCATTTCTTAAAACTAAATCATAAAATAATACAATATAGTATGTACATACATTCGTTAAAATGCTATTGGTCTGTGAGTTGACCGATATAGAGTGATGTACACTTGTTAAACATAGATATTGAAAGATTTTATTCTTATTTATTAGAAGAAATAAATATAAAAATGTCATTTAAGCTTTTGTTTATAGAAATTCTTTAATTTTGTATTTTAAATAAGTAACTTTGATGTTTCATACTTTTAAATGTGTTGTTGAGGTATGAGAGCGCCGGCTTCTTTGACCAGACAACTTTGGCTGGGAACAGTATGATGTGTGGAAATCAGACAGCAGTTGGAGCCACTGATTTGAATACAACTGCACAGCAAGTGCTGAAGGATCTGCAAATTGCAACCCCCAAAATCACTGGTTTCTTTGCAGCTACCAAGACTCAACTGGCTGGTGCTGCAATCTATGCCATTGCACAGTGTGCTCAAACTGTATCGGAGAGTGGTTGTCTGGATTGCCTCACAGTTGGATACAACAACATTGAAGTTTGTTTACCCAATACAGAAGGCAGAGCATTTGATGCTGGATGTTTTATGAGATACTCAGAGACAGCCTTTTTTGCTGATAACCAGACAATCGATATCACACCCTTCTTGCAACAAGGTAGAGTTAAGGATAATTTCTTTACATTGATTTTTATATACAAGGTTGAATGAATGATAGTGGTGAAGGAAATCCAAGAAATGTACCTTTTTAACTGCCTTTTTATCTTGCAGGGAGTTCAAGCAAAAAGGGAGCCATTATTGGTGGGGTTGTTGGAGGTGTGGCTTTGATTGTGATCCTCCTTGCACTAATTGCCTTGCTAAGATGGTACAAGAAACCCAAGAAGGTTCGAAGAGGTAAGACAATTCGGATAACCTTTGAATTTATGATTTCTTCTATGTTTGGTTTGACTTTTATCACAGTATGGTATAGTATAGAAGTTAACAAACTTATCATATATTATAATTTATGATTGACGGCAGAGTAAAATAGCATACTGATGGAGTTGAATTTGTACTGATAACTCCTTTAGCAAAATAACATAAAATTTCTGTTTCTATGATGAATAATTGGATCCATTTTGTCACTGAGATATTCCAAATTTTCGTTTCCTTGTCAGGTGACATATTGGGAGCAACTGACTTGAAAGGTCCAGTGTCCTACAGGTATAAGGATTTGAAGGCTGCAACAAAAAATTTCAGTGAGGAAAATAAACTGGGAGAAGGAGGTTTTGGAGATGTATACAAGGTAATTTCAACATTTTTTTTTATTGGTTTACATGTTTAAAAACAAGCACGATTCGTTCTGAGAAAGGTAATATCAAGAAGAGAGAAAGTTTATTAACTCGGGAGACAAAGATAAATCACTTTTTAAAACTGTTGCTGAAATCACAATTCATGGACCAGGGCACTTTGAAAAATGGGAAGATAGTTGCAGTGAAGAAATTAATTTTAGGCCCATCAGGGAAGATCGATGATCAATTTGAAAGTGAAGTGAAGCTTATAAGCAATGTTCATCACAGGAATCTGGTTCGACTCCTTGGATGTTGCAGCAAAGGCCAAGAAAGAATC
This sequence comes from Vigna umbellata, assembly GCF_029865625.1. NCBI lineage: Eukaryota > Viridiplantae > Streptophyta > Magnoliopsida > Fabales > Fabaceae > Vigna > Vigna umbellata. The sequence continues at coordinate 58,642,129 of NC_142169.1, forward strand.
CTTGTTTATGAATACATGGCAAATAAAAGCTTGGATAGATTCTTATTCGGTAAAACTCATGTCAATCTCCTGATTGAAGCATTTTGTGAGTCTCTGTTCCTCCTCTTTACTCAATCTATTTGTTAAAATTTTCAAAACAGGTGAAGTAAAGGATCCCCTCAACTGGAAACAAAGATATGATATAATTTTAGGCACAGCAAAGGGTTTGGCCTATCTGCATGAGGATTTCCACGTTTGCATCATACACAGGGATATAAAGACTAGCAATATCCTCTTGGATGATGAAATGCAACCAAGAATTGCTGATTTTGGGTTGGCAAGACTTCTACCAGAGGACCAATCTCATCTCAGTACAAGATTTGCAGGAACATTGTAAGACCAAATGTTTGTTTCTTAGATGTCTTTTACATTATTTTTCTTGGATGTTTCCATTTCATGGTATGTGTGAATAGACATTCTTCCATTGTTGATGCTATGAAAATTATATACATGTCAGAGGATACACAGCACCTGAGTATGCACTCCATGGTCAGTTATCAGAGAAGGCCGATGCCTACAGCTTTGGTGTTGTACTCCTAGAAATCGTAAGTGGCCAAAAGAATAGTGAATTGAGGACAGATGCTAATGGTGAATTCCTCCTTCAAAGGGTAAGCAATTTCACATGACCCTATAAGAAAATTTTCAACTTTATTTTATTGACGTACAAACAATGTCCAGTGTTTATCATATTACCTTAAAAGTTGTATTTACATGAAACACTGATATGAAACTCTTTGAAATACCAGGCTTGGAAACTGTACGAGGAAGACAGGCATTTGGAGTTGGTTGACAAGAAATTGGATGGTGAAGAGTACGACGTAGAAGAAGTGAAGAAGGTGATGGAGATTGCTTTGCTTTGCATTCAAGCATCAGCTGGTGCAAGACCAACAATGTCTGAAGTAGTAGCCTCACTCAAAGGCAATAATTCACTGGGGCAAAATAGGCCCTCTATGCCTGTATTTGTTGAATCTAACTTCAGGACTCGGCCAGCTGACATCTCTACCTCAACTGCTTCCTCTACTTCTAATGCTACTGCTTCCATTTCTACGCTCTCAGCTCGATGAACATATCTTACGTGAAGGAATTACTGTTTCAAAATAAGGGGATTTTTCTTCCATAATTCTTCGACTATTGTTGCTCAGTAAATTGTCAAGTAGTGATTGATGTGAAGTTGATGAATTAGCCACTTTGTAGAACCGAACCATTAATTTTGCATTTTCTTCTAAGTTATAGTTTGGATATTTTGTATGCATAAGGAGATAGAATTTTCACAATGTCTACAAAAAGTGTTGAAATTCTTTACTAAGTGTGCCACTATGAAGTGGGTAGCTTTACATGAGCCAATAAGCAACGTTATCGTTGTTGACTACATACACTTTCCATCTCAACCATTTGCACTGAGTTAGCATCATTATTACTCCTCCACCATATCCCACAGTCATTCCTCTACATAGTGTATATGGTATCCTTAATCAATTCAATTACAAAATGAGATTAATATTCTGTATATTAATTAACTTTTATATCAATACTAAAAATTTCAAAAATATTAAAATATAATTACTGTTATTACAGCACCTCCGTTACCACGCTCACTTTAAAATTCTGTTTCATCACCACTTTTATAATTATACTTGTATTATTACCGTAATCATGAATTGGAGTTTATCGTACCCTTATAACAATAGATAAAAATTATGCTTACATCAGTAATCACAATGAATGATTCTTGAATAATATATATAAAATTAAAATTAATTTATAAAGGCTTGAGTAAGGCGAGAAAAAAAAAGAGTCTAAACTATTTAAAATATATTAAGTGGTGTATTAATAATGGATCCACTATTTTTTTTAATTTTGCAGTTCAAAAAAAAAAACCAACACATTATCTTTAAACACCAAAATTCATGCAAGATAATCAAAATAAATGGTTAACTGAGACTACAATTAATAGAAAAACACAAAAATAGATTTATAAATCGTAGAAATGCACTATTTTAACAAAAAGTTAAAAACTCTACTGAATTAGATAAAGTGTTAGAGATTTTACTTTATAAAATGTTAATAACAATGAATCAAACATAATTTCAAAACAAAACACAAAACACAAACATTCAAGAATATTTAAGAATTTTTTTAATATGACAAAAAAATAAGATAAAAGATGATATTTTAATCCAATAAGCAAATAATATGACTCCAAAATCCAAATACAAATGCAAATAGTATGACTCCAAAATATTTAGATCTACTTCTATATATAGACACATAAGTTTAAGAAAACATATAAACCATAAAATACAGTCCAAAGTCCAAAACACATAAAATTAATAAAAAATAAAAGTTGGAATGGCAGAGACCCGCTCATCCAGTGAATACAAACTAATTCACCTAGTCAATTTAACATTACGTAAATTACAATTTATTTAATTTCTTAAATTATTTTTCAATTGTGTCATGTTATTTAAGTTTCCTCACTTAAACTTTATAAGATTTAATTAATCAAGTTTTAACCTTTAATCTTGTTATAAATAATTTCAATTCTAAATGTTATTCCTTAAGTTATTCTCATATGTTCAAGAGATAACATTCTATCATATTTTCTTTCTAGAAAATAATTTGTTCCCAAATTCATACCACTGGAAGATTTTTTATCATATTGTTTATGAAAATGTAAATGAAATTTATTCCTACAAATTCCTTTTAATTTAGTTTCATTTTTCTAACTTTAACATTTTTTTTAATTTTAAATAACAACTTCATTTTCATTTTAACATAATTTTCATTATTTACATTTAAATTTATATTACATTTATGTTCAAGGATAAAATGGAATCATCTAATTTTATCAATTAAAATATTTTTTAATATATCATACACCCATCATATCATACACAAATTTTTACAAACTTTAATCTCAAATCACACCATCTTTCCATTAATCTAAATAACACCGTAATGTTCTCTCCATCTTCTCAAATTTATCCATAGTGAATTATTATCTTTAATTTCTTGAACTAATATGAGTTTATTTTATTAAATTTACAAGGAATTATAATTGAATAGAGAAGATTTAGGGTTCGCTAAAAGAAATTGGAAACTACTTTTTATGATAATGATTTATGACAATGAAGTAGAAAAAAATATTTATTTTTTAGCTTAATGAAATAAGAGAATAATATGGTCAGGTCTAATTCTAACAATATTTACATTATATTAGCTTTCTCATTTAAAAAATACAAAAATATTGTAGCGTTTAATTGCAACTTTTTTTAAGTTTTTTTGTTATTTAATTTTATTTTATGTTTACTTGTTTTATGTTTAGTAGTATAAAGTTAATATAGTTCTTCTCAGTATTACATCAAATTCTACGTTCTTACTTATTTTTAAAATTATAGTTAATAACGATGTGTTTTGTCACAAATATATTTAATTTTAAAAAAGATAATGATGTTTTGACACTAATTTTTTCTACTATCATTTGACACGATTTCTCATTACTATTTACTCTTTTTTTTTAAATACAAAAGTTAACTTTTGTTAAGATTGTTTGACTTTCGTAAAAGTTTTCAAATGTCAAATAATTTTTTTCCTTTAAAAAAACATATGTACCACAAAAAATCTATTATATATATATATATATATATATATATATATATATATATATATTTTTTTTTTTTTTTTCGTGTCAAGTTTGCCTATGTTTATAGCTCACACGGACTGTTGGACAGGGCAGTGATGTTACGGTTAGAGTTGGGACTCCATTGATATGCTGGCTCGCATTGCCCTATTTTAGCCTAAAGCACGGACTATGGTGTTATTTCTTTGTCACTTTCATGTTTTCTGACCACTAAATTAATCCATTATATCATAATGCTTTTTCTTTAAAGAACGTCTACAAACTTTAATTTTTACATTTTAACTTTATTAAGCTATGTATAAGAGATTAAAAAAATAACTTTTAATCTAAAACATTAAAAAGGTAAGTTTATGATTTTTTTTTTATTATTTATATATTGTTTGCTCATCTTAATGTGAGATTTTCGAATCAAATTTAAAATAATAGATCTACCAAATCTTTCTTTGGTATTGGTTGATCAACTAAAGAAGATCTTTTATAAATCTCCAACATGTTACTGATACTTATTTTTATTCAAGGTTTTTCGGTCTTTATTTTATTTACATTGATATTCTTTGACATCTTTTAATTTAAATGTCAAAATGTATTGCTTAACACATAATAAAAATGTCGATCTTGATTTAAAATGATTATACATTCAACTTTAACGTTTAAGAAACAGAATCTAAATTTAAGGAGTAGAAATATATATATCATTTTAAAAATTTTGGAAGAATGGTAAAAAAAATTATGGGGTGCAAGAAGCAAACAAACATATGATTTTTCGAAGTTATAGTATTTTTTGTCTTAACTCGGCAAACTTGAACAAAAAGATTACGATAATGATTGGAAAACATTTCTATAAATATATGGAATACCAAGATAGGAAAAAAAATAATCAAACAAATTTTCATTAACTAATATTACCTAGTGTTTCGGTTGCGAGATCGAGTCACCAAACACCTTCACAATTTGTTCTCTTCCACCACTCGGTCTTGCTCTCTGGTCTCCTATCTCGCTTTCCCGTTCGGAGGTGTACTTTTTCGTAATTCAATGTAACAGTAATAAATGCACAATAAATGCGATCCCTTACCTCTTTTCTTTGACCTATATTTATAATTTTTAGCGTGGGTCCGAGATTAATGATATCTTAATATCGACCCATTTCGGGTCCATTACCCTTAATCATGATTTACCTTAATTTTTGTGGGATTAATTTGTTTATTTGTCGCAAACTGACCGTCCTTTCCAAGTGTCACTCTTTCTTGTCGTAGTCGTCGTCCGATCATACACTACACCTAGTTTATATACATAAATTGAAAGTATAAAATATTTTTTGCAAATATGATTTATACTTAACTAATTTAACGTTTGAAAAATATTTATTCTTTCCTAAAATATATCACTTAATTTTAGTTTGTTTAAAATTGTCCCATCCACACTTTAATTAGCTTGAGTTGCTTCTTTGTTGTAGAGTAGGCGGCTGAGGGCATCTTCCGTTAGTCAACTCCATTCATTGATAACCCTTCAATTCCTCTCTCTCTCTACCAAGCTGCTTTCTGGTTTGAATAAGAAATGCTCCACCAGTTAATCTATCAGTGTGTGTTGAACACAAAAAACGAAGAATCTGAACTCTAATCCAGTTTGATAAATCACTTAATAAGCTTCTTAACAACCTTAATTACTATCTATACATAGTTTTACATATCTGTTTCCTTTGCTTCATAGAATTTTTATATATTGGCTACTGTCAATTTTGAAACATTGTAGATTCGCTGAGGACCATTTGTGTTTCAAGGGATGAATGTGGCACTCTTATCACTTTAGCTTAAGAATGAAAGGTCCTACTCTACAAATGTCAATCTTAGGTTTTTTGATCTATGGTGCATTTCTAACTGTTTAGATTCTATTGTCAATATGCCAATTATGATGTAAGAGGCGAGAAGAGTGGAGGGGTAGCTTAACTTACTCATCTTAATTAAAGGTTAATTAACGTCAAAATTTCTAATTAAGCAACTTATATATGTACGTGTTGATCACGATTTCTGAGACCAACATGCACTACAGTGTCATCAATCATCATTAATCTTCGTCAAAAAGTCAAACCTTGCTCAATGTTTTTGCAATGTAGAAGATGGAACCACTTCCTCCTTTGTTATCTGTAGCTAAATTGTATAGAGAGGCAAGAAAGCTAAATTTTTGTACCTTCAACAAAATGCTGAAACTTGAGCTACTGGTCTTAATAACCTTGATATGGTGGAGCTCTGATAATATTCATGCATATGGTGCAGTTGAAAATATGCAGACAAATCTACTAAGCAAGGGGTGCAGCGCATACAACGCATCCAACTTGGGTAGCTTCTTTGCCAATATCAATGAAACTTTTGCAGGCCTCAGAGCACAAATTAGCAGTGATAAGAACAAGCATTTTGCCATAGAAGACAAAGCCAGGGGAGAGGTGATCACCTATGCTATGTTTCAATGCAGAAACTATCTCTCCAAAACTGAATGTCTTTCTTGCTTCGACACTGCCACCTCCGAAATCCGCAACTGCTCTGCTGCTAATGGCGCCAGAATCACATACGACTCCTGCTTCCTCAGGTTTTTATAAAAAACATACTTTTTCCACTATAATATCTATGTTACCTATGAGTTATTGGTTCATTAGTAAGTGGTTGAGCATTTGAGCCAGAAAATATATCTGATTTTGATGTTGGATATTCTGAAAATGTGAGATGAGGTATGAGAGCGAGAGGTTCTACGATGAAACCAATGAACCTGGCGGTGGAGTATCATGTGGGAACACGAGTTCAACTGTCACTGGTTTTAAAGTAGCTGCACAACCGGTGTTAATGGAGCTCCAGCAAGCAACACCCAAAATTAAAGGTTTTTATGCGGCTACTAAGACACTGGTTGCTGGTGGTAGTGCAATTTATGCCGTTTCACAGTGTGTTGAAACGGCCATGAAGACTAGTTGTCTGAACTGCCTACAAGTTGCACAGGACAACTTACAACGTTGTCTTCCCAACACAGATGGGACAGCATATGATGCTGGCTGTTTTATGAGATACTCCACCACACCTTTGTTTGCTGATAATCAGACTATTGATATTGCACCCTTTTTAAAACAAGGTAAAGTTGTAAAACCATTCCCTTTCTTTTGATGTATCTGTTATGTATTTTTGTTTTAAATGTTATTGTCCGTTTTCATTGTTTTGATGATTTTGAATGCGTTTTCAGAATAAAAATAGAGTTTCTAGTGAAAAAACACGCCTTCAATAATTTTTTTATGGTAGACCTCGTTTGGAACTGATGTCAAATTTCTTACTTCATCGCAGGAGGTTCAACGAAAAAGTGGAGTATTATAGGTGGTGGTGTTGTTGGAGCTGCTCTTCTGCTCCTTCTGTTGTTTGCTTGGATATGGTTTAGAAAATCTAAGGGGGTTCAAAGAGGTATGTAAATATGAAAAGTCTTCAATGCAATGCTTGCTATTAATAGTTCACGCTTTGCATTTTTAGTGCTTTTCAGTTGTACAATATATATAAAATGATATGTAGTACGAAAAGGATTTCTTCAGTGCAATTTTGTTCTTCAACATCTGTTTTTTCATCCAATAACTCCACATTTTAAGCCTTTCAGTTTCCTTCATGGTTGGCTTTTGATTATTGAGTGGATAATATGTTTTCTCAAAAGATCTGTTATTAAAATGTTCTATTTATAAGCACAAAATAAGCAAATCAAGAAGTCATATCTTGTTTTTATTACAAAATCATAAGTGGTGTGCGTTCTTAATTAGCAGGTGACATATTGGGAGCAACTGAGTTGAAAGGTCCAGTTACGTACAAATATAATGATTTGAAAGCTGCAACAAAAAAGTTCAGTGCTGAAAACAAACTTGGGGAAGGAGGTTTTGGAGCTGTATACAAGGTAAATTTATGTTGTATTTTCTACGCTGTCATGAAAACCATTTACTATTTTCCCTTTTCAGTCACACAAGCTACTTTTAACAGGGTACACTGAAAAATGGAAAAGTTGTTGCTGTAAAAAAACTAGTTTTAGGGAAATCAAGCAAGATGAAGGATGATTTTGAAGGTGAAGTGAAGCTTATAAGTAATGTTCATCATCGGAATCTAGTTAGACTTCTTGGTTGCTGCAGCAAAGGCCAAGAGAGAATCTTGGTTTATGAGTATATGGCAAATAGCAGTCTTGACAGATTCTTATTCGGTACATAATTCATGTCAAACACTGAGAGAAATTAATTTTTCTTTTACAAATATATTCATTTTTTCCCCATCTTGGCAACAATCTTACTTGGGATATAAACAGGTAACAGAAAAGGCTTCCTCAGTTGGAAACAACGCTATAATATAATTTTAGGCACAGCAAAGGGACTAGCATATCTACATGAGGAATTCCACGTGTCCATCATACACAGAGATATCAAGACTGCTAACATCCTGTTAAATGATGATCTTCAGCCAAAAATTGCTGACTTTGGGTTGGCAAGGCTTCTCCCAGAGGATTGTTCACATCTCAGCACAAAATTTGCAGGAACATTGTAAGTTAAAACTAATGCGTTAACATTGATTTCTTTACATTTAACCGAGCATCAAGTCATTTCAAAAGAGACAGATTAAAAGCTTATGTAGGAAAAACATAACATGCCATCTGTGAGTGGTGTTTTATCAGAAAGCTTATGCACTTGCAGGGGATACACAGCTCCTGAGTATGCAATGCATGGTCAATTATCAGAAAAGGCTGATACCTACAGCTTCGGTATTGTAGTGTTAGAAATCATAAGTGGTCAAAAGAGTACTGATCTGAAGGGTGATGAGGAGAGCAGTGAATATCTTCTTCAACGAGTAAGCAAGTTGATATAATTAACTGGGAATTATTGTTTTTCTCTTGACATGATACCATTGCTTTGATTTTCACTTAACAGTCATGGAAACTGTACGAGAGAGGGTCTCACCTGGAGCTGTTGGAAGAGGGCATTGACCCTGATGAATATGATGCGGAAGAAGTGAAGAGAATAATAGAAATTGCTTTGTTATGCACTCAAGCTACAGCTGCAGCGAGGCCAACAATGTCTGAAGTAGTAGTATTACTCAAAAGCAGGAACTCAGTGGAGCACCTCCGACCAACTATGCCTGTGTTTGTTGGAACGAATGTGATGACTCGGGAAGGCAACTCTACAAGTTCATCCAATGCTAATGCTTCCATTTCTATTGTATCAGCTCGATGATAATGGGATGTAGAAAAGGGTCTTGTTCACTTCAACTAACAAGTTGACAGAGTAATTTAGATAGATGTGGATTGCTTTTCACTTCAGTTGTTTATGAATGGTACAATTAAAGTAGAACGTATGTTAGTGACAGGTGGTGTTGACCATACACCTTGTTCAAAATCATGTAAGTTTGAGTCCAATTTGACTTCTTTTTTTTTGTTGGTTTTGTCGAATTTGATTAGCTATTTACATGTGTTTCTACCTTATCTAATATAGTCCTATTAGCTTAGAAGCCGAAGTGAAACACAATTTAAATACTTATTTCTTTGAATGTGTGTTTTAAAGATAAAACTGGAATTTCATGCTCGAAAGTGAACCATAGTTATATCAGATGTACAGTGATTAATCTTAACGCGTTTGGATATCTTGAAAAGTGTCCTAGTTATAGTACTCGTGCATCTTGTTTAAAAAAGTAATTAATCTCATTTAACTAGCTGTTACATGTGTGGGAGATCGTCTCAGTTTCATACAATACATTAACCATACCAAACAATTTATTTGGGTACTCTTTATTTGTTTTAAACAACTCAATTAATTTATTGTAACTGGAATCCCTCCTTAAACTCAAGAGTTGCATGTGTTTTATATCCTTCTCGTACATGTAACTGGAACCCCAACTAAACTCATGTGTTCATATTGCAAATATGTGGATAATATTATTAATCAAAATATGTATTTTATTACTTCATTAATTACTAAAATATAAGTGGTTTAAGATATTTAATTTGTAATAGAATGAACATGCTAAATCATCATGGAGTTGCATATATTTTCCAAAATTGTCTAAAGTCTACTTTTGAGTGCGCCACTATATGAAGTGGGTCGCTATGGAAATCATTCACTTATTGCATCTCTCTCTCTCTATATATATATATTATAACTTCTAAACGTAACCAAATACTTGTGTATTCTGTCTCTTAATATTTTAAACAGCTAGAAGTTGTGATGATGAAACCTAATCTACTGGTCTTAATCTTGATATGGTGCTGCACTATTAATATTGTTCATGCATATGGTTCAGTTGCAAACCCACAAACACATTTTCTAAACCAGAGGTGCAGCAAATACAACGCATCCAACTTGCGTAGCTTCTTTGGCAGTATCAATGAATCGTTTTCAAGGCTCAGAGATCAAGTTAATAATCATAGAAAACACTTCGTCACCGCAGAATCACAAGCCAGGGGAAAGATCCTCACACATACTATGTTTCAATGCAGAAACTACCTCTCCAGAATTGACTGTCTTGCTTGCTTCAACACTGCATCCACCCAAATCCGCAACTGTTCTTCTGCCAAAGCTGCTAGAGTCATATACGATGGCTGCTTTCTCAGGTACGAGAGAGGGAGGTTCTACAATCAGACCACTGAACCTGACAATGGTGTCTCATGTGGGAACATGAGTTCAAATGCCACTAGTTTTAAATTAGTTGCAGAAAAAGTGTTAATGGAGCTCCAAACCACAACAGCCAAAACCAAAGGGTTTTATGCAGCTACTAAGACAGAGGTGGCTGGTGGTAGTGCAATTTATGCCATTGCTCAGTGTGTTGAAACTGCCACAGAAGATGTCTGTCTGCAATGCATGACTGTTGGATACAACAACTTACAAAGTTGTCTTCCCAACACAGAGGGTAGAGCATATGATGCTGGTTGTTTTGTGAGATACTCCACCACACCCTTCTTTGCTGATAACCAAACCATTGATATCACACCCTATTTAGATCAAGGTAGAATTTCAATAATTCCAATTTACTTTTTATGAAGGGTTAGATCTATGTTGATTGAACATGTCCTTACTTGCTTGTTTGTTTAAGAGACGGACCTACTTTAAAAAACTTTTAAGAAAATGATACATTAATGATCAAGATTAAACTTGGTCTAAGATATTTTATATACAAACATCTTTTTTAATCATTATACTTGGTCATGGAGTTGAAGGCACATCATATATCTATACCAAATTGCTTAGATTCTCTGGTGAGTGCTCCACTATAAGAGGTGAGAAGGTGGTAGCCTTACTTATCTTGAAATGAAATCATTCATGCACCTGTTGAAGTGAACTTCTGTATTGACTCAGCTTTCTGAGTCCACCATCCACTACGGTGCCATCATTAATCATTCATCAACTGTCAAGCTTCAATGGTTTTCCACCATAGAAGATTAAACTCCCTCCCTATCTAAGTAAACAAAAAAGAACCTTCCTGTGAGACTATATATACACAAAGAAGATTAAAACAGGATAAGCTATGACTGAAAAAAACTTGTCTGATGGTGAAAGTTAGTGGCCTAAACCTTGATGTGGTGCTGATAATGTTGTTCATGGCGCAGTTGGAAATCCACAGCCATATGTACTGAACAAGGGGTGCAGCTCATACAACTCATCCAACTTGCCTAGCTTCTTTGAGAATATCAATGAAACGTTTTCAAGTCTGAAAGCACAAATTAGCAATAATCAGAACAAGCACTTTGCCACAGCAAATAGCACCAGGGGAGAGGTGCTAACATATGCTATGTTTCAATGCAGAAACTATCTCTTCAAAACTGAATGTCTTGCTTGCTTCAACACTGCCTCCACCCAAATCCGCAACTGCTCTGCTGCCAACGGTGCCAGAATCATATACGACGGTTGCTTCCTCAGGTTTCTTATTCACATTACACATTAAACACACCACATGCTACACATAATTTTATTTGGATCTTTTTGGTCAAATATAGAGTCAATTTGTTTATATGTTTGAATTTGATGTCGGTTGGTTTGACAAGGTACGAGACTGGGAGGTTCTACGAAGAGACTACTGAACCTGGGAATGGTGAATCGTGTGGAAACACCAGTGCAATGGTTGTTGGTTTTAGCTTAGCTGCTCAACAAGTGCTAATGCAGCTCCAAACAGTAACACCCAAAATCAAAGGTTTTTATGCAGCTACTAAGGCAACAATGGCTGGTGGTGGTGCAATTTATGCTGTTGCACAATGTGTTGAAACTGCCGCAGAGAATGATTGTTTGAGATGCATGCAAGTTGGATACAACAACTTACAAAGTTGTCTTCCCAACACAGAGGGTAGAGCATATGATGCTGGTTGTTTCATGAGATACTCCACCACACCCTTCTTTCCTGATAACCAAACCATTGATATCACACCCTATTTAAAACGAGGTGAATTCATGACAGCAATTTCCTTCCTTTGTTTTTTAGATTAGTGAATGTATGTGATGCTCTAGCTGATTTTTACTTATATAATGAGTGTTCTTAATTTTACATAACTTGGAAATTTTGAGTAGTTACTGTTAGAAAAATTAACCCAGATAACATAAAATCAGTTAATAAAAACAGTGCAACCGAGTTAATACTTTTTTGTATTGCAGGAGGTTCAAGAAAGAAGTGGATCATTGTAGGTGTTGTTGTTGGAAGTGGAGGTCTACTTCTCATCATCCTTGCAGTGTTTGCCTTTCGAAGATCCAGAAAACCTAAGAGGTTTCCAAGAGGTAAGTTATAAATTTTGAAATCTTTAACTTCATTATGCTTGATATTAAATATCGGTGCTTTGCATCTCATATCAGTGCAAATTGCAATTGTAATCTCTTTTGATCACAGATTTCTATTTTAAAATAATCTTGTTATTCCAAAGAACAAAAGTTAGACCATTTATATAAAGTTAAAGTTAGAAATGCTTTATCTACTTGTTTGTAATGAAGAAAATTCGTTTGAGTTGCTTATATTCTTGTACTAAATTTTCGAGTCAAATGATACAGATTGTTATTTAGAAAAAAAAGAAAAACTACAAAACATTGTTGGTGTTGGGAAAGAATACATATTCAGACTTCATGTCAAGAATACAAGAGTTTTATCCAAAATTCTGTAAATCCAAGAAGACATTCTTGTTTTAATTTATCAGAAAATCAAACCTACTTTATATTCCTTCGCAGGTGATATATTGGGAGCAACCGAGTTGAAAGGTCCAGTTAATTACAAATACGCCGACTTGAAAGGAGCAACACAAAATTTTAGCAACGAAAACAAACTTGGAGAAGGAGGATTCGGTGGTGTATACAAGGTAACTGTTGTGTTTAAGTATTGCAATGGAGAGCATGTTCAAAAACACAATAAGGATATTCTAAAATGTTAATGCTCCAACAACTTTAATAACAGAGAAAAATCACTTTCGTTCTAAAATTAATCAATGATATTGATCAGGGTACTCTGAAAAATGGAAAAATTGTTGCAGTCAAGAAATTAGTGTTGGGGAAATCAAGCAAGATGGAGGATGATTTTGAGAGTGAAGTGAAGCTAATAAGTAATGCTCATCACCGAAATCTGGTTAGACTTCTTGGTTGCTGCATTAAAGGAGAAGAAAGAATCCTGGTTTATGAATACATGGCCAACAGTAGTCTTGACAGATTTTTATTTGGTAACTTTCAACCTCTAATATAGAATAATATCATTTTCTTAAAATTATATTATTTTCCTTCTCTTTTTCACCCATTTTTAAGTCCATGATACAAACCTGATGGAAACAGGTGACAGAGGTCCCTTGAATTGGAAACAACGGTATGATATAATTTTGGGCACAGCAAGAGGACTAGCATATCTACATGAGGACTTCCATGTCTCCATCATACATAGAGATATCAAAACTGCTAATATCCTTCTGGATGATGATCTTCAGCCTAAAATTGCTGATTTTGGGTTGGCAAGGCTTCTGCCAGAGGATCGTTCTCACCTTAGCACAAGATTTGCAGGAACATTGTAAGTCAGAACAATTTGCATTTCTTGACATTCATGTTGGAAAAATGTAACATGTTATCTGTAAGTGTTCATTCATCAACTACGGACTGCTACATGTTCTGTGCACTTGTCAGGGGATACACAGCACCTGAGTATGCAATGCATGGCCAATTATCAGAGAAGGCTGATACCTACAGCTATGGCATTGTAGTCCTAGAAATAGTAAGTGGCCAAAAGAGTACAAATGTGAAAGAAGATGAAGATGGTCGTGAATACCTTCTTCAACGAGTAAGTGATTTTTCTCATGGATTTGTTAGCTTTTTCATGTGGGATGGTTGAACTTTGAATTTCACTCAACAGGCTTGGAGACTGTATGAGAGAGGCATGCAGTTGGAGCTTGTGGATGAGGCCATAGACCCTAATGAGTATGATGCAGAAGAAGCAAAGAAAATTATAGAAATTGCGTTGTTATGCACTCAGGCATCAGCTGCAACGAGACCAACAATGTCTGAAGCAGTAGTGCTACTGAAAAGCAAGAGCTTCCCAGACCACCTGCGACCAACTATGCCTGTGTTTGTTGTATCCAGTTTGAAGTCTCGAGAAGACAATTCTAGGTCTGTCTCAACTACTGCTTCTTCATCCAATGCTACTGCCTCCATTTCTTTGCCATCAGCTCGATGAATGTAACAGACTAAAATGAACAATCAGAGGATTTATCTTTATTCCATCCCTATCAATCAAACAACTTGAACGTATGTTGTAAAATAGTATTGTGGGGTTGTTGAGTTGGTGTTAAGAATTCATGTAGAGTTAAAAGTTCCAAGTTGAAATCAGAAAGTTTAGCCTACCTTAACATATATGTACCAGTCCAGCCACATCAAAGTGCGTCTACCTAAGTTAATTTATTTTTTCAATGTCTATTATTTATTATAATATAAAAATATTAGAAAAATTATTTTATTGAACATATTTATTTTTCTGATAAATAGTTTAAATGTTAGCTGTTTATTCAATTACAATTTTTAATTTTATATATATATATATATATATATATATATATATATATTTTATTGTCACATGTGTTTAAGTTAATATAATCTTTTACTCGTTTATTTTGTTTTTATACCGAAGAGAATATATTTCAACTTTATTATTTTGTTAATTAATATAATTGATTATTATAAACATTGAAATCTATTATGTATGATTTATATTTAAATTATTAATCTTTTTATACTTTCTTTTTTCATTTTTAATTCCACCTATTCATCTTTTCTAATTACTTAATCATTTAATTAAATTAAGTTTTAAAAAAACGTATTTACCTTTATTTTTTAAAATGATGACATGATATGTTGATATGTTTGTTTTGAAAATAATAGGATACTATATATACGATATATAGATATTGAAAAATGTATAAAATTTCTTAAAAACATAATTAATATATGATTGTTTGTTTGAATCTAAATTAAAATCATATGTATTAAACGTTATCAAAATCAAAATTTATAAATTATTATCATTATAAAATTATTATTGGTAAAATATGTTAAAGTATTGGACATGGAGGATGAATATGTGACTCAAAGTATCGCATCATAGTTAAAATGTGTGATAAATATATTAAAAGAATTTAACTATTTATTTATTTTAAAAGCCAGCTCCTTTTAAAAATAATGTTTAATAAAGTATATTTTTAATTTAATATTTAAAAGAAATTGATGCAATGTTGTATCTTTTATAAATATCAACTATATTAATTATGAAAAGAATTTAAACTTTAAATATAAATCTTGTGCAAAAATTTAAAGTGATGATGAAAAAGTAGTATTAATCAAAACAAGAAATTAAATTATTAATTATATAAGTAAATTACTATTTTAATATATGAAATTTTGTATGTCTTTTGAAAAATAAATCTAAATTTTCATTATTTTGATTTAAATTTCTAAATTTAATTGCTCCTTATATATATATATATATATATATATATATATATATATATCTCTAAACATAGTTATCATTTAATGCTATTGTTTAAATTAAATATTATTAATTTAAAATTATTAACAATAATTGAAATTTTAGAGATTAATTTAATGATTTTATATAATGACACTGTTTAATAAGTATTTAAAATATAAGATATAAAAAGAAAAATGGTTGGTCATGCGCTTAGTGGTAGAATCGAGATGGACATTATATTGATTCACATGCAAACGTTCCTTTGATTAGCATGTTATCGCCATTCATTATGCCTTAAAAGTAGGACTTAAAAAATGCTTAGCCTCTTTTGGAAGTTTCAAACCACACTCCGTATATCAAATTTATGCTTCATTCAACTATAACTTCCTTTTTTCTTTTGTGTTAGAAACCTTATTTAATTTCCATAAAAAGTTAGTAGAATTCATTGTTAGGGCATCATATTTGTTCTGCATGAAACCATTACATCTCTTTAATTATCATCAATAGTAACTTCGAACTCTGCTAAAAAAGGAAAAGTTGATGAAAAGTAAAGGTTATAAATTCTTATATTTGATATATTATTTATTTTAGAACATGAAATTTTATTATGATTAGAATATATATACCGATAGAATAAGTTTGCGTGGGAAGAAAATGGTGGAAGTGAAGCTTGTAGGGTTGAGCTTGTTGTGGTTGTGTTCATGGTGGAGCTTAGAGGGCGTAGAAGGAGACCCTCAACTCTTTCTACTGAAATGGGATTGCAGCGGATTCATTGCACCCAACTTATCCAACTTCAACAAAAACCTTAACGCAAGTTTTGCAGATCTGCGAGATCAGCTCAGCAACCAAAGGAAGCACTTTGCCACTGCACAAGCAACCGCCGGAACAGATCCTGTCTATGCTATGTTTCAGTGCAGAAACTACCTCTCCGACACTGACTGCGCCGCCTGCTTATCCGCCGCCGTCACCAAAATTCGCAACTGCTCCGCCGGAGCCAACGGTGCCCGTGTCGTTTATGACGGTTGCTTCCTCAGGTAGGTTTTTTTCTAGTGTCGGAATTTTAAATATTTTTGTTTCTCTTTTACTGTGATTTAAAGTTAAACATAATACTAATTATTCTTTTATTATTAACATTTTTATCTTTCACTTAATCTTTAATTATATTTATATTGATATGAAAATGAAAAAAAAAAAGTTATTATACTTACTTATTTATCTAAAATAACCTTAAAAATAGACTGTAATTTACTTTTTGTTCCCTAAGGGAAAAAAGAGAATTTTACCTAATAGAGTGAAAAAATGAGTAACACTGACTACGAAACTGGTCTTATGAAATGTAGAACTGAGTTTCAACCATGTAAAAACTGTTTTGTCTCGTTTTTGCTTTCCTGTAATATTCATGTATTTGATTGAGTCTAATTATTATATGAAAAAAAATCATTCGACAATTTTATCTTTTAAATATTCATCAACCGATCGGATTAATTTAGATTAATTTTTTATAATCAAATTAACAGCGGTTTTGAATTCGAGATTTTACTCTTCCTTTTTAATTTATTTTTTGGAAAAAATTAATAAATAATTAAAAATTAATAAATATAATTAAAAAATGTTAAAAATATTTCATCTATAAGTCGTTATATAATAGTATATAATTATTTAACACGGACTATTGAAAATGAATCTCCAGAACTTAGTAATTAAAACACTGTTTTTAATTAAATAAGTTTTCCTTAAATAAATAAAAATGTCGTGTGATAATATTATGCTGAAAAAAAAGTGATAATTTTACAAGTAAATAAGAAATAAAATCTAAATGAGTTATATAAAAAGGTTATAAATAAAAACATATGTATGTATAAATTCAATTTGATTGGTTTAATTTCTAGTCCAAAATTTGATGCAATCGAATCTAATATTCCGGTTTTTTTTTATTTGGTAGATAGTTTATTTTAAAGAACAATGCGTAGGTCTGCAGTTCACGAGTTTATGAATTGGAAACAAAGTGATGAGTTTGATGTTTGATAGTTGAAATGTGTTTGACTGTTGAGGTACGAGAGCAACGACTTCTTCGACCAGATCTTTTCTCGCAGCAGCATACTGTGTGGAAATCAGACTGCAGACGGAAGCACTGATTTTGGCGCAGTTGGAGAACAAGTGCTGATAGATCTACGAATCGGAACACCCAAAATCAGAGGCTACTTTGCAGCCACCAAAACAAAAGTGGCTGGTGGTGCAATCTATGCCTTTGCACAATGTGCTGAAACTCTCTCACAAGACACTTGTTTGGATTGTTTGTCAATTGAACAGAGCAGTGTACAAGGTTGTCTTCCCAGTACTGAAGGTAGAGCATTCGACCCTGGCTGCTTTATGAGATACTCAGAGACACCCTTCTTTGCTGATAACCAAACCATTGACATCAGTCCCTTCTTAAAACAAGGTATAGCTCCATTTCATAGTTTTTAACAAGTTTTAACTCTGAAAAACATATTGCTAGTTATCTTGTATTCTTGGACTATATATCATTATGAATTGAGATCAGGTTCTTTTGTGTCTTAAAGGAGGAGGAGGAGGAGGAGGTGGTTCAAGCAAGAAGTGGATTATTATTGGTGGTTGTGTTGGAGGTGCACTTCTTGTTGTGATCCTTATTTCATTATTTCCCTGGCATAAAAGATCGCAAAGTCCCAAGAGAGTTCCCACAAGTAAGACTATTTGGAAAGTTTTTAAGTTATGTATAAAGAAAAATCAAACTGATATTTTACTTGGCAGATAACGTTTTGGGAGCATCTGAGTTGAAAGGTGCAACCAAGTTCAAGTATAGTGAATTGAAAGCTGCAACAAGAAATTTTAGTGAGAAAAACATACTGGGAGAAGGAGGCTTTGGCGCTGTATACAAGGTAAACAAACATGAGTTGTTCAGAGCATTTTCATTTGTCAATTGAGTTCTTATATAAGCCTAAAAAAAGCCAATATTAACTTTAATTTACACATCTAACAATGTTTTGTTCTGATGCTATTGGGCAGGGGACAATGAAGAATGGAAAAGTTGTTGCAGTCAAAAAATTATTTTCAGGAAATTCCAGCGAGATAGATGACAATTTTGAAAGTGAAGTAACGCTTGTAAGTAATGTTCATCACAGAAATCTGGTTCGACTCCTTGGATGTTGCAGCAAAGGCCAAGAAAGAATCCTTGTTTATGAATACATGGCAAACAACAGTCTTGACAAATTCTTATTTGGTAACTATAACATGTCAATTACAACTATTCTGTGTTAAATTTTCCTTCTTTTTTCTCCTATAAAGTTTTTGAGCATATAAACTTGGAAGACAGGTAACAGAAAAGGTTCACTCAACTGGAAACAACGCTATGAAATAGTTTTGGGCACAGCAAGGGGATTGGCCTATCTACATGAGGAATTCTACGTGTCTATCATACATAGAGATATTAAGAGTGGCAATATCCTCTTGGATGGACAGCTTCAACCCAAAATTTCTGATTTTGGTTTGGTGAAGCTCCTACCAGGGGACCAATCCCATCTCAGAACAAAAGTTGCAGGAACATTGTAAGTAAAAATCACATACCAATGACTTAGGTTGAAAGTTTTGAAGGTTAAAATGTGTGGAATAATCTGATAATTTGTTAATATTATCAGGGGATACACAGCACCGGAGTATGTACTCCATGGTCAGTTATCAAAAAAGGCTGATACATACAGCTATGGAATTGTAGTACTTGAAATCGTAAGTGGTCAAAGGTGTACTGATGTGAAGAGTGTCGATGGTAGCCATGAATACCTTCTTCGACGAGTAAGGAATTAGCATAAGTATTTACCAAAAAAGTGTTTGTTTTGATGCATATATGTCTATAAGTTGTTTTTTTTTTACTACAACAGGCATGGGACTTGTATGAGAAAGGCATGGAGTTGGAGTTGGTGGACAAAAGCTTAGGCCCTAATAGCTATGATATAGAAGAATTGAAAAAAGTTATAGGCATTGCTTTGTTGTGCACTCAACCATCGGCTGGTATGAGACCAGCTATGTCTGAAGTAGTGGTGCTGCTCAGCAGCAATGACGCTCTTGAGGATATGAGACCTTCAATGCCTATCTTTATTGAATCGAATGGAAGACCCCCAAGAGATATCTCTGCCTCCACTGCTTCCTCTGTGTCTAATGCCAGTGCTTCCAATTCTATAGTACCTGCTAGATGATCAATTATATAGGATATCAAAGAAAATTATTTTCCTGTTTGCTTTCAAGTTGGGTACATTTATTTGTAAATCTAACTTCTTTTAAAGAATTCCTCCTAAGATTCACTAAAATTGCACATCATGATCTTATTTTTAACATTAAAGTATAATGACAGGACAACCTTTTACTACCGTGCAGTGTTTGATGGAAAATGTATATTTACTATTAGGGTAACACAGCAACACTAATAACAAAACTAATCATATTAATATTAATAGTGGTAATGGTGGTAGTGATAAGAATGATAGTGATAATGGCAGTTATAATAGTAGTAGTTTGGGTGGTAATAGTGGTAGTACTGGTGGTAATACTGATAGTGTAGCGGTTGTAGTAGTAGAAATAGTAGTAGAAGTAATAGTGGTGGTGATGATGATAATAGTGATAATGGTAGTGGTAGTAATAATAATGGTGATGATAAAAGTAGTAGTGGTGGTGGTGGTAATAGTGGTAGTGATGGTAGTAACAATACTACTAATATGACTAGTTTAAGGGTAAAGTAGGTAAAATATTTGTTTTAGGTATAAGAAAAAAGGTTTTAATTTTTTTTTTTACTATTAATATTATTCTATTAATTTAATTATAAAATTATGTTTAAGAAAAAAAATCTTCAAAACTTTTTTTACTACTAATATTTTGTTATTAAATTAATTATAAAATTATGCTTAAGGAAAAATGTGAGACCCTAGAAAATTAACTCTGCAAAACCTCTGTCAAATCAAATTTAATGCATTAAAAACCCCTCTGCAGTGCCTTGAAAACGCACCCACGTCACTTGCTCAGAATAATTAAAACCCACTTCCATAACTCTGCAACACACGCCAAGTGTCACCAGGAAAGAATTGAAGTCAGTAATGGGGGTGCAGGTGTCGACAGGAGAAACGCACGTTCGTGTGGAAGTGGGGAGAACAAAATGGATTTTCTGAAAAACTCTTCCCTTCTCCTGCACGCATCTTCTCCCTTTCAAACTCAAACTCCATTTTTCTCCTCCTTCTCTCTAGAACCTCTCATCTTCTCTCTACTGGAATTCACCATCCTCTTCTCCGATCAAATTTTCAGAACCGTAGGGACGTTCCCTGAGACGTGAGCATCATTTTGGACTGAACATATTTAGAATCTGAGCTGGTAAGTTCTCGTCTCTGACCTTTGTCCTTTAGGTATCATGCGAAACCAAGTTCTGGTTGCATGCATGGGTTATATGTCTGAGTTGTTTCTGATTTTTGGTGTTTAGATTAAGTGGAAGTTATTAAGTGAATCTGAGGATAGAACGCTGTAAGCGGACGAACCAAACCCTTGCATTAGGACGTTTCACTCACTGATCCGAGTAAGGGAAGCTTATTGATTTAATTCGTACGTTGTTGTATGTTTGCTGAAAACGAATGCATGTTGATGAATGAATGAATGTATGTATGCAGTATGAGTATGAATGCATGATGGATGATGGTTGAGATGTATGAATATGAACATGAATATTTATGGGGTATGAAATAAATCTGTATGATGATGTTGAATATGAATTATTAGAATGAATGTTATAAAGTTTATAAATTGACATTGATATGAAGTATAAAGTATGAACTGATATTTTGAAATCTGGGATATGTAATAGATGAAAAATCTGAATGTAAATTACTCCCTATGATGAAATACGTTCGTCATCGTACGGTCTTATACCGTTCGGTTTCCTAGTAAGTGACTTAAAATGGAATTCTTTCATTCGGGAAGAATTCTAAGCGAGAACGAGCGTCCTTTTGGGAAATACTATGTTTGAGCGTTCGGCTCATCATAGTGGCACCGTATACCTTAAATTAAATAATAGTATTTTACACTCTTATACTTTAAGATAAGTAGCGCTCGGTCTTATACCAAGCGTTCTTCCTAAATACCGCTCGGTCTTATACCAAGCGTTTGCCCTAAGTAGCGCTCGGTCGTATACCTAGCGTTCGTCCTAAAGAACTCTCGGTCTTATACTAAGCGTTCGTCCTAATTAGTGCTCGGTCATCTACCTAGCGTTTGTCCTAATGTAGTGTTCGGACTTATACCGAACGCTCGTCCTTACCTTGATTTCTTAACAGACGTAAATAGCGTTCGTCCAAATACTTAGTAAATGTATATTATTGCGATTCGGTCATTGACTGGCAGTCGATTCCTTTAAACAAATGGTTCTCAGCGTAGTTAATTACTCGTCTTGTTATATCTTCATCCAATTGGATTCGGCCTAACATCTTGGTACTTAAAATATTCTGAATATTGATTGTATCACTCTAGAGTCAGTTCATTCAACGGATTTGAGTAGCAATGACGTTCGTCAAATAATCATGTGTCGATTTATTCTGATTGGCAACGAGTTCTTATCGATCTCGCTTTTCACGTTCGTCCTCGTCCTTCAGAGGGTTGAACATTCGTTATTTTGGGTATTTGAAACGAAGGATGAAAATGATAATAAAGTATGAAATTTTAAAAGGTGAACACTATATGGAACGATTATACGATATTGGATTTTGGACGAGCGTTCCAGGGAGGAACGACTCATATATGTTGAATATGGAATTTGGTAAAGTATGACTGTGGTCATGCTAATGTTGGCTTGGTCCATCCTGATATTCCGTGAGTACCATCCTCACGTAGAGGGGGTATGTCATGTGTGGGAATGGCAGGAGGTTCTATTCCTTAGGGGTACTTTGGATAGGACTAACCTCGAGTGGCAGCTGTTGAGTGTATCCCAGTTACTACATCACTCGGGTGCAAGGACGCCTGTAGCTACACAGATTCATACAGTCCGGACGGTCTGTCTCTCTCTCTATATATATATATATATATATATATATATATATATATATATATATATATATATTTCTATGTTGTTATATGTTAAGTTACATGATGTGTGAATTGAAATGTTAAAAGTATATGTTGATGTATGAATTAAATTATATAAGCTTACCCTTTCGTTTTTCCTTGTGTTGTCTATTGTCTATGTACGTTCGTCCTGTCTTGCAATGATCATCCGTGTGGATGTGAGCAGAAGGCGAGGCCACCTTGGAGGACGTGATTGAAGAAGAAAACTTAGTTGAAGTGGAAGTTAAAGCAGAACAGTAGAACGTCCGTTCTTTTTAGTTTTAGATATTCACTTTTGAATTGAACGTTCGGTTATTTTCCTTTTGTAAAACCGTCCGTTCTAAACTTTTGATATTTATGTTTTATAGTATAGAATTCCGTATTTAAGCCCTTTTGGGTTTTGGATCTTAATCATAGTGTAAGACTGTATTGATTAACGGTTAAATGTAATTAATTCTGATTTATGGTGATTATTGTAATTTGGGATGTTACAAAAAAAAAGGCTTCAAATTTTGTTTACTATTACTATATTTCTGTTTGAGAATAAAATTTAATTACATTATTATTTGTGTCTGTTAATTTTTATTGATATTACAAGTTATATTTAGTTAGTCAAAACATTTTTTCAATAAATTATAATGTTGTTTAGGAAGAAGAGAATGATTATAATCAGTCTTGATTTTTATTTTATTTTATGTTTATGTGACTTTTTTTATCGATTGATTCCATATCTTTCCTTGTTTACTTTTATTATAGAGTTTTTCTTTTGAAGATTTTGACATATTTCATCCTTGCATTTCATGGTGCATATGTACTAAATCTTTGTCCTCATTTCTAAATCTTTAGGTATTTTTTGATTTCTAATTTTCGAGAGAAACTAAAATTTTTGTTTGAATTGAATTGCAAAACTATTAACTAGGTTAGGGTTTGGCCTTTTGATAGATAATGAAGATAAAATTTCTATTGAAATAAGAGATAACATGAGTTGGAGTTGGAATTAAAAAACAATATGAAAGTTAAATGAAATTAATTACAACAATTTAATAGATAACTTTACATAAAAAAGTACTTGAAAAAAAACTTTAAATAAAAGATTTTATTCTTAATTTTGCTTCCCAAATTCTTGAGTTGCTCCTGAATAGTAATGATAATAGTAATAGTAATATTGATAGTAGTAGTTGTGGTGATAGTAATAGTAATGGTGGCAGTGGTTGTTGTATTAGTGGTCATAATTGTGGAGATGACAATGGTAATAATGTAGTATTGATAGTGGTAATAGTAATATGTATAGGTAGTTGTGGTTATAGTAATAATAGTGTAGTCATAGTTGTGGTGGTGATAGTGGTAACACTAGTGGTGATAGTGGTAACAGTGTAGTAGTGGTAATGGTAATAAGTAAGTAGTAATTGTGGTGATAGTAATAATAGTAAAAATAGAGAAAGAGAAACAATATTAATAATAATAGTAATAATAGTTATAGTGGTAGTATCAATAATAATAGTAAATAATAATAGTAGTAATAGTAAAAAAAGTCGCAAGGACATCATCACAAAATTGAAGTAAAAGTATAATTTAATGAAAATGATGGAATACAAGTAAAAATAATATAATTATTAAATGAAAAATAAAATAGATATTTTGTCTTTTGAATATTCATGTTCATCTACAAATTGTCTCATGATAATACTTAAAAAATAATATTTAGTCTTTTTGATTAATAGGAGACTATAGTGTAATATATCTTTCTCAGTTTAAAAGGTTTAAATGTGTTTTCACCTTTCAAGAATACCTTGGTTATGATGCAATTGATAAGAGAAAGATGAAATTGTTATAAGTTCATATATAAAATTATTAATTATTTTATATTCATATTTACATACAAGCTCATTATTAGTTAACTTAGAAGTGAAGCTAAGATAAATTTTGTCTTGTGTATTAATTTCTAATTGATTTTTTCAAGATATTTTAGAAACCAGAATCCAGAATGTAGGTTGGTTGTTAGACAATATTATGTATTTTGTTTTATCATTTTTTCTGATTTAATGCATCTTTCCTCTGTAACAAAGTACATGGATAAAACTTCAGGTGTAAATTTCATAAAAAGAATAACTAAAGAAAAAGTTTAAAGATAGACATTGTATAACCCATTAAAAACCTCAAATAATGGAAGTCAAGTGTCAATAAAAATAGTAGTTATTATGGACCGTTCGGTTTATCCTTGGTTATTCAGTCTCGACTGGATTTCTTCTTATGTGGAGAATTTCAGTTAATGACCGATCGGTTTTCTCTTAGTGTGCTTGTAAGTAAGCGTTCGGTCTAAGTATAATTTCTCTTTATGTTTCATAAACAGTTTAGATAATGTATTCTATAATACTTAAAGTCGTAGATGTTATCTTTATCCTTCATTAAAAATAAATGTTGTGTAATTGTGTGTGTGTATATATATATATATATATATATATATATATATATATATATTCCTTCATTTTTAGTTAATCTTAGTAGTGCTCGGTCTTGAACCAAGCGTTCGGTCTCAACAGTACTCGGTCTTTATATGATTGGTCTTTAACCAAGCGCTCGGTATTTCTATTATACTTCATTGTTTACTATCTTTGAACTAAGTGTGTTCGGTTCAATTCAATAGTATTCGGTTTAAGCCTGTAGGGTTTGGTTTAAGTTCTTAGGTTTCACAAATATTTATCACAATTTTCAGTTAAGTCTAAAATACACTTATTCTTTAGTATTCAATACATTCTTAAAAGTTCTATCTAGTAAAATCACGTCCTGTAGTAACTGATGAGTAACCAGTAAACGTCCAAATATTACCACAAGCGTTCGGTTTATGATGAGTGTTCGGATTATAATGAGTCTTATCTAGAATGAACCGTTCGGTTCTATTCTGTGTATAAGTGGAAGACCGATCGGTCTTACACTAAGTGTTCAACTGTGTTAGTCTAGAAAGTATTCAAAACATTAGGTGTTGTCTCTGGGGTGGATGTTATTGTTCGGTTTGGTTCGGTTTGATTGTATTATATGAATGGAATAGTATGGAAATGAAAGAGTATTCCAGGGAGGAATATCTCATGAGTGGTTATTGAATGGTAGAGTATGAATGTGGAGAAAGCTTAGCTGGCGTTTATCCTGATATTCCGTGATTGCTCATTCTCACGTAGAGAAGAGTAACTCATGTGTGGGAATGACAGGAGGTCCTAGACCATAAGGTGAACTTGGGCAGAACGGACTAACCTTGGGTGGTAGCTATTGAGAGTATCCCAGCTATTACATCACCTGGGTGCAAAAACGTCGTAGCTACACAGAATTCATACAGTTCGAACAGTCAGAGTCAAGTGATTGGACATTGCATGTTGTGGTGTATAATTTCGGTTGGAAATGTTTGATTGGATGATTGCCTTATTGATGTATATCAGATTTAAGTGAAATATATGTTTTATTGAATTAATTAAATTACATAAGCTTACCATATTTTCTGTCTTATCTGTTTTGTCCGTTCGGTCATTATTTTATGTTGCAATGATCATCCTATGGATGTGAGTAGAAGTGGAAGTGAAAGCGGAACCATAGGACTCTCCGGTCATTAGGTTGGATTTTATTTTGTATAATCGATCGGTATGATTGTCGTTTTGGTAACCGTTCGGTCTAAACTGAGTTTTGTAAATCTTAAAGTCTGGAGTATTTTTGTAAGGTCGTTCAACCATGAACATATCCGTTTGCTTTCATAACTGAACTGTAATATTATTAATATGTGAATATTCTATAATATGGTTTATACTGTATTTTTTGGAATGTTACATACGGAAGCTTATTATTTTAAAAGAATGATGAAATTTGAGGAAATATTACCAATGAAAATGTAAAATTTTAAATTGTTTCTGCGTGGTTGTGTAATGATGTATTTTGTTTAGGTTTCTATAACCACGTTGAAACTTCTACTTCTGACCATAACGTGGCTTAATTGCATGTTAGCATATTATCATATATATCATTGACTTTTTATTATTTGTAATTAATTTTATATTGCTTGACAATAATTATACTATGAATAGATTATTTAGGCATTATTAATATCTAATCATAATAAAGTTATATAATGAACCTTTGAATATTTTTGTTATACGCTAAATGGTAGAAACGTGGGTTTGACATTGACGAGTAAGACGCCAAAGGAGAACACGGAGAGACCATCCCGGATGCATTCAGATTCCTCTTCTGGTAATGGCAAGGTTTAGGCTGTTCAACCAATTTAATTAATCAGGTTTTCTTAAATAACAATTAATTTGTATATCCTACTTTTTTTTCATTTAACTTCATACATATATTATTTTAATTTGTATATCTTCATACATATATTATTTTAATTAATCCCGATTTTTACAGGAAATTTATATATTACATGTATGAGATATAAGTAATACTCATTTTTAAATTAGAGATGAAAACAACGTATATATTCATCCATCACTTTTTTCATATACGTTCCTCTTTTCATACTTGTCTTTTCTGTTAAATTAATAAAATACCTACTTAATTTATTATATAATCTAATAAACTTCAGTTAAATTTGTTGAAAAAAAAACTTATATTAACCTTTTATTTGTTCATTAATTTTGTAAATTATCTTTAAAATAAATATTTGATTATTTTTACTGAATATTCGACTTTTATCCAATATTTATTTGATACTTTTATTTAATATTTATTTCATTATTATTTTTTCTTGATATTTGTTATTAGAGAAATAATATATATATATATATATATATATATATATATATATATATATATATATATATATATATTGAATATGCGATATATTTGTTGTTTGACGGAAGACTATACCTTTCATAGTAATTAAAAATGAAAATGAGATAAATTTTTATTTGGAAAATAAAAATGTAATAATCAATTACATATCCATTTCATCCTATTGCCATACCTGATAATAATTATATTTTATTTATTGTAATTATTTTATTTTAAAAATTTATTTAATTAATATATGAAATAATAAAAGACGAATATAGATACACATATACATATATTTTCGTTCCTAAATGAAAATAAAAGCAAAACAACAATTTGTACTAATGTAAGAGAAGAAATAAAATATTTTGTACTTCAATAATAAAAAATGGGATTATAATGAAACATGGCTCATCTCATTACAATCGTATGTAACCATATTATAATATAAAATACATTACTAACTTTATGTATATATATCACATTCTCACCGGCACATATTCCGTATTGGGTGGCTTGTGTTGAACAAAATATCATAAACTTATTTAAATTAAATTCAACAGTGTCATGTTATCCTAGATTTGTGCACATGAGTAATCCATTATTAAAAAATTAATTAGTTTATAAGTCAAACAGTAAACATGTTTAGCAGCCTATTTTTATTCATTATTTGTTCCAGATCCACACAATTACTCATTGTATAGTTGTTATGTCTAGATAACAAAAATACTCAAGTATTAAATATTGTTTTCTTGCATAATTTTTGTTTAATCAAACTTAAATAGTTAATCATTGTGCTGCCTTGGGCTACTTGACTTAAGGCAAAACTTACTACAATTAGTCAAATTATATATTTTTTTTGGGAGTTACAAATATCATCCAATTAGGTGTTTCTATCATTTCACTCTTGAAATATAAAATCAAAACTTCATTTCTTAACTTTAGATGAGTAATCTTACTTTTAAAAACAGTCATCAATAACTATATTTGCAAGTATTGTAATCAATTATACTTTTACAGACAATTCTTGTTGTTTTTTTCTTTCTAAATACAATAATGGAATACTTTAGTGGGTTGTGGTTGTTTATGTAATTTTTTGAAAAAAATATGAAATAAATTAAGATTAATATAATATTTAAAAAAAGTATCCTTATCTAACGTCTTAACTTTTATAATTCAATTGAAAATCGATCGGTCAAGAACCGTTCAGTAACGTACGTCCACTTTCTTAGGGGAATTTCTTACTAGAATCATTATTATTCAAATTCAGTTCTTAACATATAGTTTCCCACCTTTATACATTCATACAATAATAAATTTTTCA
The DNA here is from genome assembly GCF_029865625.1 of Vigna umbellata. Classification (NCBI taxonomy): domain Eukaryota; kingdom Viridiplantae; phylum Streptophyta; class Magnoliopsida; order Fabales; family Fabaceae; genus Vigna; species Vigna umbellata. The sequence continues at coordinate 58,670,930 of NC_142169.1, forward strand.
TATCTCATACCATCCAAACATAGAAATTTCATACATTTCATGCATCATAACATAGCACAATAATTTTTCATATCCAATCAAATCAACGAACGTTCATGCAACACATAATCATATAAATTAAATTAATAAGCTTACCTCTAGAGTGAACGAGCGTACAAGATATAGGATGCGGTTTGTCTGACTAGAATTCTTCTACCCTCAACGTTCAGAAGGATACTATGAACTCATGCAAGTAGGAGTTGGATTGCATGTGCCAGGAAACGAACGACTAAAGGAGAAAAGGCTTACCAGATCAGAACTCGAAACTGTTCAGTTCAGAATGAAGCTTAGGACGCCGAGAGTGCTCCTACGGTGCCTGAACGGTGATCGAAAAAGGGAAATGGTGAGTTTTGGTAGAGAGAAGGGAGAACTTTTTGAGAGAAGGAGGAGAAATGAAATATCAGAGTTTTGGAGAAGATGAGTGCATGCAGAGAGTGTGACGCGGTTTTTCAGAAAATCAATTTTGTTTAAAACGAACGTCCGCTCGTCTGACACCTGACGTCCGTTCAAAGGGTTTCAGGTGCGTTTTAATAATTCTGACAGGAGGGATTTTGGGTGCGTTTTGAGTGCGTTTAACGAGGTCTGACATAAGGCATAATTTATATATTTTAAATGAACTTTCAACTAAATAAATCTAACGTGTATACAAAATTATCAAAAGAATAATGAAAACTTTTATCATCAATATTATAAAATGTCATATTAATATAATTATTTATTAAATTTAAAGTGATACCAGGGGCTTTACTGGCGACTTCAATTTTTTTAATTTCTTAAATAAATAATAATATTCCTTTCAAATTATTATCAATAAATATTGATTAAAAATTTTACATCAACTAAAAATAAAATTAACTTATAACATATAAATGAAAACAATTTTCATTTTACAAGATAATTTTATAAAAATAAATTACTAACTCTTAAATTATTGCATAAGAAATAATATATTAAAAATATCACATTACTAAATATAAAATTAATAAATCAATCTTAAATATAAGAATAATTATTCTAAAAATCAATTTTTATGAAAATAATGTAAACTCACTAACTAATATTCATTTAATATTATGCATTCTTATTAATACAAATAATACGTTAAGGTTATATATATATATATATATATATATATATATATATATATAGGTTTGCTAACGCGCCGTACGCCTGTTTTTCAGTTGGTACATTTTAGCAATGTGTACCGGATTTTAGTAGACAAAAATACCCTTATATATATCATGGATTCTAAGTTTTAAGATTAAGGGTATTTTAATAATTTTCATTCTCAAAACTTAAAAAAAAAAAAACCCAAACCCTTACTCACCTCTCTCATTCCTCTCAATCCTCCTTTCTCTTTCATCTCTCTCACTCCAACCTTTTCTCTGTCATCCCTACTGTAGCCCCAATTGAAAAAATCAGAAACACTTGCCTTTAAACAATTTGTCTTTCTAAAGAGTTAAGTTGAGTCATTGACATATTCACCTTGAGACAAAGGTTCATTCAAGATCTCTTCAATTTCACCATCTTCACTAATTTCTCTAATTTCATCATCTCCATATGTTGAATCATCATCTCTAAAAATACCCTCGAGGCCAATTACCAATTCTTTCGGATGTCATTATGCTTGTGAAAATTAGATAAGACAAAAATTATAAAATAAAAACTCATTATAAAATCATATTTTGTAAGAAATTATTTAACAAGAAATATTTCTGATTTTTTCCAGGTCAATTACCAATTCCTTTATGCTTGTGAAAATTGGATAAAATTAGATAAGACAAAAATTATAAGATCAAAACTCATTATAAAATCATTTTTTTGTAAGATTGTTTAACGGCAAGTGTTTCTGATTTTTTTCAATTGGGGCTACAGTAGGGTGTTTCTCATTTTTTTCAATTGGGGCTACAGTAGGGATGACAGAGAAAAGATTGGAGTGAGAAAGATGAAAGAGAAAGGGTTAACAGGAATGAGAGATGTGAGTAAGGGTTTGAGGGTTTCTTTTTTTTTTCTTTAGTTTTGAGAATGAAAATTATTAAAATACCCTTAACCTTAGAACTTAGAATCCATGGATGTACCAACTGAAAAACAGGCGTACGCGCGTTAGCAAACCCTATATATATATATATATATATATATATGTATATATATATATATATATATATATATATGTGTATATATATATATATGTATGTATGCATGCATACATATGTATGTATATATACGTATATATATATATATATATATGTATATATATATATATATATATATATATATACATATATCTATCTTAAACTTTGATCCAAAATTATAATTATTTTTATTTAAAATTTTGATACAATTTAATCTAAACTTTAAAAATAAATAAATAAAATATTTTAAACTCAATTAAATTAAATTCTTTTACATGTGAAATATTTTTTTAACAAAATATTTATACTAATTTGACATATTTTAACTCAAATGTTAATTTGAAATATCATTTAACACATAAACAATATTTAATATTGTTAGATTAAAAAATTATATTTATTTATTTTAAAATTTTAGACACCAAAATATATTAAAATTTAAGACAGATAAATTTTAATTTCACTCACTAACAAAAAAAATACTTGTAATTAGTTTCGAGAATATAGCTTTCGCTAAAATATAAAGTTGGCCTAACAAACAATAATGCGACGCAAAAAATAGTTATGTAATTACATTTAGAACAATATTTAACCCAATACCTTAATTACATTAGAACAAAGTTTATATGAAAAACAAACAATTTATTAAATATGATAATGAATATAGGTATTATTTCAATTGACATACAGAAGTTTTTAATATAAAAGGCCTATTATTCTAGATAATTTAAATTAATATTAAATATTTCAATATAAATGTGACCTTAAATAAACGAAGGCTTAGTATCTCATTTTCTCCGTATAATCCACGTGACCTATTAATTGCTAATATAATATTTTATCTATGTATAGTTTTTGTGACTTACTGAGTTGGTAATTTTATAATGTAGGATGCCATCACATTGCATACCCTATCACCATTGAATATAATGAAAATACAATTTTTTTTACACATTTAATAGTTTTACATTATTTAGCAATTAAAGTTTAAAACAATTTAATATTTCTTCTTTTTCATGTTAAATTTAAAAAAAAAAATCGTAACAGAAAATACACTTCAAGACAAATAATATTTCACATAGATTAACTTTAACTACGTGGCTCAACAATTAACATTCATTGTAAGACTGATAATGAGTTTTTAAAATCATCGATTTCTTGAAGACTCTATTAAAAATATTAATCATTTCTCTTATATCTCGTTTTGGAAGGTAAAATGAAAAATATATATTTAATTTAATCTCAATTTTTACAATATGATATTATTGAGTGTCGTAAAAATAAAAATTAATATAATAATAAATAAAGACTACTATCTATATAATAAAATGAGAATTCGAATATTTAAATTTAACTCAAAGTCCATTTTAAACAAGTTTTTCTTTGTAACGACATACACATAATAGTATTAATTATATTGGCAGTCCAATTAAACAATATTATCGTGACCTTACATTAAATATAATATTTGTATTGTACCATAGGATACCCAATCCTCCAATGGTCGACCGGTGACTAGGGCGACCTGGTAACAGTTGAACCAATACGAGGCCTTCTTAAAGATGATGTGTTGTCGATCACTTGGTCCTCGACAACCAAATAGTAATGTCGCGACATAACGTTCGCACCGCGCACACGACAAGTCACCTATTCATGTCGACGCACAGGACGGTCGACATACAAGCGCTATATCGTAGCGTGCAGTTACAGATAAACAGTTACGCACAATCAGCTAACCAACGCCGCGAATCACAGAAGTAATTGACTTAGTATCAGCACACGATCTAGCAGTTACAACTTCTACACAGTCAAACTTCGATAACTGACCGGATTGCCAGGTAACGGTTTATTTTACTGTTTTAAATACACCCTTCACACCAGAAAAAAGGTACGTTTTTCCCCTGAGAGAAATTATTCTTATTCTTGATCACTTTGAACAAAAAGATTCAGGTGACTCCTTTTCTGACTTGAGCGTCGGAGTGCCTTTGCAGGTACCCAGCCCACCTTTTCCTAAGGAACAGAACATAAAGAAAGGAAGGAAACATCGCGAAGGTGAGCATAAAGAGAAGCAGTTCAGTTTTGTTAGGTTTGTATCTCGGCCTCCACACCCCTACTGAAACATTTTGGCGCCCACCGTGGGGCCCGAGATTTAACATCCCAATTACGACCACCGGAGCTATGGAAGACTTCAACACTCGTGATTTAATCCAACAACTACAAGCTCAGATCGAGGCACAAGCACAAACTATACGGGAGCAGCAGGAACTCCACCGCAAGCAGGCTGAGGAGCTGGCAGCACTAAGGGCACAACGCCAAGAAGAGTCTGACTCCAATCACCATGGAGGACCATCTCACCCTTCTGGCGGGGGGAGGAAAGGGCCTACTTCCATGCGCCTCACCAACCTACTTCCGTTCACAGAGGCCATCATGCAAGCGCACATGCCGGACAAACCTCCCCCAACATTAGAGCGTTATGATGGCTCCGCCGATCCCGACAATCACCTGCGCAACTTTGTAGACGCCATGGCATTCTACACAGATAACGACCCTGTCATCTGCAGAGCTTTCTCCTTATCCCTCAAGGATGAGGCCTTGGAGTGGTTTCACACTCTTCCACGGAATTCTGTAGACTGTTTTGCGATAATTGAAACCCTATTCAGAAAACAGTACGCAACCAACAGAAAACCGGAGATGACAGCCGCTGAGTTGGTAAATACCAAACAGGAAAAGGATGAAACACTGAAAGCGTTCATGCAACGATACAACGAGACGACCCGACGTGTGAAGGATATCAATCACACCTTCATTATCAGCAATCTACCTTCCTGCTTAAGGCCAGGATATTTTGCAGAACAACTATATGCTGACCCTCCAGCATCTATGGAAGAATTGCAATCCACAATTGCAAAATTCATCCGCATCGAGGATCTCCGAAATTGTCGGAAGAAGCAGCAACAAGATACCTCCAATCACGACGCCAAGAAGACCGCAAAGCGAGTGACCAACGACTATAAACCAGATCGACCGCCCCGAAAAGAGTCAGGGTGGACTCCTAAGTACGATCGTTACGCAACCCTCAACGCACCAAGGGCGAGGGTGCTTGAAGAGGCCTTGCACGCCGAACTCTTGACAGTGCGGCGGAAGGCCACCCCAAAAAACGCAGATAACAGCAAAACATGCCGCTTCCACATGAACCATGGGCACGACACCGAGGAATGCAACATGGTAAAAGACGAACTGGAGCGACTTATCCGTGCGGGTTACCTTCAGAACTACATCAAAGATAGAGTTTCCGCTAGAGCCGCGACTCCTCGCCGAAGAGATCCTTCTAGGCGAAGCCCCCAACGATCTCCCCCTGGAGATGATCGACACCGCAGGCGAACGCGCAGTCCGCCTCGACGGACAGAGAGAGAACGCTCGGTCCGAGGTCGTATCGATACCATATCAGGCGGCTTCGCCAGTGGAGGTGTGTCAGCTTCAGCAAGGAAGCGACATTTGAGACAATTGAAGTCGGTTCACATGGTCGAGCGACAGTCTCGGTCACTCCCTGACATCACGTTCACGAACGCAGACTTCCATGTACCCGACCCTGATCATGATGATCCTATGGTCATCACAGCTAATATAGCTCGATATGATGTCAGCAAAGTCCTCGTCGATCAGGGGAGTTCGGTCAACATTTTGTATTGGTCCACCTTTCAGAAAATGGACCTATCTGAGGATCTCATCGCCCCATTCAACGAACAAATTGTAGGATTCTCAGGAGAAAGAGTAGATACCAGGGGATACCTCGACTTGCGAACTCGGCTCGGCACAAGCCGGGAGGCACCGGAACTTAGAGTTCGATTCCTGTTGGTTGAGGCAAATACGTCGTACAACGCCCTGCTAGGACGACCTTGTCTAAATGCGTTTGGGGCAATCGTCTCTACTCCCCACCTCGCTATGAAGTTCCCGACAGAGCATGGTACCATTTGTACCGTGAGAGCAGATCAACGAACAGCCCGACAGTGTTATATGGCCGGGCTAAAAGTCACCCCCTTTGTTCCAACCAGAAGGGCGAAGGGAGCCGAGGCTGCGGCAGTCGACTTGGACCCCCGAACCAATGTCGACGAGCGTCTACATCCGCAGGGCGAGGTCAAACTCCTTTCCCTGACGAATGACGCGTCTAAAACCACCAACATAGGCGGAAACCTTACCTCTAGCGAAGAGCACGATCTGGGGCACATACTGCGGAACAACGCAGATTTATTCGCATGGACGGCCGCCGACATGCCAGGAGTTCATCCCGGGGTCATGGCCCACAAATTGTCTATCTTCCGGGAGGCACGACCTGTCGCCCAGAAGAAGCGACGATTCGGGGAGGAGAAGCGCAAAGCCATTCAAGTTGAGGTCGAGAAGTTGATGAACGCCCAGTTCATCCGGGAATTAACTTACACTACGTGGCTGTCGAACGTGGTCATGGTTAAAAAGTCAAACGACCAGTGGAGAATGTGTGTTGACTTCACAGATCTCAACAAGGCATGTCCCAAAGATTCGTATCCCCTACCTAGCATTGATCGCTTGGTAGATGGAGCTTCGGGTCATGTGATACTGAGCTTTCTCGACGCCTATTCGGGATACAACAAGATCCCCATGTACGAGCCTGATCAAAGCAAGACCGCCTTCATCACTGAACGCGCTAACTACTGTTATGAAGTTATGCCGTTTGGATTGAAGAACGCCGGAGCCACTTATCAACGCCTCATGGATAAAGTCTTCCATCATCAGATACGACGATGCATGGATGTATATGTCGACGACATGGTTATTCGCAGCAATTCTGTGGAACAACACCTGCAGGATTTGACGGAAGTTTTTGGCCAACTACGACGGTACAGCATGCGCCTTAATCCTTCCAAGTGTACTTTCGGTGTCCCCGCGGGTAAATTCTTAGGCTTCATGCTTACACGTCGAGGTATTGAAGCTAATCCAGACAAGTGCAAAGCGGTACTCGACATGACTGCTCCAAAAACCTTACGGGAAGTACAACGTTTGGTGGGTAGGCTCACAGCTCTATCCCGATTCATTCCAAAACTCGCTGACCACATCAAGCCCATTCTGAAGAATTTGAAAAAGGGCACCACTCAACACTGGGACGATGATTGTGAGATGGCATTCCATACTGTCAAACACATCCTAACCAGCCCTCCAATTATGGCTCGACCAGACGATAGGTCAGACTTACAGTTGTATATTGCCGCTTCCCAACATGCTGTTAGTGCCGCCTTGATACAGGAAGCACCCTCCCTTAAGTTGATATATTTCATCAGTCGCACATTGCAAGGGGCTGAGGAACGATATTCTCAAATTGAGAAATTTGCCTTGGCCCTACTTACGGCCTCTCGTCGGTTACGACCATATTTCCAGAGCCACCAGGTGGTCGTCCGCACAGATCACCCCATAGCCAAGATCCTCCGCAAACCAGACTTGGCAGGACGGATGGTTGCCTGGTCCGTGGAACTGTCAGAGTTCGGACTCCGTTACGAGCCACGCGGGTCCATTAAGGGTCAACATTTGGCCGACTTTGCAGTTGAGTTAGTACCTGCACCCGAGGCCTCAACTACAAAATGGTTACTCAGTGTAGATGGTTCCTCCGACAAAAGGGGAGGCGGAGCCGGTGTCGTCCTGGAAGGACCGGACGGTTTGGTCATAGAGCAGGCTATCATATTCAAATTTCCAGCTAGCAACAACCAGGCCGAGTACGAAGCCTTGATTGCTGGCCTATCCTTGGCCAGAGAGTTCTCGGTCGATCGTTTAGAGTGTCGGATGGATTCAAAATTGGTGGTTAGCCACGTGAACGGAACCTATCAAGTCAAAGATAATCAACTATTGCGCTATTTCCACAAGGTTCAGACCTTACTCCAACAGTTCGCCGAATTTAGTGTCATCCATGTACCCAGGGAGCAAAACACAAGAGCGGATCTCTTGTCTAAGTTAACTCATTCTAAGTAGCGAGCACAGTTATCCTCAATTATTAGGATGACGCTCGACCGTCCTGTGGTGGAAGCTTTTGTCACCAATGTGTCGACACCCGTAACAGACTGGCAGCAGAAAGTCAAAGATCTCATGGAGAGGCAGGATAAGGGCGATAGCATTACTGTGGCTGAGTCCAAACGCATTGCACGTTTTCTGTATATAGGAGACGACTTATACCGTCGCGGCCATAGCACTCCTCTGTTGAAATGCATATCAGAGGAAGAGGCAGACTATGTACTGCGCGAGCTGCACACCGGGATATGCGGCTTTCACTCTGGCAAGAGGACCTTGAGAGCACGTGTTCTCCGCGCAGGATATTACTGGCCTACACTAGACCACGATTGTGAAACATTTGTCAAGAAGTGCATCTCCTGTTGTCGCAACCGGAATCGCGACGGGACGACGATCCAAAAAGAAATCGCGGGTTTTGAAAAGAGATTTGGAGTCGCCACCATAGTTTATTATGGAAAACTACGGAAAAACCATAAAACGATAAAGCACGGTCCACGAAAACCAAAGATTGGGTTCGGGAGTCGGTTACGCGTGGGGAAGGTGTTAGCACCCCACAACGCCTGCCCTAAGGCAGTACCTTTAACTAAATGCACGAATATGATGTGATTTTCAAAATGTTTAACTATCCCCTAAAATAAAATTCTAAAATAAACAAAACATATTTTTTAGTTTTTTGGGCCCGACAAGGATTGACCTTGCTCCTACGTATTCTCATTCAAAATGAGAAATCAGGGTTACGTAGTTCTTTTAGAAAACTGCTTGAAAATTTGCTTGAAAATTGTTTAGAAAATTTTGTTTGGAAAATGATTGTGGATAAATTTGGATTTTTGGGAAAGTGAACCTGACAAGGGCTAGCCTTGCTCCTACGTATCTCCACTTTCGATGGAGAATCAAGGGTTACGTAGTTCTGGGTAGCAAGACTATTTGTTGTTTAAAATTGTTGAAGTTTTCGGGTTTTTTGAAGATTCTATACCTTTTTTTGTATTTTGTTTAAGAAAGAGAAAAGGTTGTTAGCACAAGGACGATGCGTGCGATCACACATGTGCCTAAACCTTTAAAACATATTTTTTGTTAATTTTTCTTAAGGAAAAGAAAAGGTTTTTAGCACAAGGACGATGCGTGCGATCACACATGTGCCTAAACCTTTAACACATATTTTTTGTAATTTCAATTAAGAAAGAGAAAAGGTTTTCAGCACAAGGACGATGCGTGCGATCACACATGTGCCTAAACCTTCAAAACATATTTTTTGTAATTTCAATTAAGAAAGAGAAAAGGTTTTCAGCACAAGGACGATGCGTGCGATCACACATGTGCCTAAACCTTCAAAACATATTTTGTAATTTTATTTAAGAAAGAGAAAAGGTTTTCAGCACAAGGACGATGCGTGCGATCACACATGTGCCTAAACCCTTAAAAACATATCTTTATAAATTCCTTTATTTAAATTGTAAATATTGCATTATTAAATATATATTTTTTAGGATAAGTAAATATCTAGAATAAGTAGATAGCACAAAATGAAATAATAAATAAAAATAAAAAAATAAAACTAAAAATAATAAATAAGACAAATGAAATAAGATAGACAAAAATAAATGAAATAGAATAAAATAAAATAAGAAAAACAAACAAATAAAAATAACGAGCGTTGGGTGGATCATAAACGGACGTTGAGAATGAGGAGAAATAACGAGCGTTGGGGGAATTAATGAACGTTCGCTGAAAGTGGGGAGAAAGAACGAGCGTTGGGGGGAATCAGTGAAATAACGAGCGTTCGTTTCGGGGATGAACGAACGTTCGTTGAGAATGAGGAGGACGAACGTACGTTGAGAATGGGGAAGAACGAGCGCTCGTTGGGGGCCAAGCGGACGTTGGGAAACGAGGCTGAAGGATGAGCGCTCGTGGTGGACGAGCGTTCGTTGGGGAGATTGTGAACGTACGCTGGGAAACGAGGCTGAAGTACGAGCGCTCGTTGGGGGACGAGCGTTCGTTGGGGAATTGGGCTGAAGGACGCTGGGAAACGTGGCTGAAAGACGAGCGCTCGTTGTGGACGAGCGTTCGTTAGGGAGATGGTGAACGCGTTGAGAAACGAGGCTGAAGGACGAGCGCTCGTTGGGGGACGAGCGGACGCTGGGAAACGAGGCTGAAGGACGAGCGCTCGTTGGGTAACGAGCGTTCGTTGAGGAATTGACGAACGACCGCTTGGAAAGGGAGGCAGAATGACGAGCGCTCATTTTGAAGATGACGAACGGACGTTGAGAACATGAGGCTGGATGACGAACGGACGTTGAGAACATGAGGCTGGATGACGAACGCTCGTTATGGACGAGCGTTCGTTGGGAAGACGTGGCAAGTTGATGACGAACGCTCGTTATGGACGAGCGTTCGTTGGGAAGATGAGGGAAATTAATGACCAACGCTCGTTATGGACGAGCGTTCGTTGGGAAGACGTGGCAAGTTGATGACGAACGCTCATTATGGACGAGCATTCGTTGGGAAGATGAGGGAAATTAATGACTAACGCTCGTTATGGACGAGCGTTCGTTGGGAAGTTCAGGTTGGATGACGAACGCTCGTTATTGGCGAGCGTTCGTTGGGAAGATGTGGGAAATTGATGACGAACGCTCGCTACGGACGAGCGTTCGTTGTGAAGGTGAGGGAAATTGGTGACGCACGCTCGAAAAAGGCCAGATAACGTGCGCTCGTTCTGGGCTTGGCCCACCCGGGTGGCTGCTAACCTAGAATTCCCCTAGGGGTTCTCTGACTCTACACTCAAAGCTGCCTCCCTCCATCGAGACCCAGGTCTCTTCCTCTCTGATCAGGAAAAGCTAGGGCTGGGATTGCCTCCCTTGAACACCTGCGCCACTACTTCTTCCAACCAGCCACCGCGCCACCACCTTCCACCCGTCTCGGCGTCGGCGGCGACCCCAAGCACCGCCGGAACCACGGCCGGCCACGGCGTTCTCTCCCCCTCTCTCTCTCGCACTAGCCTAGGGTTGAGGCTTTTCCACCTTGGGCACCTCCTGCCGCCGCCTCTGCCAGAGCCGACCACCGTCGCCTCTAGCTGGAGCGCGCTTCTTCACCGGCGCCACCAGTGTCACTTTCCTCCCTCTCCGTCCTGGTTTTCTTATTGGCTGCTATTCACTGGTTCAAATCTGATTTTGTATGGAATTGGTTGATGAACAAAAACATTGAAGACTATGGAAAATCAGAGAGCTCGCTGCTCCATGTCTTCGAAAAGGAGAGACCGAAAATGGATTTTATAGCTTCATTGTACAGGATATGCATTGGAAGGTGTTTGTGTGCGTATGAGTGGGAATGTGATAATTGATTCTCTACTTTTCAGGTGATGGGGTACAGCAAAAACCATATTCATGGTGTTGGAGTTGGGGATAAATGAGTGGCAAGGGAGGGCATCCATACGAAGTTACAGAACACAGCCAAATGCAACGAAACAAATACCATTCCAGATACTATCCCAATGACGATATGGCTTCAGAAACTGAATTTTTTGGTTTTCTTCACGTGGTTATGGCTTTGGATGGTTTTCTTTGCCTCTTGTAGATGAAAGGCAGCTGTAGCAACAGGGAATGGATGACGGTTGCAGATTGGGTGAGGGGATATCAGTTTGCAGGTTGGTGGTGAGGCATGTTTTTGTTATTAGGATGGGTGACAAGCAGTATACGAGGCCAAATCAACTTAAAGGGAAACAAACAAAAGCAGACATCACGAAGCATAAACAGATGTGAGACCAAATCATCATCATCAGATGGAAATAAATAGGAGCACATATCACCCAACATACACATATGACAAAACGTCTACCATTAGCAGTGAAGCTTTAAGAAGAGGAACTTACCTTTTGCATTCAAGTTTTCTTCTCTTTGTAATTTCTAGTAACCTTCCTCTTCTGATTAAAACCTTCTCCCTCCTATTCCTTCGATTGCTCCCTTTCTTTTTTGTTGTAAATAATGTCTCTTGTTCTTCTTTGCAGGTGCCAATGGCTCCTTCTCGGCAATGGATGATTATCCAGTGAAGTTGAAGGTCCCCTTTCTCTCTGCTTTTCTGTGCTCCCTTCCAGAATTTTCCTTCTCTCTACTCTCTGTGTCCTTTGCAATTCTCTCCGTCTTTGTCTTTTGTCATTCTCTGTACCAAAATCGTACATCCAAATCGCGCCTCTGCCATCACCCCGCGTCCTGCAGAAACGGTTTTCTGCTCCCCTTCCTTCCAACACGCGCACCCCGTACCCTGTCTCCTAACCCCAAACATTCCTTTCTCTTCTTTTTTTTTTTTTCTTTTTACTAAAAAACAAAAATGCCTTTTTCTTCTTGTCGTTTTTTTTAGTTATATTAATTATATTAAAATAAAATAAAATATAAAGAGGTAAAACAAAACAAAAAGGAAATAATAAATAAAAGGGAGAACAAAATAAAATAAGATGATTTATATAAATAAAGATAGAATAAATACAAAATAATAATAGATAACAAAAAATAAATAAATAGTAAAAGGGATAAAAACGAAAATAAAAATAAAAATAAAAATGAAATTGATAAAGAAATAAAACTAAATAAATAAACATAGGAGAACACATTAATAGTAAAGTCAAAAATCAATCCGGACGAAATTCGGTATTGACAGCTGCCCCTCTTTACTTAGATTTTACTAGATAATATGACAAACGACGTTTTTATATTATCAGAGTAAAAGATAAGTAAAGATAGAAATACTAATTTCGTCTGGATTTCAAACAGAATGAGAGAGGAATAAACAGGGAAATCTAAACAAAATGAACAAGGCTAAGAGAATTGGGGTGTGTAGACATTATGGAGGGTGTACCAACCCTATGGAAGTGAATGAGGTCTAATAACCTCGTGGAGGGTGTACCAACCCTATGGATGAATGATATGAGGTGGACTAACCTCGTGGAGGGTGTACAAACCCTGAACAAATGATATGAGGTGTACTAACCTTATGGATGAATGATATGAGGTGTACTAACCTCTTGGAGGGTGTACAAACCCTGTGGATGAATGCTATGAGGTGTACTAACCTCGTGGAGGGTGTACAAACCCTGTAGATGAATGATATGAGGTGTACTAACCTCGTGGAGGGTGTACAAACCCTGAACAAATGATATGAGGTGTACTAACCTCGTGGAGGGTGTACAAACCCTGTGTATGAATGATGTGAGGTGTACTAACCTCGTGGGGGGATGTACAAACCCTGAACAAATGATATGAGGTGTACTAACCTCGTGGGGGGATGTACAAACCCTGAACAAGTGATATGAGGTGTACTAACCTCGTGGAGGGTGTACAAACCCTGAACAAATGATGTGAGGTGTACTCACCTCGTGGAGGGTGTACAAACCCTGTGGGTGAATGATACGAGGTGTACTAACCTCGTGGAGGGTGTACAAACCCTGAACAAATGATGTGAGGTGTACCAACCTCGTGGAGGGTGTACAAACCCTATGGATGACTGTGTGTGAGGTGAGCTATCGTAGAAACAACTCTGGGATTCAGATTTTTTTTGAAGAAACATTGGTAGATACTGAGCAAAACATTAGAGAGATTTAGATATAAAGGTCTGCTAACCTTTTTCACCACTTCATTTTCCCTTTACGGATTTTTGAACAATTTTCTTTGCTTTCTATGAAATGATGTTATGTTATGATGGTGCATGAATGCATATGAGCCATTGGTTTCGTTCCCTTCTTTTGCTCTCGCTTTCTCTTTCTTACACCCTTTTTCTTCTTTTTTTTTTTTGTGAAAATTCTATGCTTGGAATTCGTTGTCAATGTTGACGTCAAACGCGATGTACGTTCGAAATGCATTCAATCAAAATAATGTCAAGAAGCAGTGGGTTCTTTGATGAAAGGAAGAGAACGTAACTAGGGGTTCAAATTCCCTCTAGCACTAGCTTGAACCTGAAAAGGTGCGGGAGATGAGTATGAAAGGTGGATGGTTGAATGACTACCTGGGGGTAAGGTTAGCATTTGAATTTTTCTTACATTGGGAGGTGTTGTTAGTACCTACACATGCATGGCCCGCAAGGGCTGCCCCAACTTTGTTACGTATAGTAAACTTGATTTGGAGAGGGGGAAAGGTTCGGGTAGGAAGGATTGCCCCAATTTGGCGATTCTTGATTGACGGGGAGACTTCACATTTTTTGTCTTTTTTTTCTTTTTTTTTTTTTGTTTCATTTTCTTTCCTTCTTTTTTTTGTTCTTTTGAGTGATTGTGTCATTCACCACATCATTTCGTTTCAGGGTTAAAATCGTGAGAAAGATTAGGACAAACAGTCTTCAGTCAGCGTGGACTTTTATTGGCTTGTACCGTGGCCAAAGGTCAAAGGGTTTTGAAAGAAATGGATAATGAAGGCTCAAATAAGTGTTTGGCGGTTAAATTGTTTCAACAAGAATCATTTGCAAGGTGTCGAGTCAACTATCCCTAAAGATTTGAAACTTCGGGCATCCTTTTTTCATTACTGTTTTTTTCTTTCTTTTCTTCCCCTTTTGGGTCGCTTGCTTCGTTGTCTCTGTTGTGTACTTCTTTGAGACTTTATATATTTTTTTATTTCTTTTTCCTTCTTCTCTCTTTTTTTTTCAGAAATCCCCTCCTTGATTTCGGATGCCCTTGATGTACCTTTTAGGTTGACATCGATGTGCTAATGATTCTTGTCGGGGGTGATGAAAACAAATATAATTTATGGCTCAAAAGGGGTGCAATTGGATAAACTTCTTTTAACGTTTGGATAAAGAAAAAATGGCCATACGTCACTCTGAATCTTTGCTTACCTTACTTTCTCGCGACCTTAGCCCTGGAATAAAACTCGGTAGTGGTTGACACATCGACTTCATTGTTTTTTTTTCTTTTTTTTTTATTATTTTTTTTTATTTTTTTTTTTTATCTCCCAATCAACAGATCGTTGGGGATGTGTACCATGATGAACACTGCCCCAGTATTGTATTCATGACAACCCTTTGTTTTAATGGGAAATGAAAAGGTTGAGGGTTCAAGTAGTATGAATGCAGATGCTCTAGCTGGAAAAGAACGATGGTTACCCCCGAAACCTTGCATCAGGAGAAGACCCAACTTTGGTATTTTCAAAATTTATTTTGCTTTTGCTTTTCGAAAACACTACGCCCTTGACAACCTCATTGACAACGAATTCAACATGTGTCTTTTCTTTTGCTTTTTTTTTTATTTTTTCTTCATTTTTATTTTTATTATTATTTACCTTTTTTAATTTTTACGACACCCACCAGGACCGAGCTAAGCCGACTGAATACCCGTGATGCTTTTATTGACATTCGTTCGATTATTTTTCGTTTTCAATCCTCTTTATTTACCTAAACAGCTCAGCGCGACATGCAATAATTTCAGAAAGTATGAACAAAAATTAATATGCGGTATTTATTGAATGAAATAACACAGATTGCAACAATTTAAAAGGCAATGTTAATATTCGCTAACGACAACCCCTATCACAGAATCATCATACATAGAACTTTTTGACCGCATCAGAATTAACCGGTAACGGTAATTCCTCCCCATCCATCCTTGTGAGAATTAGTGCCCCACCAGAGAATGCTCTCTTCACCACAAATGGCCCTTCATAGTTTGGGGTCCACTTGCCTCGATGATCTTTTTGGATGGGCAAAATCCTCTTCAACACCAGTTCGCCTTCATGAAACTCTCTTGGGTGCACCCTTTTGTCAAACGCCTTTTTCATTCTCCTTTGATACAGCTGTCCATGACACACTGCTGTTAACCTTTTCTCTTCGATAAGGTTGAGTTGGTCGAATCGGGTTTGAACCCACTCAGCTTCCTCTAACTTAGTTTCCATTAACACGCGTAAGGAGGGAATTACGACCTCAAATGGAAGTACCGCTTCCATCCCATACACTAGCGAGAACGGCGTGGCCCCAGTTGATGTTCGTACTGATGTGCGGTATCCGTGCAAAGCGAAAGGAAGCATTTCGTGCCAGTCCTTGTAGGTGACCACCATCTTCTGCACAATCTTCTTGATGTTCTTGTTAGCAGCCTCTACTGCCCCATTCATCTTTGGACGATAAGGAGAGGAATTATGGTGGTGAATTTTGAATTCCTCACATAACTCCGCCATCATCTGATTGTTCAGGTTGGTAGCGTTATCAGTGATGATCTTGTTAGGTAGCCCATACCTACAGATCAACTCCTTCCTTATGAATCTAACCACAACCTTTCTAGTCACGTTGGCATACGAAGCAGCCTCAACCCACTTGGTGAAATAGTCGATTGCGACTAGTATGAAGCGATGTCCATTTGACGCTTTTGGTTCTATAGCTCCGATGACATCTATTCCCCACATCGAAAATGGCCATGGTGCAGACAACACGTTCAGAGTAGTGGGTGGCACATTGATATTATCTGCATATATCTGACATTTCTCACACTTCCTCACGTGTATGCAACAATCGTTTTCCATGGTCAACCAGAAGTAACCAGCTCTTAAGATCTTCCTGGCCATCGAATGTCCATTCATGTGTGTACCAAATGTACCTTCGTGCACTTCTTTCAATATCAACTCGGCTTCCTTTGCATCCACACATCTGAGGAGGACCATGTCATGGTTTCTCTTGTATAAAACATCCCCACTTAAGATGAAACTGCCGGCCAACCTTCTTAGTGCTCTTTTATCGTTTTCAGACGCATCCTCAGGGTATTCTCGGGTTTTAAGATAACGCTTGATATCAAAGTACCAAGGCTTACCGTCTAACTCCTCCTCGATGAAGTGGCAATATGCTGGCTCTGCATGGCTTTTCATTTTGATTTTTGGTAATTCTGCATCTTGATCAACCTCAAACATTGACGACAAGGTGGCCAGTGAGTCTGCTAATTGATTATCTTCTCGAGGTATATGGTTAAATGTGATGGAATCGAAATACTCCATTAATCCCCTGATGTAAGCTTGGTAGGGAATTAATTTTGTATCCCTAGTTTCCCATTCTCCTTTCAGTTGATGGATGACCAAAGCCGAATCTCCATACACATCCAGAATTTTTGCCTTAGACTCAATTGCTGCTCGAATACCCATAGCACAGGCTTCATATTCAGCGATGTTATTTGTGCAGCTAAAACACAACCTTGCCGTCATTGGTATATACTGACGCTCTGGGGAGATAAGCACTGCCCCTATTCCATGTCCCATCACATTCGAGGCTCCGTCGAATAACACCGTCCATGCTTTTTCGTTTCGGTCTTCTTTGTTCTCTTCGAATAGAGCCATGATATCCTCATCAGGAAATTCAGGTTGCATTGGTTGATAATCACAAAGGGGTTGATGAGCCAGGTATTCTGCTAGTGCGCTACCCTTGACAGATTTTTGAGTGACATATACGATGTCGTACTCTGACAATAGCATCTGCCATCGAGCTATCCTTCCAGTAAGAGCAGGCTTTTCAAAAATACACTTGATAGGATCCATCTTGGATATCAACCATGTAGAATGACTCAACATGTATTGCCTTAAACGATGAGCGGCCCACGCCAATGCGCAGCAAGTCCGCTCTAACGATGAATATCGTTGTTCGCAGTCTGTGAACTTCTTGCTCAAGTAATATATAGCGTGCTCTCTTTTGCCATCCTCATCATGCTGACCCAACACACAACCCATTGACTTGTCCAATACAGTCAAATACAAAATGAGTGGCCTTCCTGGTTCTGGTGGACGTAATACAGGAGGGTTTTGTAAGTATTGTTTGACTCTCTCAAAAGCGGCCTGACAATCCTCATTCCACACCACAGCCTGATTCTTTCGTAACAACTTGAACAGTGGTTCACAAGTAGCAGTTAAGTGGGAGATGAATCTAGCGATGTAATTCAATCTACCCAAAAACCCTCGAACTTCTTTTTCCGTTTTAGGCGCAGGCATTTCCATTATCGCTCGCACTTTGTCTGGATCCACCTCTATCCCCCTCTGGCTGACAATAAAGCCCAACAATTTCCCGGATTTCACTCCAAATGTACATTTGGCGGGATTCAGCCTAAGCTTATACTTCCTCAATCTCTCGAATAACTTTCTCAAGTTGAGGACGTGTTCTTCTTCTGATTCGGACTTCGCGATCATGTCGTCCACATAAACTTCAATCTCCTTGTGCATCATATCATGGAAAAGTGCCACCATCGCCCTTTGATATGTTGCCCCAGCATTCTTGAGTCCAAAAGACATCACTTTATAACAAAATGTGCCCCACAATGTAATAAAAGTAGTCTTTTCCATATCTTCTGGCGCCATCTTGATCTGGTTATACCCCGAAAAACCATCCATGAACGAAAACAGTGAATACTTGGCTGTATTATCAACCAGGGTGTCGATGTGTGGTAATGGGAAATTGTCCTTTGGGCTTGCGCGGTTCAAATCTCGATAATCGACACATATCCGAACTTTACCATCCTTCTTAGGCACCGGTACAATGTTTGCTACCCATTCTGGGTATCTCGCCACAGCTAGAAACCCTGCATCGAATTGCTTCTGTACCTCCTCCTTGATCTTCAAGGACATTTCCGGTTTCATCCTTCTTAGCTTTTGCTTTACCGGTGGGCAATCCGGCTTGAGCGGGAGCTTGTGTTGTACAATATCTGTATCGAGGCCTGGCATGTCATTGTAAGACCAAGCAAACACATCCCTGAACTCCCTCAATAAGTCACACAATTTTTCTTTCACTTCTGCTTTCATGGCTGTACCTATCTTCACCTCCTTTACCTCATCCCCATTCCCTAAATTGAGTACTTCAACATCTTCCTGGTGAGGTTTCATCTCCTTACACTCTTGTTCCACTAGTCTCAACAGTTCAGGAGGGGGTTCCGGGTCATCATCACAATCATCTTCCGTATTATTGACAGGGCGCCCAAAATCAGGAATATCAACATAATTACTTTCAAAACATTCATTGTCATATCTGCATTATTTGAGTTTATGAAAAGGAAATAAATAAACGAAAAACGACGAGGAATGCAAAATGATGATAAAACACAAACAAACACACTTTGATTATCGCGCTGAGCATAATAAACTAAAAGCGTCAACCCGTAAGTCATGAATCCTAAAGCCCCGGGCAAAGCTATAGGATTAATTAAAGTTATTACATCTTATTCAAATTAAGCATCACGGGCAAATCCAGCATCTCCCAGTTGTCGAGTCGTGCATCCGGGGAGCAGGCCCACACGAAACTGGAACCTTCCGATCCATCTTCATCTCCCACAGCTGCTATGTGGCCAGTGTTAACCCAACCAGCACTGCGAAAGCTCTCCTTGAGGTCACAGATACGAATTCTTCCCACTTTGGGCTCTCGTCTTTCCATCCGAGCCAGACTGCGCTCCCTCCTTTCTTCTATCAACCTTCTCCTATCCTCCTTGGTGGGCTTGTATCCCAGGCCATACCTATTCTTGTTCTCGACGACCTCCAGAGGGAATGCTCGCCCCTGTCCATACCTACCCAAACCTTTCCCATGCATGTAACCTTCTTTTAACATGACTTTGGCCATCATGATAGAAGCACGTGACAGATGTGGACTGATCGCGAATGGCTCCACGTAGGTGTTTCCCACGATCTCCAGAGATTGGAAAGTTGCCTCGAGAGCTTCCTCGGCTACTTCAATATAACGGGAGGATGATGGTCCGCTCACAAGGAGGTCCTCCTCTCCTGATACTATCACCAGCTTATCTCCCATAACATATTTCAGCTTTTGGTGTAGTGTGGAAGGCACAACTCCTGCAGAATGGATCCACGGGCGACCCAACAAACAGCTATAAGCCGGGAGGATATCCATAACTTGAAAGGTCACTTGAAAGACACAAGGACCGACTTGAACGGGCAATTCAATCTCTCCCATCACTACCCTTTTACTGCCGTCAAATGCCCTCACAATCATAGAGCTCGGCTTCATATGCATTCCATCACAGGGGAGCTTCTCCAATGTCGATTTTGGCATGACGTTCAGAGAGGAGCCATTGTCCACCAAGACACGCGCTATAACGTGATCCAGGCATTTCACAGAGACATGAAGAGCCTTGTTATGCCCTCTCCCCTCAGTGGGTATCTCCTCATCAGTAAAGGTGAGGTAATTATTAGCGACGATGTTGCCAACAATGCCCTCGAACTTGTTCAGAGAAATACCTTGTTCTACATGAGCCTCACTGAGTATCTTCATCAACAACTTTCGGTGCGAGGCAGAGTGCATGAGTAATTCTAGCAAGGAGATCCGGGCAGGCATGCGATTCAACTGTTCCACCACTTTGTACTCACTCTGTTGTATGAACTTTAGGAATTCACCAACTTCTTCTTCAGATATTTCCCTCTTCTCCTCTGTGTTGGGGGTTTCCTCGGCCTCCACGTTCTTCCCCCTCAAGAACTCCTTTGCTTTTGCAGCCATTGATGCTTCCCTATCATTGGTTCTTTCTCTCGCCAATTCTGGTGGTGTAAAGATTCTACCACTTCTGGTCATCCCACCAATGCCTGATATGTTTTCCACAGTCGGATTTGCATATTCTCCCTCATCTAATGCAGTTGCCCCATATCTCCATGGGACGGCTTTCTCGTTCTTATAAGGGAAAGGAGTTGGCACTCGGATGACCACAGACGGATTTCCTTCAGTTACCAGTGCAGGGGTGGTCCTAGTAAAATGGATCACCAAAGGTTCGGGTAGAGTCACATCAGATTCTCCACCAATTTGTGCAAACACTTCTTCCTCTCTGACCTTGCGGCACACTTGCATCAGATTTCTATCAAGTAAGTCTTGTAGAAAAATCTCGAATTCCATACATTCCTCAATAGAGTGCCCGGCCTCCGGATGGAGTGCGCACGTTATACCCAGATCATAATCGCCCTTCACTAGGCCCTTCTTCAACAAAGCTTCAAAGATAAACCTCCTAGAACTTCGGATTTCGCCCACATCTCTTATCAGATCATGGTTTCCAACCTCGACGGCGTTCGTCGAGGAACTCCCGTGCCCGGACAATGGATTAGTATTGACGTTGGGCTGGTCCTCTTGAAACTTTAACCAACCCGAATCTATCAGAGCCTGAACTTTGTATTTGAGAGCCATACATCCTTCGGTCGAGTGGCCAATGCCTCCTGCATGATAACTACACCTGGCATTTGCGTCATAACCCCTAGGGTACGGCGGCTGTACAGGCTTCATCGGGCAAATGGCGACCAGACCCTTTTTGACTAGGTTCGGTAACAATTCAGTGTAGGTCATAGGGATCGGGGTGAACCTAACAAACTGACTTCCCCTTGGGTTGTTGTTGTGACCCACATTCAGATTTGGGCCCATGTTTGCGGCCGGTCTTGGAGCTTCGGTTGGGATACGCTGCGGTGGATAATACGCTTGTTGTTGTTGAGGCCTAGCTTGGTGAGCAAACGTGGTGTTAGCAGCGTAAGGAGGTGGGTTTAAGTATGGTCGATAATTAGGATTGGGAGCTCGTCCTCTCCATACAGGCATTACCGACGCAGCATGTACCTCCCCCTCTTTTTTCTTCCCCTGATTGAAACTGGGCTTTTTGTAGTTTGTAGCTGCAGGTGGGCCATATGCTATCTTCCCGTTTTTCAATCCAATTTCTATCCTCTCACCAATGATGATGGTGTCAGCAAAATTGACAGATACATTTCCAACCATATGCTCATAAAACGGCGGTTGGAGTGTGTTTACGAACATCGACACCATCTCTTTGTCAAACAACGGCGGCTCAACTTGCGCAGCCAACTCTCTCCATCGTTGGGCGTACTCTTTGAAAGTTTCATTGTCCTTTTTTGTCATATTCTGCAGCTGCAGACGGTCCGGAGCAACATGAGTATTGTATACATATTGTTTTACGAAGGCGTCAGTTAGATCCGCCCAACAACGAATTCGGTATGGCTCTAGGTGGGTGTACCAGTTCAATGCCACCCCAGCCAAACTTTCCTGGAAAACGTGGATGAGTAGCTGCTCATCATGAGCATACGCAGCCATCTTTCTGCAGTACATGGTCACATGGCTTTTAGGGCAAGTGTTACCCCTATATTTTTCAAACTCCGGCGCCTTGAACTTAGGCGGGATTTTCAAGCCCGGAACCAAACTCAATCTGGCCGCATCTCCAAACCCGTAGCTCTCAACTCCCTCAACAGCTCTCAACCTCGCCTCCAGACTTTCCAACCTACCCGTAGCTCCAACGAGGCTACCGAATCCCCCAACCACCGTGGCGTGTGGTGCAGCTTCGGCTGAAAAATCCTCCCTAGCAACCACAGGCGGTACTGGGGTCACCCGAATTCCATCAGTGGTGTTGGTCTCATTCATTCCCGTGCCCACCATAGGAGCCGACACTAAGACAGGTCCCTGAGTGCCGATCGGTGGTATATTGACAGTCGCGGGAAACGAGAATGAAGCGTGCTCAGCTTCTGAGTACTCTCCTACAGGAGGAGCGTAACCCGGAGGTAAACCATACAGTGGGAAAGGAACTGATTGGCTCGCAGCGTTGAACATTTGAGGATAAGGGTGAGCATTCCCCCCAACATGCGTAGATGAAGACTCTCCAGCAGTCTTCATGGATTCAAGCGTCGCCAAGATCTGGCCGATCTGGTCCTTCAACTGGCCAACATCCGTTTTGAGAGACTCCTGTGACTCCTCCCAGCTTGCCATGGCTTTTGAGTTTGCCCGGGTCCGGTAGGGATGTCGTGGAAATTTGGTCGTCGTTTTTTCTCACGCGTACTGCTTTATTATTTTAATTAATTAGATGGAAATGAAACATGCTGAACAAAAGAAAAGATGATGCATGCTAGTAATAGGGGGAAATCACAATATTGTAATGACATCACTGATGGAAATTAACACAAGCAGATGCTAAACAGCATCCCACACCTTTTCATTTAAAAGGAAACAAGTTCATTACATTTCTTACAGGAAACAAATCATAAAGATCCCTAAATACATCAATTCCTATCCCGAGTGATGAGGGATTTCATCTCGTCTATCAACTGTTTACAGTGATTAATAAAAAGCTCTATCTCTACTGGTGGGCTATAAAAGTGGGTACTCGCTTCAGCTTCCGACACCATTCTGGGGATGTCTTCAATTGCCCCATTTGCCAAAGCAGCCAACTGAGAGAAGCTTTCCTTCCAATGCTTTACGGCCGTTTCTTGCTCTGCGATGTGCTCTTTCATTCGCTTTATCAAGGCCTGATGCCTTTCTTCAAAATCCATCGACCTCCATCGCTCCTCCTGCTCCTCGATGTAATCCTCCATTTGCTTTAACATGGCTCGATATTCCCCTTCAGCCTCTGCCAGCTTCCAGCGCTCCTGATTCAACTCCGCTTCAAATGATGTAGCCATTTCCTTCATTTG
Organism: Vigna umbellata; assembly: GCF_029865625.1. Classification (NCBI taxonomy): domain Eukaryota; kingdom Viridiplantae; phylum Streptophyta; class Magnoliopsida; order Fabales; family Fabaceae; genus Vigna; species Vigna umbellata. Next base: position 58,694,496 of record NC_142169.1, read on the forward strand.
ATGCCCCGATTCTTGTACTTGGACTTGCGCTTCCCTTAGTCTTTTTAGGGCTTCCCTCTTATCCCTCTTGGCTTCTTCATAGAGTTGTTTCCACTGTCTGCCCTCTTCTAAAGCCACATTCTTCTCATTCACCCTCATGGATAACTCCTTACTTGCGGCCGCAAGATCCTGTTTTACTCGGAATGTATAATCTCTCTCTGCTTTCTGGCTTTTGACAATGTTTTCATAAGCCCGTGACTTTTCTTCGTTATCATTCCTCATATCCACAAAATCATTGCGAGCCTTCTGTAATTCATTTTCTAACCTTGCATTCCTCACCCTCAATTTCTCCACCTCAACCTTCAGCTGTTTCACCTCTTCACTTTCTGGGGCTTGGAATGTCCCTTCACTCGCCGATTGATCATTGATGGGCTTGAAAGGCAACTTGACTTCTCTTACCCTCTCCAAAATCCAGGTATGATAACTAACCCTGCTATCCATCACTCCACTCCTCAGGTCCTTCTCTGCTCGCACCACATTTTCCCAGGCACTTCTGACTCTCCTCAACATTTCAGTACAATGTCCGTCCTCATAGTAGATGAAGAAGGCTGTGAGATAATCTGGTGAAGGCGCTCCCTTCATAGGATATCCGAATTGTCTTTGGACCAAAATAGGGTTGTAGTTAATACAATACCTAGCGCCTATGAGAGGTATGTTAGGGAAGTTGCCACAATGTTGGATAGATGGTTTAGTCTCAAGCCAAGGAAGGCGCCATTTTACGTTTCCCTCTCTCAAACCGGCAAAGAAAAGAGCCCACCCATTACCTCCTTGATGCGACAGATTCTCAGGTGAACTTCTAACATCGACTACCCCCTTAAATACTCGTGCTGTCATCCACGCATATAACGCCGGCAAACAACAAAGAATCCTCTTCCCTTTTCTCTCCTGGCAAAAACTCATAGTCCCATACACATCTGCGAGGACTGCTGTTACGGGGTTTTCTGATCTCGTCTTTTTCGCCACGAAGACATCAATAGAAGTGTAATCTACAAAGTCTTCCAGCTTGGGAAACAGGACAATGCCAAACACAGTGAGGGCTAGTACATCCATAAAGGTCTCCCATTCTTCCCTATCCCCCAGGTCGTGCAAATATTGTTCAAGGTAACCTTGTGTCAGCCCCCGAATTTGATGTCTCGTTATCAACCGGTTCTCCAATTCATTGGGCTGTAATTTCATTATAACAGCAAGGGTAGAAACAGAGGCATGATGCTCCAAGTGCTGATATGGCTTGGTACCCTCTAATGGCAAACCCAGAATATGCTCAAATTCTTCTACGGTTGGCGCCAGCTGGAAGTCCTGGAAGGTGAAACATCTCAGGGGAGAATCATAATACTGAGCTAGAGCTGTAATAGCGGGCAACTGTACTTTCACCTCCATTAAACTCAACAAATTCCCATATTTCCTCCCGAAGGCTTCTCTCTGTATGGTCTTGAGTCTTCAGCCTAAATTTATCGACCCGGTCAAATTTCCAATATGTGTCCTTAGGCTAGACTTCTTTCTTAAAATGGCGGAGTTGGTATGCAGTGTAGCATCAGATCTGGTGTCAACATCCATCTCGTGTGAAGTCAAGTGTATACCTGTGATTTCCCCTAAAACCAACATGTTACTAAATGATGCATGAATATGATGCATGATAATAAAACAACACGATGAATCAAATGCATGCATGGTATGAAAATGCAATAACATAATTTTCGAAAGAGAACGAACAGCGTGAGGATTACAAGAATACACGTTTCTCCCTTTGTGCCCTAATAAAGGTTCAATGGCTTGGATTCGATGTCAAGTACATGCAATTTCACAAGGATGGTCTCCTGAACCTAGAGGTCAATGGTCACTAGAGCTATGGCCCCCTTCATAGCATCTCCACAACAGTCGAGTAATCAACTAGATGAGGAGACACAAGTGAAGAGAACAAACTCTAGCTGGAGTTCTCACGATAGCCAGACAGGAAGTACATCCCAGAATGACACCGCTACACAACTCCTCTAATTCTAAGCTACGCTCAGACCCGGGTATAGGGCCCCACTCATGATATGCTGAAAGTGTGTGTGTGAAGGGAGAATGCAATGCATACCCAAACCCTCACCTGCAAAACAACCAGAAAATATTCCCAGGCAGATATAAACATGTTTTCTACCCTAGGGTTGCATATTCAACAATTCACATGCAGTTATTCCAACTATCAGACACAGATAAAGAAAAGACAACAGGGGAAGAAAAACACAAAGAAAAATCATGTCAAATTCGCGCATCTAATTAAATGGCCTGACTCTCGAGTTCCCCAGTGGAGTCGCCATCTGTCGCAACCGGAATCGCGACGGGACGACGATCCAAAAAGAAATCGCGGGTTTTGAAAAGAGATTTGGAGTCGCCACCATAGTTTATTATGGAAAACTACGGAAAAACCATAAAACGATAAAGCACGGTCCACGAAAACCAAAGATTGGGTTCGGGAGTCGGTTACGCGTGGGGAAGGTGTTAGCACCCCACAACGCCTGCCCTAAGGCAGTACCTTTAACTAAATGCACGAATATGATGTGATTTTCAAAATGTTTAACTATCCCCTAAAATAAAATTCTAAAATAAACAAAACATATTTTTTAGTTTTTTGGGCCCGACAAGGATTGACCTTGCTCCTACGTATTCTCATTCAAAATGAGAAATCAGGGTTACGTAGTTCTTTTAGAAAACTGCTTGAAAATTTGCTTGAAAATTGTTTAGAAAATTTTGTTTGGAAAATGATTGTGGATAAATTTGGATTTTTGGGAAAGTGAACCTGACAAGGGCTAGCCTTGCTCCTACGTATCTCCACTTTCGATGGAGAATCAAGGGTTACGTAGTTCTGGGTAGCAAGACTATTTGTTGTTTAAAATTGTTGAAGTTTTCGGGTTTTTTGAAGATTCTATACCTTTTTTTGTATTTTGTTTAAGAAAGAGAAAAGGTTGTTAGCACAAGGACGATGCGTGCGATCACACATGTGCCTAAACCTTTAAAACATATTTTTTGTTAATTTTTCTTAAGGAAAAGAAAAGGTTTTTAGCACAAGGACGATGCGTGCGATCACACATGTGCCTAAACCTTTAACACATATTTTTTGTAATTTCAATTAAGAAAGAGAAAAGGTTTTCAGCACAAGGACGATGCGTGCGATCACACATGTGCCTAAACCTTCAAAACATATTTTTTGTAATTTCAATTAAGAAAGAGAAAAGGTTTTCAGCACAAGGACGATGCATGCGATCACACATGTGCCTAAACCTTCAAAACATATTTTGTAATTTTATTTAAGAAAGAGAAAAGGTTTTCAGCACAAGGACGATGCGTGCGATCACACATGTGCCTAAACCCTTAAAAACATATCTTTATAAATTCCTTTATTTAAATTGTAAATATTGCATTATTAAATATATATTTTTTAGGATAAGTAAATATCTAGAATAAGTAGATAGCACAAAATGAAATAATAAATAAAAATAAAAAAATAAAACTAAAAATAATAAATAAGACAAATGAAATAAGATAGACAAAAATAAATGAAATAGAATAAAATAAAATAAGAAAAACAAACAAATAAAAATAACGAGCGTTGGGTGGATCATAAACGGACGTTGAGAATGAGGAGAAATAACGAGCGTTGGGGGAATTAATGAACGTTCGCTGAAAGTGGGGAGAAAGAACGAGCGTTGGGGGGAATCAGTGAAATAACGAGCGTTCGTTTCGGGGATGAACGAACGTTCGTTGAGAATGAGGAGGACGAACGTACGTTGAGAATGGGGAAGAACGAGCGCTCGTTGGGGGCCAAGCGGACGTTGGGAAACGAGGCTGAAGGATGAGCGCTCGTGGTGGACGAGCGTTCGTTGGGGAGATTGTGAACGTACGCTGGGAAACGAGGCTGAAGTACGAGCGCTCGTTGGGGGACGAGCGTTCGTTGGGGAATTGGGCTGAAGGACGCTGGGAAACGTGGCTGAAAGACGAGCGCTCATTGTGGACGAGCGTTCGTTAGGGAGATGGTGAACGCGTTGAGAAACGAGGCTGAAGGACGAGCGCTCGTTGGGGGACGAGCGGACGCTGGGAAACGAGGCTGAAGGACGAGCGCTCGTTGGGTAACGAGCGTTCGTTGAGGAATTGACGAACGACCGCTTGGAAAGGGAGGCAGAATGACGAGCGCTCATTTTGAAGATGACGAACGGACGTTGAGAACATGAGGCTGGATGACGAACGGACGTTGAGAACATGAGGCTGGATGACGAACGCTCGTTATGGACGAGCGTTCGTTGGGAAGACGTGGCAAGTTGATGACGAACGCTCGTTATGGACGAGCGTTCGTTGGGAAGATGAGGGAAATTAATGACCAACGCTCGTTATGGACGAGCGTTCGTTGGGAAGACGTGGCAAGTTGATGACGAACGCTCATTATGGACGAGCGTTCGTTGGGAAGATGAGGGAAATTAATGACTAACGCTCGTTATGGACGAGCGTTCGTTGGGAAGTTCAGGTTGGATGACGAACGCTCGTTATTGGCGAGCGTTCGTTGGGAAGATGTGGGAAATTGATGACGAACGCTCGCTACGGACGAGCGTTCGTTGTGAAGGTGAGGGAAATTGGTGACGCACGCTCGAAAAAGGCCAGATAACGTGCGCTCGTTCTGGGCTTGGCCCACCCGGGTGGCTGCTAACCTAGAATTCCCCTAGGGGTTCTCTGACTCTACACTCAAAGCTGCCTCCCTCCATCGAGACCCAGGTCTCTTCCTCTCTGATCAGGAAAAGCTAGGGCTGGGATTGCCTCCCTTGAACACCTGCGCCACTACTTCTTCCAACCAGCCACCGCGCCACCACCTTCCACCCGTCTCGGCGTCGGCGGCGACCCCAAGCACCGCCGGAACCACGGCCGGCCACGGCGTTCTCTCCCCCTCTCTCTCTCGCACTAGCCTAGGGTTGAGGCTTTTCCACCTTGGGCACCTCCTGCCGCCGCCTCTGCCAGAGCCGGCCACCGTCGCCTCTAGCTGGAGCGCGCTTCTTCACCGGCGCCACCAGTGTCACTTTCCTCCCTCTCCGTCCTGGTTTTCTTATTGGCTGCTATTCACTGGTTCAAATCTGATTTTGTATGGAATTGGTTGATGAACAAAAACATTGAAGACTATGGAAAATCAGAGAGCTCGCTGCTCCATGTCTTCGAAAAGGAGAGACCGAAAATGGATTTTATAGCTTCATTGTACAGGATATGCATTGGAAGGTGTTTGTGTGCGTATGAGTGGGAATGTGATAATTGATTCTCTACTTTTCAGGTGATGGGGTACAGCAAAAACCATATTCATGGTGTTGGAGTTGGGGATAAATGAGTGGCAAGGGAGGGCATCCATACGAAGTTACAGAACACAGCCAAATGCAACGAAACAAATACCATTCCAGATACTATCCCAATGACGATATGGCTTCAGAAACTGAATTTTTTGGTTTTCTTCACGTGGTTATGGCTTTGGATGGTTTTCTTTGCCTCTTGTAGATGAAAGGCAGCTGTAGCAACAGGGAATGGATGACGGTTGCAGATTGGGTGAGGGGATATCAGTTTGCAGGTTGGTGGTGAGGCATGTTTTTGTTATTAGGATGGGTGACAAGCAGTATACGAGGCCAAATCAACTTAAAGGGAAACAAACAAAAGCAGACATCACGAAGCATAAACAGATGTGAGACCAAATCATCATCATCAGATGGAAATAAATAGGAGCACATATCACCCAACATACACATATGACAAAACGTCTACCATTAGCAGTGAAGCTTTAAGAAGAGGAACTTACCTTTTGCATTCAAGTTTTCTTCTCTTTGTAATTTCTAGTAACCTTCCTCTTCTGATTAAAACCTTCTCCCTCCTATTCCTTCGATTGCTCCCTTTCTTTTTTGTTGTAAATAATGTCTCTTGTTCTTCTTTGCAGGTGCCAATGGCTCCTTCTCGGCAATGGATGATTATCCAGTGAAGTTGAAGGTCCCCTTTCTCTCTGCTTTTCTGTGCTCCCTTCCAGAATTTTCCTTCTCTCTACTCTCTGTGTCCTTTGCAATTCTCTCCGTCTTTGTCTTTTGTCATTCTCTGTACCAAAATCGTACATCCAAATCGCGCCTCTGCCATCACCCCGCGTCCTGCAGAAACGGTTTTCTGCTCCCCTTCCTTCCAACACGCGCACCCCGTACCCTGTCTCCTAACCCCAAACATTCCTTTCTCTTCTTTTTTTTTTTTTCTTTTTACTAAAAAACAAAAATGCCTTTTTCTTCTTGTCGTTTTTTTTAGTTATATTAATTATATTAAAATAAAATAAAATATAAAGAGGTAAAACAAAACAAAAAGGAAATAATAAATAAAAGGGAGAACAAAATAAAATAAGATGATTTATATAAATAAAGATAGAATAAATACAAAATAATAATAGATAACAAAAAATAAATAAATAGTAAAAGGGATAAAAACGAAAATAAAAATAAAAATAAAAATAAAAATGAAATTGATAAAGAAATAAAACTAAATAAATAAACATAGGAGAACACATTAATAGTAAAGTCAAAAATCAATCCGGACGAAATTCGGTATTGACACCTGTCAGGCCCATGGTCACGACATCCATGCACCCCCCGAAGATTTGCACAACATTGTCTCTCCTTGGCCGTTCGCTCAGTGGGGTCTCGACATAGTTGGACCATTACCGATCGCCAAAGCGCAAAACAAGTTCCTACTCGTGGCGGTCGACTACTTCACAAAATGGATAGAGGCCGAGCCGTTGTCCATTATCAGTGCCCAACGAGTGCAGAAATTTATTTGGCACCTCATCTGTCGGTTCGGTCTCCCCCAGAAGATCATCACCGACAATGGTCGCCAATTCATTGAACGCAAGTTGGAAGATTTCCTTAGCAATTTGGGCATCAAGCATGTCACCTCGTCAGTAGAACACCCTCAAACAAACGGCCAAGCCGAGGCCGCAAACAAAGCCATTCTGACAGAGTTGAAGAAGCGACTTGGTGAAGCCAAAAGTTTATGGGTGGAGGAGCTACCAGAGGTTCTGTGGGCATACAGATGCACTCCCCATGGATCTACAGGAGACACGCCATTCAACTTAACCTACGGCACTGATGCCATGCTCCCCGTCGAGGTGGGCGAGCCCTCATTGAGACGTCATCTCACTGATATGTCGCTTAATGAAGAACAATTGCGGACCAATCTCGACGCCCTTCCTGAACGTCGAGAGATCGCTACCATCCGTGCCGAGGCGCAGAAGCGAATGTTATCTCGAAGGTACAACACCAAGGTCAAGCCTAGAGCCTTCAAAAGCGGAGATCTGGTGTGGCGAAAGCGGGGGAGGCTAGGAAGAATCGAGCACATGGCAAGCTTGCAGCTAACTGGGAAGGACCCTTTAGAGTTGTAGAGGACATGTCGAACGGTGCATATCGACTCCAGCTCCTTGATGGTCAACCAGTTCCCAACACCTGGAATGCCACTCATCTTAAATACTACTTCAGGTCACCATCTCGGGCACTTTTGCACACAAACAAAGTGAGCTACACTCCCACTGGTAGATGTTCACCCTTGAACACCCAGTTCGCTTGGGATACACTCCCACTGGTAGATGTTCACCCTTGAACACCCAGTTCGATTGGGATACACTCCCACTGGTAGATGTTCACCCTTGAACACCCAGTATTCCCACCACTCAACCATCCCCCTCAACGGTCCCACATCGCATCATCAGTACACTCGACAAACATGGATACTTAGCAATCATTACAGCAAATAAATTGCAAAATCGGCAAAGTTAAACGCCCAACATACACAGAAGATCAAGATTCAATACGGTTCGACTTTTGCAGTCATTAAACTTTTCAGCAAATTCAAGTTCAAATATGTTTATATTTACACGGCCATAACAAATCCTAATCTATTACAATATTACGAGTGTCGCCATCGACATCTCCGCCAGTTTGCGCGACAGGTTCACCCACGTCGACCGCGCCATCATTCTCAGTAGTGGCGACCTCCTCCTCATCCTCTTCCTCTTCACCCTCCAGGACAGCGTCTTCAGGGATCTCGTTCAAAGGTTTCAGTTGACCCTCGTGCACGTCCTTCTGAGGGTCGAATTCCGCTCCCTTGGTCGACACTTGACGCAAGTGACCGACCTGCCTCAAAGCCTTCCGGAAACCTCTGGTATGTTCAATCATAATCGCATTTTTCAGCTCCTCTACCAGCTCATTTCTTTCCACGGCCTCGGCCTTCAACTCGTTTCTCTCTCGAACCAGTACTACCATTGCCCTCTTAGCTTGCTCCAGCTCGCTGGCCATTTGATCGCGTTCCTTTTGGAGAGTCAAACCAGCTTCCCGGGTATTGTCTAATAATATCTCAGTCTCTTTCAGAAGTCGTTCCGAGCGCCTCTGCTTGGCATCACAAGCAGCATGAGTCTCGGCAAGCTCTTTCAGTTGAGTCCGTACCTTCTCCAACTCAACCCGCATCATACCTCTATCAGAAGCGTAAGCTAGATGCCACGCCAACGCCTGGGCCCGTGTTGTCATCTCCAACATGGAGTCGGCAATTTCTTGCTCACTCATATTTTCGATCACCTTCTTCTCCGAGATATCCATATTGAGATCCACCTTATGACCCAACGTGAAGGAGGGATCCCATACCCCTAGTGGGATAGGACGCTCGGTTTCCTCGGCTACCTCCCTCTTCTTCTTCGAGGCCTCGCGGCTAATATCGACCGACTTCCCTTTCCTTTTACGTACTAGTGGCACTTCGGCAGCAGGCGCCTCGTCAGTTGCAGCCGCCACTACCACTGGTAATGGTTCGGATGACGACACTTGGAGACGTGGTGGGCCTACAGCTTGTCCAGCAGATGGTCCCGGACGACTAACTTCAGCCCTCTCATTTCCGATCGACTGAAACCAGCTTTTCCCATTTCCTTTTCTCCCCATTATCTCTGCAAAAGCCGAAATACATTCACAATAGTCAGCAACAACAAAGGAATCTACAAAAATGATAAGCAAAGACACATACCAAACACCCTCGCCCCCGCGTCATCAAACTCGAGGCAATCTATAATCTGACGAGAAGAAAAGGGGCGTGGCAACGAGGTCAACACACTCAAAGCCTCCACTTCTTCAATCGTCATCTTATCTTCAGACCACGAGGTGAACCTCAGAGGATCCTGCGTCCAATATAAGGGAAATCTGGGATTCCCATCGCCATCGAAAAAGAACCTTCGACCAACATCGGTGATCGACACCTTAAAAAACTTCTCCTTAAACCCCCTGTACGACTGCAAGTAAAGTTCTAGTAACGCATTACCCGGTTCAGAAATCAGTGATACCCATCCCTTCGTGGCCACCGGTCGACATCTAAAGAAGTATAGGAACAAACCTACAGTGGGCCTAATCGCTAACGCCCGACACACTACGGCAAAAGCTTGGACATACCCCCAACTGTTGGGATGCAACTGACTCGGTGCGACATTTAGGGTGCGCAAAACATCCATTTGAAAAGTAGTAAACGGCAATCTTACATACAAATTGGAGAACAACGCAGCATAACAATAAAAAAATTCATCACCAGCATTCTCCCTACCATAGCATACCCTTTCATCATCCCGGCAAGCTACCAACTTTATACAGGTTTGGTACCCTAGGGTTCTCAACACGCAACTATTCTCAATCCAGTTGGTTACTACAGCCCTACTCCTAAATTGACTTCTAAGTTCTTTCACCTCACGCGCCGCCCAGGCGTATTCATCTCCGCTAATCGGAGATATTACACGTCCCCCTGGACCTTCACCACATACGTTTCCATAGATAAAAGCCTCCTCACCGAAGGGTATAGTGGTAACTTCAGGATATTCCGTCGTTGATGACGGCCCCGGCGTATCGCCACCGGTACTCGGCCCCCTTCCTTCCATGATCAACAGTAAATACACTAAGACGAAGGAGATTTTAGGGTTACCTGGTTGATTCTTGTAGCAGCGTAAGCACAGCAGATGCAAAGGCAGCAATCTCGCTCACGGTTCACACTGTTTCTGTTCTTCTGCAAAAGTGAATTAATTCCCCTGTGAATCGTGTTGAAGAAGACAAACCGTTTAATCGTCAAGCGCCGTAGGATTCTCTTTAATCTAATGGTTCCCAATTCGCGTCTCCTCGCTTCCCTAAAAGAGCGGGAAAACCCTAAAAATCACAACGTTAAAACGGTGCGTAGCATCACTCAACGTCCTCTCGTAAATTAGCCCATCGACGCTATGCTCATTTACTCGGACTCGGGGGGCATGTACCATAGGATACCCAATCCTCCAATGGTCGACCGGTGACTAGGGCGACCTGGTAACAGTTGAACCAATACGAGGCCTTCTTAAAGATGATGTGTTGTCGATCACTTGGTCCTCGACAACCAAATAGTAATGTCGCGACATAACGTTCGCACTGCGCACACGACAAGTCACCTATTCATGTCGACGCACAGGACGGTCGACATACAAGCGCTATATCGTAGCGTGCAGTTACAGATAAACAGTTACGCACAATCAGCTAACCAACGCCGCGAATCACGGAAGTAATTGACTTAGTATCAGCACACGATCTAGCAGTTACAACTTCTACACAGTCAAACTTCGATAACTGACCGGATTGCCAGGTAACGGTTTATTTTACTGTTTTAAATACACCCTTCACACCAGAAAAAAGGTACGTTTTTCCCCTGAGAGAAATTATTCTTATTCTTGATCACTTTGAACAAAAAGATTCAGGTGACTCCTTTTCTGACTTGAGCGTCGGAGTGCCTTTGCAGGTACCTAGCCCACCTTTTCCTAAGGAACAGAACATAAAGAAAGGAAGAAAACATCGCGAAGGTGAGCATAAAGAGAAGCAGTTCAGTTTTGTTAGGTTTGTATTTCGGCCTCCACACCCCTACTGAAACATGTATACTTTCCTCTTGTAATTCAGGCATCATCTCATGTTTAAAAAAATATTATTGATTAAAATTATCATTTAAGAAAATGACGCATATGAAAGTGGTATGAACATGTATGAAACTTGTGCCCAATAATTCTATGCACATAGGAACATCATTCACTTGATGAAACAAATAATATGAACTCCAAATTTTTTAAGCATATTTTTATGTGTTGACTACCCTTAATTTATGGAGATTATTGCTATTTTTTTATCAGATTATATGTAAATAAATCAAATTCAGATCTAAGTTTTTTCCCAAAGCAGTAGACTTCATTCTCTTCGTGGTCTATAGAATAATAAAATCATTGTCCTTGTTTTCCTCAGAGTACTGGTTTTTCTGGTCCTTTATTTAATAATGTTAAATTAAATCTCTAAATTATTATTTTAGTTGAGTTTTAAAATGTGTTTTTAATTGAATTTTGATTTGTTGAGAAAAGTTAACTATTTAAGTCAGTTATCTGAAATCACAACCTCGTTGGAAATGTACAAAAGTTGGTTCAGATACCTAAAAAAATATATACCTAAGTAAAATTTGCCAAACTTTTCAATGATTTATTGAAAGTTTTGTTCTTAAATATACGAAATAATTATATGTGTACCGTTTTTGTATAATAATATATAATTGGCTTTAAGAATTCATATTTTATGATAAATTCACTATTTTAATGATATATATTATCTCTTAACTATTTCTTTTTCTATGCATAAAATTTAAGCACCGTATTGAATTAAGGGATTTTGAAGGAAGTTTACAGTTATACTCTCTTTCATCTTTACCTTTTTTTTACTTTATTTAATTTTTTATTATGTGAGAATATTAAGTCTTGGTTTGTGTGTATTATTTTGTGCAGTGTGGGAAGTACTTACTTATCCTTTTCAATATATTTTTTACTGGTAAAATTTTTTTAAGACTTATTATAACTCGTTAATATTTATTTTGTTTTAAGAAAATACTTTCAATTTTAGTTTTAAATTTAATTTGACTTAATATACCTGCTACGTAATGTTATTTTTCTTTTCATTTAAAATAATTCTCTTATAATATTTATTTGTTTACTTAGTTCTTGAAAACAAATCTAGGTTTGTGCATTTTTAATTCATTTTTATTAAATTTTTTATTTATTAAGTATTTAAAATTGTTATATTTTTTAATTAATTAGATGACGTGTTATTTTGCTCACATAAATTTAATTTATAAATTTAATTCAGTATGCTTAGTTATACATTTCATCTCTTAAGTATTTTTTTTCCTATTCATAAAATTTAAACACCATATTTAGTTGAAAGGATTTGACAGTAGTTTTCACTCATCTTGCCCTTTTACTTTTTTTTTTCTCCTCATTCCTTATTTACATTGCTTATCAGATTCATCAATCTACTCCAATATTATAGATTTATTTCTATTTCTATCCGAAGTTGAAGTTCTTTTAGGGGTTTTTCTTATGATAATATTATTTTGGGCAAGTGTTGGGAGAAGTCACCTGTTCTTTTTAATATATTCTTTTTACTGATAAAAAAGTTTCAAGAATTATTATAACTCTAGTCAATATTTGTTTTATTTTAAAAAATACTTTCAATTTTAATTTTAAAATTAATTTGATTTAATACCCGCCACAAAAAGTTATTTTCCTTATCATTTAAAATAATTCTCTTTTAATATTTATTAGTGTTTACTTAATTCTTGAAAAAACTTTTAATCTTATTTTTGTTTGCTTAATTCTTGAAGAAAACAAAAATCTAGGCATACTATGTATGATCAAGACAAAACCAACATATAATTGGGTTTATGACTTTTTTTTAAGAGAGAATTCATTCTACATTTATGGGTCTTTATTTTCATGGGAGGATTTATTATAAAAAAATTACATAAATATGATATAGGTTCAACTTACAAAAAATGTTGATATAAGTTTCAACTAAAAATATTAAAACAATGAAATAATTATATTGTGCTCAATTTCCTATTTTTATCAAATATGTGACTTCAATTTATATTTGGATTCCTATAACATGACAGTATGTTGGTGATTATTGTTATTTTGATAACATATTTTTTATCTAGTATAATATGATGAAGTTATGTAATTATTATTAATTAATATTTTACTGTTAATATAAACGATATGTTAATTCTTACATATAAATAAATGTGAAGTTATGTAATTATTATAAATTAATATTTTACTGTTAATATAAACGATATGTTAATTTTATTATTTTCATTTACTGTCATTGTCGTTGTCATATTCTTGATGACTTTCACATCATAATACGATAAAGATATTAATATATTATTATGTCAGTAACGTTATGTTAATATATTATTAGGTGTGTAATTTGTCATGCTCTCAAAAACTTTCATATCATTACCATCTATATACATAAGGATAGGCTTTGTCGTTACCAATGTCACTTTACATTAATCATAATATCATTTAATATTAACTAAAATATTATTTTATAATAATTTTAAAATTTCATATTTCTTAACAAAAAAATAAAAACTAACCAAAATGACAGGTAAAATAATATTTATATCACCTAACTTATAAAAAAAATTAAACAATAGAAACTCAAATAAAAATTAAACACTTGAATACAAATATATAAATTTATGAAAGTCCTAAAACTTAATTAAAAAATATTTATTTATTTGCTATGAATTATTATAATATATGTATATAAAAAAAAAACTATCAATGATATTTTAACATCCCATTTTCAAATAGGTAATTAATTATAGTGCATTTTTTCTCCATTTGTTTCTTATGACATTGAATAACAAATATATTCTCTCTTTAATAATTTCTCACCACGTGTCAAGGGGATTGTGAATTTCCAAATATATTACTTTATAAAAATAATTATTTATCTTATTACATAACACATACTAAAATACCAATTTCTCTTCTTTTTCTGCTTATCTTTCTCTTCTTGAACCGACGCATGCCAACGTTTAACCTTTTTCCATAGGAAAATGTTATTTGGACAACAAAAGTTTGACACAATTTTGACAACGGCGACGTGGCAGCTGTGCATTGGCTCAGTGAATTGAAAACAAACCAGAAAAAACCCAAAATACCCCTCATCCCGGTTCACTGAGCCAATGCACAGCTGCCACGTCGCCGTTGTCAAAATTGTGTCAAACTTTTGTTGTCAAAATAACATTTTCCTTTTCCATATATAGGGCAAATCCCAGTTCCTATTCAGCAGAGAAGAACACATCTCTCAAACTAAACACAGAGCTGAAGAAAATGTTAGGACTACTGAAGCTATTGGCCTTAACTTTGATATGGTGGAGCAGTAGTGTTGAACATGCAGATGCAGCAACACAGAAAACACGTCTGATAAACACAGGGTGCAGCCCATTCAACGCTTCCAACGCGCGCAGCTTCTTAGCAAATGTCAATGATTCATTTTCAGAGATGAGAGCAGAAGTTAGCAACCAAAGCAAACTCTTTGGCACATCACAGAAATCAAGGGGAGGGACCCTCACATATACAATGTTTCAATGCAGAAACTATCTCTCCAAAAATGATTGTCTTTCTTGCTTCGACACTGCCTCCACCCAAATCCGCAACTGCTCCAAAGCCAATGGCGCCAGAGTTATCTACAACGATTGCTTCCTCAGGTATCTATCTGTCTATTCATTCAAATATATTTAAATTCACTTTGATTTTGCTGTTTGAAATTCTCAAAATCTGACAAGGTACGAGAGCGAGAGGTTCTACCAACAGACCAACGAACTTGGCAGTGGGGTAACGTGTGGGAACACCAGTTTAAAAACCACTCGTGATTTTAAAGTAGTTGGACAACAGGCACTCACGGAGATTCAAACAGCAACACCTAAAACTAAAGGGTTTTATGCAGCTACCAAGACACAGGTGGATGATGGTTCTGCAATTTATGCCATTGCACAGTGTGTTGAAACTGCCGCAGAAAGTGATTGTTTGAAATGCATGCAAGTTGCATACAATAACTTACAGAGTTGCCTTCCCAACACAGATGGTACAGCATATGATGCAGGCTGTTTTATGAGATACTCCACCACACCTTTCTTTGCTGCTAATCAAACCATTGATATTCGATCCTACTTAAAACAAGGTACTTTCTATAATATTGCAATTTATTCCTTTAAAAAGATTGTTAATTTTTATCCTTGTAAGTAGAATTAAACATCATTGTTATATCATAGCGTATACATTTTAACAAACACTCTCATATATATGGCATGTGACATGAAGTATTTAGATATGCAAGTCACCTTACTACTGATAAGAACATTTCTTTAATTCATAAACATAACACCAACATTAATATGAATTGCAGGAAGTTCAGGAAAGAAGGGGAGAATTATAGGTGGTGTTGTAGGAGGTTTTGTTCTCCTCCTAATTCTGTTGTTTGTCTGGAGGATGTCTAGAAAAAGAAACAAGGTTCACAGAGGTATGTAAATGTGGAAAGTTTTCACTTGCATGCAACGCTACTTGGTATAAATTAGTTCCTGCTTAATGCTTTTTTCAAATAGAAATAATGACAAGCAGTACAAGAAAACAGTTTACCAAAAGCACATCAGATTGCGTTTTGTTCGAAGCAATTTAATCTTCGACAATTTTTCTGCATTTGATGTCTTATACTCCACAACCCTTTTATTTGTTATTATCAATTATTTTATTCTGAAAAGTCGTATCTATATCATTTATTTCAAAAATCTAAACTTGTGTTCCGTAGCAGGTGACATACTGGGAGCAACTGAGTTAAGAGGACCAGTTAACTACAAATATAATGATTTGAAAGCTGCAACTAAAAATTTCAGTGCTGAAAATAAACTTGGAGAAGGAGGTTTTGGTGCTGTATACAAGGTGAATTTATGTTGTGTATATTTTAATAACATAATTGCAAGCATCCTAATGACGATGATTAATGTGTAAGATTTTTTTAAAAGCTGTCAAAATATTCTCTTTTATTTGAAGTTTTTGTTTATGTTTGCAATTAATAAACAAATAATCATTTTCCTAATGCCCTTTACAAGTTTTTAAAAGTATACAATAAAGATTTGATAATTTTTTAAAATAAATTACAAAAAGAAAGAAAAAAGTCTTCAAAAAATAAATATAAAACAAACAGTAAGATTTCAAAACCTAACAAAGAAATACTTAAAGCTACAGTTACATAAACTGAAGATCTCTTTCACTGATTTGCCAATCATATATTTGATATAGGGTACTCTAAAAAATGGAAAAATTGTTGCCATAAAGAAATTAGTGTTGGGAAAATCAAGCAAGATGGAGGATGATTTTGAAGGTGAAGTGAAACTTATAAGCAATGTTCATCATCGGAATCTCGTTAGACTTCTTGGTTGCTGCAGTAAAGGGGAAGAGAGAATTCTGGTATACGAGTACATGGCAAATAGTAGCCTTGACAGATTCTTATTTGGTAAATCATCTTAACCTCTGACAGAAATATTTGAAAACATTTATTCTCAACAGTGCATAATATAAACTCAAAACAACAGGTGCTAAAGGTTCCCTCAATTGGCAACAACGTTACGATATAATTTTGGGCACAGCAAGAGGACTAGCATATTTACATGAAGAGTTCCATGTGTCCATCATACACAGAGATATAAAGACAGGCAATATCTTGCTAGATGATGATCTTCAACCCAAAATTGCTGATTTTGGTTTGGCAAGGCTTCTGCCAGGGGATCGTTCCCATCTCAGCACAAAATTTGCAGGAACATTGTAAGTTAAAACAATTGCGTTTACTCGAATTTCTTGAAATTAATTTGACCACGTCACATGTCACATGTTAATAAGTGTTGTTTTGTTAACTGTGGATTATGTGATGCACTTGTCAGGGGATACACAGCACCTGAGTATGCAATGCATGGTCAATTATCAGAGAAGGCTGATACCTACAGCTATGGTATTGTAGTTCTAGAAATTATAAGTGGTCAAAAGAGTACTGATGTGAAGAATGAGGAGGAATGTCGTGAATACCTTCTTCAACGAGTAAGCAAAGTTCCTATATTGTTGGTTTTCTGATGATGTTTTACTATGAGAAATGAGACATTTGATTATCACTTTACAGGCTTGGAAACTGTATGAGAGAGGCCTGCAGTTGGAGCTTGTGGACGAGGCCATAGACCCTAATGAGTATGATGCAGAAGAAGTAAAGAAAATCATAGAAATTGCGTTGTTGTGCACTCAGGCATCTGCAGCAAGTAGGCCAACAATGTCTGAAGTAGTAGTGCTACTCAAAAGCAAGAGCTTAATGGAGCACATGCGACCAACTATGCCTGTGTTTGTTGACGCCAATATGATAAATAGGGAAGGCAACTCTGCTAGTTCATCTAATGCCACTGTCTCCATTTCTGTTCTATCAGCTCGATGATTATGAGAATTTGATGACTTTGAACCAAATAAATTAGACAAAAGCTTTGGATAATAACTTTTCATCATGTGTACGTTTTGAGAAGTTTATCTAAACAGTAGTTATATATATGAATGTAACTGTTGATTTAAGAGTAGTTTATCAGTGATATTGTCCACGTGTAATGCTATCTATATGTTTTCTAGTTTCCTAGATATCGATCAATTTAATAATGTAATGCAAGTGTCAATTTAATTGATTCCTCTTTGTTGGTTAATTTTTTTCGGAATGTAATTTTTATTTATTTCCAATTCATACTAATCAATCATTTGATGAAAATTCAATTATTAGTTTATCCCAAATTCTTTATACGTTCTAACATCCCCAAATACGAAGGATCTTACCACCTATAGTTACCCACATTTTCAGAAAAGCCTATGACTCTATTATATAATATTCATTGTTACAAGTTTTTCAAACATAGTCCAAGGTTGTAACACCACATATAGACAAGACAACTGGCCAATAAGTTGCTTAGAACCGAAATGTATATGAGTATAATATTGACTTCCATATCTTCTTAAAGATAGGCAGGTGAGAATTTTGGATTTGTATGCAGTTGTCTGTTGAGAACCTATCTTTTCAATTTACATGTGTAAAAGGGTTTGAGCTTCCCAAACACTCTATCAATAAAACATAATTCTTTTTGGTTATAACAAAGAAAAACATATGGTAATTCATTTTATCCTCTCTTTTATACCATTCCCACATTTGGAATTGAACTTGTTGAATGACCTCCTTTTGACATAAATCTTTCCTTTTCATTACACAATTGTTTGCATATTCCATATATGCTCATTACACAAGGTTGCTTCATGTTTGTGTTGCCAAAAGTGAGTTTGAGCCTTTCCTTGTGTTAGAAATTTTTAGGGATTATAGAATAGGGATATTAAAAATATAAGAAATATGGTATGTGGAATAACTTGTTATTTTATTTTATTATACAAAGCAAAATGTAATAGAATATAAAATATAAAATATATTTACAATATTATTTCAATCTTGATTTCTTAAATCTAAATAATAACTAATTTTTAAAGTTAAAACTGAAAGATATTTCTTGAAAAATTTGGTAAAAACTAATAAAAGGATACGTGATATCATTGTTGCAAAATTCATCCGACCATGTTCCAAATCCTCTGAACTCTATCATATGAGAACATGTTATGTTAATAAAAAATTTACAAAATGGACAATTTAGGTTCAATGTTTAGCAGTAGAGCAAAACAAATAGTAATTAAATATTATTTTATTTTATTAGAGGAGTAAATATGAAAATTACAAATATTTTTACAGAAGTGTTATCAAGATTGAGGTTTGAATTATTGTGCATTATGCTTAAAGTTACTAAATCAATCATCATCAAGAAATAATATTAAAATGTAATGTAGATTTTAGAATAGTATAAAATGAGGTAAAAATTTATTCTATAAAAATAAAAATATAGAACTTTTTATCTGAGTATCTGTGACCAGTATTTTTTAGAATAATTATATACGTGAAATGAGATGTATAAATACTCAAATATAAACATTATATTAACATTTGATATACATACAACTACAAAATATATTCCTTTAAATTATTACTTTCATATTCTACTCAATAGTATTTTAAAAGTTATCTTCATATTTTTCATATTCCATCAACTATTCCTTTTATAATCTCAGATACTTACACTCCAAGCCCTTACACTCCAAGCCCTTAGACGGTATTTTCTCTTCCATATTACTTTGTAAATTTCATAAGATTGAACAGTTCCATCAACACCTTGTATGGTATGGATTGCAGTTTTTACATAGTGTTTGACATTCTTCTCCCACTTTGAAACTAAAAAGTGAGGTTGCAAAAAGATTATAAAGTAGAAGAGAGATTATCGATGCAGGAGACAGTTTCTAGTTGTGTCCATAACGTGGCTTAGGCTGTGCAACTAATATCTATCTACATGTCTGCATAATTTAATCTCACATAACCTAAATTCTAGAATGTAACAGAATATAATACACCATTGACTTTCTATCGTATTCACAGCCAACACTTCAGCTTTTCATTCTATACTTATAAGCTTAGCTTTAGCAAAAAGCATCCATATCAAACATCGTTTTTTTTCTGTCAGGATTAATGGACAAAAAAAATATACATAGTAAGAAATATTTAGGGTTTTACTACTTTACAAAACTGACTCTAAAAAAGATTCAACACATAGAAAAAGAAAACTCAACTTAGAGAACTATAGGAAATACCGAAATCACTAAATCAATATTTGGATATATTAACACATATGTATATTAATAAATAAGTTATTTCTGAATTTGGATCACAGAAAGTACAAATAAAACTTAATTAAGTTCATAGAATTTGGATCACATAATTGAATATTTTGATATAAATCCTTAATAAAAGTAATCTTAGAATGTCAAAAAAAAATTTTATTTTTGTCTAAGTATTTTTTTTCTGTTTAATTTTATTGTAACTAGATGACGTGATTATTTATTTTCAGCTTGTCGATCAATTTTTTTTCCGTTTTCTTTCTACTAGTTTTCAATCTGTTGTTGAAGAAAAAGGAAGTTAAGTCATCGATAAATTAGAAGAGATTGAAGATAAGTAATTTAGAAATGGAAAGAAAGAAGTAATAATCACATCGATTTATTAAAAAAATAAAATAAAAATTAAACCTATATAAAACATAACAAAAGAAAATGCATTTAAAAAATACTAATTGTTGCAAACTTTATAAGAAATCTAAGTCTATTGGTTGCATAGCTTTTGAATTCTAACGAATATCTGATATATATTTATTAATTGGTTTCATTCTTATGAATAGAATTAAATATCCCTAGATTGAAACATTTTTACATTTTTTTTCCATTTGGTTTTCCTTCTAATGCTGAAACCATACTTCAATTCCTATAACAATAATTTTAAAATTAAGGCCATGCCACCTGGTACTCTTAAAGCAAGGCCATACCATACACTTTCAACACATAATAGTTTATTTCTAAACATAATAGTTATTTTACTCAACAAATAGTTTAGAAGTCAATTCTTAAACAGCCGCCTATTTTTATTGATGATTTGGAGATCCAACTAAATTATTAAAGTATAAAATTGTTATTTAACAAATGTATTAAATATTAAGGGTTTTTTTTTTTATCATTAATACAGTTTTGTTTACCCTCCAGTTCAGCATACAAACACTGTTGAATTCCATCAATACCTACTCCAAATCATATCTGATTCGTCTATTTGTTTATTTTCTGAGTTTTTATTATCAAGAACGTGTCCATAAATGGTTTTTTTATATATATATAAACCGTTAATTGATTAAAATGTATTTATTTAAAAATTCATTAAAAATAAAGTGACATAAAATGATGTGAACATATTTTACTTTTAAATACAATTACAGAAAAGAGTGTAGTTGTAAGGATAACAGTATAATCATTTCCAGAATACAGAAGTAAACGCCACATTTTATAAGCATCATTAAGAGCATTGACTTCGTTTAATTGTTACAATCATTGTTCATTAATTGGTACAGGCAATACCCTACATAAAAATTCAGACATAAACTGTGTTGCAACAACGAATATGTAGCAGACTCCTATAATAGCTAACAAAACACACTGCCCTTGTTAATTGAACATAGTTTACTCTTTCATCAAGTTCCTATCACAAACTTATACACTTCATTATCTCTCAAACTCATACATATATGATGCTGCAACTTAAGGTTGTGGCCTTGATTTTGATATGGTGGAGCAGTAATGCTGTTGAAGATGCAGTTGCAGGCCCAGATACACATTTAGTAAACATAGGGTGCAGCTCGTTCAATGCTTCCGATTTGCGTAGCTTCTTTGCAAATATCAATGAAACCTTTTCAGACATGAGAGAAGAGATTAGGAATCAAAGCAAGCACTTTGGAACAGTACAGAAAGCAAGAGAACAAGTGCTGACATACGCTATGTTTCAGTGCAGAAACTATCTCTCGAAAAATGACTGTCTTTCTTGCTTCAACACTGCCACCACCCAGATCCGCAACTGCTCCAACGGCAACGGCGCCAGAGTCATCTACGATGGCTGCTTCCTCAGGTATAATATATCTCTGTAAGATGAGATTTGAAATCACTTAAATTCACCTTATTTGTAGTCGAGATATCCAACAGAAATGTATATTCACATTAAGTGGCTATTAAGAATTTTGAGCTAGTTTAATTATTTACTTGATTTTGATTTTGATGTTTTCAAAATGTGAGAGATATGTAGATATGAGAGTAACAGGTTCTACGATCAGACAAACGAAATTGGCAGTGGGGTATCATGTGGGAACATAAGTTCAACTGTCACTGATTTTAGAGCAGCTGGACAACAAGCCCTAATGGACCTCCAAACAGCAGTACCCAAAACTGGAGATTTTTATGCAGCTACGAAGACACTGGTGGCTGGTGGTAGTGCAGTTTATGCTGTTGCACAGTGTGTTGAAACTGCCACTCAGATTAATTGTCAGAATTGCATGCAAGTTGGATACAACAACTTACAAAGTTGTCTTCCCAACACAGAGGGTAGAGCCTATGATGCTGGCTGTTTCCTGAGATACTCCACCACACCTTTCTTTGCTGATAATCAGACTATTAATATTGCACCCTATTTGAAAAAAGGTAGAATTGCAGTAATTACCTCTAATCAGTGTATATTTAGATAAAAATGGCTGGTTTAAATATTTGTATAGTTTTTAAAACATTTTTCTATTTTAATAAATAATTATTATGTAATAATATTTTATTCCAAGTAAATATTGCAAATTCAATTTTACACCTATTAAAAAATTGTTAATTCTACTTTTTATTTTTATTTTTTATAATTTGAAGCTCACTGATTAAATAATGCAGTTTTAGTTTATTTGCCAACCAAAACATATTTAATAGAAAATTAAGCTGGCATGATGTGTAAAGTTATGCATGTGTTGATGTGAGAGTTAAGTTATTCTAGCCTCCATTAAATATTGAAGTTGGGTTAGCAAATACTTCAAAATTACACAATTGAAATAAATAAAATCAAATATAAATATAGTTAGAAGAAAAAATTTGTAAAATAGTACAAAAAAATAGAAGTGCAATTAAATCTTTATTTTTAAAACCATCCCTAACGTCATTGTGTGTGGTTGTTATAATTTTCTTAATTAATTTATAAAAACTAAGCTAGGAAAAACAAAATTGCAAGATCAAAATTAATTTACCACATCTGAAGGAAATTGTAAATAACTATATATAAAAATATCAATTATATATTTTTCATTTATATTCTAAAGATTTCATATCATTTTTTTATTTTTTATTTTTTATAATAATTTAAGAAAAAAAGAATCAAACGAAAAATATGTCTTTAATTTTTGTATGCAAACCTCCACAGACCTGAGTTGGAACATGAGGTGAATTTCATCATTGCATTGCAGGAAATTCAAGAAAGAAGTGGGGAATTATAGGCGGTGCTACAGGAGGTGTTGTTCTTCTTCTTTTGTTGTTTGGCTGGAGAATGTCAAGAAAAAGAAACCAGATTCCCAGAGGTAATTAAGCAAATGATGAAAGCATTATATTCAATGAATGTTTGGCACTAAAGCTCAGAACATTGTAATGAGAAAAAGTTTTTGTTCATCCAAAATATAACTCCACAATTAAAATTTTCTCTATTTTGCAGGTGACATATTGGGAGCGACTGAGTTGAAAGGTCCAGTTAACTACAAGTATAATGATTTGAAAGCAGCAACCAAAAATTTCAGTGCTGAAAACAAACTTGGAGAAGGAGGTTTTGGTGATGTATACAAGGTAAATTTATGCTGTATTTTTCAACATTCTCATGAAAACTTTGTTTACGAAAAGAAAAATATGCTATAGCTGAGAACTATCTAAAACCAGAAGAGAAAACACTTTCCCTTTTCAGTCATACAAACTATTTTCAACAGGGTACTCTGAAAAATGGAAAAGTCGTTGCCGTAAAAAAGCTAGTTTTGGGGAAATCAAGCAACATGGAGGATAATTTTGAAGGTGAAGTGAAGCTTATAAGCAATGTTCATCACAGAAATCTCGTTAGGCTTCTTGGTTGCTGCAGCAAAAGCCAAGAAAGAATCTTAGTTTATGAATACATGGCAAATAAAAGTCTTGACAAATTCTTATTCGGTGCAAAACTCATCTCAACCACTCAGATTATTCCATTTATTTTATAACCATCAAATTTTCCTATCTTTTCAACAATCTTTCTTACTTTTGAAACAATAGCAGGTAACAAAAAGGGTTCCCTCAATTGGAAACAACGCTATGATATAATATTAGGCACAGCAAGAGGACTGGCATATCTGCATGAAGAGTTCCACGTCTCCATCATACATAGAGATATCAAGACTGCTAACATCCTTCTAGATGATGTTTTTCAGCCCAAAATTGCTGATTTTGGGTTGGCAAGGCTTCTCCCAGAGGATCGTTCTCATCTTAGCACAAAATTTGCTGGAACTTTGTAAGTAAAAACCATTGCTTTCACTTTACATTTACTTGCATGAAGTCGTAGCAGAAGAGAGTGTTCTTATATTTTATGGACTGCACTTGTCAGGGGATACACAGCACCTGAGTATGCAATGCATGGTCAATTATCAGAGAAGGCTGATACCTACAGCTATGGTATTGTAGTCCTAGAAATAGTAAGTGGCCAAAAGAGTACAGATGTGAAGAATGATGAGGATGGTGAATACCTTCTTCGACGAGTAAGCAAGTTCCTACATTCAACATTTTTTCATGTCATTTGAGCAAGTGATTATGAATTATAAGGTTTGGTTTTGACATAACAGGCATGGAAACTGCATGAAAGAGGCATGTACTTGGACCTGATAGACAAGGCAATAGACCCTAATGAATATGACGTAGAAGAAGTGCAAAAAATCATAGAAATTGCTTTGTTATGCACTCAGGCTTCAGCTTCAACGAGGCCTACAATGACTGAAGTGGTAATGCTACTGAAAAGCAAGAACTTATTGGCGCACCTTCGACCAACTATGCCTGTGTTTGTTGAAACAAATATGATCCCTCGGGAAGGCAACTCTACCAGTTCATCTAATGCTACTGCCTCCATTTCTGTTCCCTCAGCTCGATGATTAAGTATCAATCAATGCATCAAAGGGTCGTCATGACCTTAACCAATAAAGTGATACAGATTGTTCACCATTCTACGTCTTCTGAATCTGTCCTTCTGCATATTTTCTAAGTGTGGGTGCAGTTTCACATCCCAAGTTGTATGTAAGGTTTACAAATGCATGAACTTCTGCATAGCCCAATCATTCTACCAGTTTCACATAGTCCAATATCATATCCAATTCTAAATTCTGCACAATAAGCATTCATATATATTTTCCATCCATCCCTTAGAATTGTAACCTTCATTTAAGCATCCAAATGATAACCTATTATCAATATAAAAAAATACAATAAAAAATATTAAAGTAAAGTAAATTAAATTCATTGAATTATAAAACTCCTATTTCTAGTGGTTTATTAACACAAGACAAATAATAAATTGCCAACAAAAAAAATGTTTTTTTTTTATATGTAGTGATTAGGCTTTGAATGGAAAATTATTTTTTTCATAAACGTTTTTTAGTCCCCAAATAATTTATTTGAAACATCTAAATTGTATATTTCCAAAAAAAAAGTGGCATAATATATTCATAAAATCTAGAAAACTGAATATCGGGTTAACCTTATATTTCAAAAAATTATTAAAAGCACAATTAAGTCAATTAATATATGCAAAAAATAAAATATCAACCTTAACCAATTTATCTAAACCCTAAAAAAGTCATTCCTTACGTAATTTATCTCTTATATACAATGTCAAGTTGTAATCTTACGGCATTTTGTATTTAATTGATCAATGTATTTATTTACTTGGGGAATGAGTTCTTTCATTAATTAGTTATTTAAACATTTTTTCTTACAATGTTCATGATAGGGATCGATATTTTCTTGATGTTTTACCGAAAAGGTCTATAGAAAATCGATGACATTGACGTGCTCTTAAATAGAAAGATGGCTAAGACTATTCAACACATATCTTCATATATATAAAGATGACAAATCCGATGATTCTGCATCATGTGCTTATAATTAAGTTTCAGGTTATTGAATAATAGAAAAATATTAAATATCTAATTTAGTTAGTTGACCGTAAAGAATTTAATACATATATTTGATTAATAAAACTCATCACGACCATGTTTTTTAAGCAAGTTGTAAATTCGGGTCACTCACCATATAAATTTATAGCAAAATTACGTGTCGTCCTTAGATGACAGGTATTTCTAAACAATCCAATTTTTTTTAAAAAAAACATTAAATTGGACGATGAACTTGTTCAAAGTCATCTTTATAAATCTTTATTGTTTTTCAAGCTATCCGATCATTATTATAATAGCACAAATTATTAATGGATATTATTGCAATGTACAACAATGGTGTTTATTCTTCAAAGTCCGAAATCAACTAGAGATAAGGTTAGTTTAAATTATATATTTTGAGACAAACTTTATTTTACAAACCGATTTTATGAGGTTGAGTTATGCTTAAAATTTATTTCTTAATATGATACAAGAGTCATGGATTAGAATTTAACCTAGTGAGATTTATGTTTGTTCGATATATCACTTCACCTCCTATCAGCCGATCCATTAATGTATAATATCATGCACGAGATATATATATCTTCACATCGACTAGAGATAAAAAAAAATTTAAAGTATATATATAGGTGCAAACCTTACCTTACAATCTGATTTTGGGAGTTGAGTTAGACTTAAAGTCTATTTCTTAATATGGTATAAGAGTCATGTGGATTAGAGTCCAATCTAGGGAGATTTGTGTTTGTTCAACATATATCATTCCACCTCTTATCGGATCGTTATCGAATGATCTATTAATGTCTAGTATTATACATAAAATGTATATACCTCCACTTCGATTAAAGATAAGACAAATTTAAAGTATATATACAGGTGCAAATCTTAACTTACAAGTCATGAGTTTTGTGGAATTAGGTTAGAGTTAAAATTTTATTTTTAACAAATGCCTTCCATCTAATATTTTTCAAACTATGGTGGATTTCATAAACATGATGCACATATAGTCTAACAAAAAAAAAAGACTATTTCAAACTACTAACGTATGTCATTAAATAACTTTTTTTAAGTGACTAATTTTATTTCAATTTGTCAAGCAAGTTACGCTGTAAAGCCTTGTCGTAATATGAAAAATAGAAAAGGTCCTGTCTTAAATATTAATATTGGAGATAGAACTAAATAGTTTCTACACGTCTCTCTTTTTCTTTCAACAAAACTTAAATACATTTAGTTATGAATTCATACACTTAATACGATACAATGATAGTACTGCTAAACAAATTTATTAGCATATAAATATTAAAATATAATAATATAGTAATTTATAATTATAAAGGATGAAGTGTATACTAGTCCACATTGTAAAAGAATTTAGTGTATTTGGATGGTATAGGATGATGACATTTGAAGACCAATAAATGAGCATGGACTCTAGAAACCGGCCGTAGTCAACACGTAGCTCCTATAATTCTAGGTTTTACTTAATATGTGAATTATTTTCCTAACATGTGTAAAATTCCAAGCCTCCCATACTCACATTTATATATAAATAAATAAATAAATAAACCTTTTAACAGAAATATATATTTTTCTAAATCATAAAAAAAACTCTAAATTAATAACTACTCTTAACTTTCAATGAATTAACATAAACTGAGAGGAACTTTTATAACAATTTTTTATAAAAAAATTATGATTTACCAACGAAGAAAAATGGTCAGGTGTTAATAAAATATAGTAAACTCCTTCCAATTTAATTCAGCTGTTGGCTCAAAACTCTAGTTTGATATCAATTATAATACCAAAACAAGTTCTACAAATAAAAGAATACTGATCTGGGGTTTCACATAAATAAAACTGATAATAATAAGTTAATTTACCAATTATATGTTATTATTTCCTTTGCGATATTTATGGTGTATTTTTGTCATTTTGACTATATATAATATAACAAAAACATATTGTCCTCAATCTCTTGGACGTACTCTAGGGTTCTATAGATATAACAGTGAAGAGCATTGTTGTTGATTCTCTGAGAAAGCAGGCAGAAAAAGATGATGTTTGAAGTAAAGTTAATTGTCTTAACTATGATGTTGTGGAGCAGTAATATTGCAGAACACGGTGCAAAGGGTGATCCACAGACATATCTGGTAAACACTGGATGCAGCACATACAACGCTACGAACGTGCAGAGTTTCTATGCGAATATCAACGCAACATTTTCAGAGCTCAGAAGAGATATTAGCAATAACAGCAAGCACTTTGGCACAACACAAGAAGCCAGAGAAGATGTTCTCACCTATGCTATGTTTCAATGCAGAAACTATCTCTCCAAAAATGATTGTCTTTCTTGCTTCAACAACGCCTCAACCCAAATCCGCAACTGCTCCCAAGCCAACGGCGCCAGAGTCATCTACGACGGTTGCTTCCTCAGGTCGGTACATATATAAATCATCCACACTTTCAAAAAACATAAACACTCTAAGTTATTACCAATATATGCATTTAAAACTTCTCTCTCATATCTTTTCGACACTAAGCGAGCTATACGTTACAAATAATTTTGAATAAAACACAATTTGATCAACTATTAAATTAAAACTGTCTATTATTTTTATTTTTTGTATTAAACTTGGTAAAAATTAAACAATAAAATGAAAATATAACTATTACTATTTTCCAAGTATATATTTTTATAAGTTTGATGTGTATAAAGAGATATTGAAATATTTTAGATTGATATAATTGTTAATATGATATATACTTATATATATATATATATATATATATATATATATATATATATATATATATAATTTATATACATCTCAATTTCAAGCACTTTCTTGGTAAGAAAGATATGAATTATAGAGAGAGGTAAATGTATATAACAACGGAGATAGAGAAAAATGTGAAACAACATAATAATTTGATGAAGAAAAAACATATAGTATGATAAAAAAAGGTTGAACAAATATAACAATGATGGAATTCAGTTTTAATTTTAATGCATTTGTACTATAAAATTTTATATTATTGTGCTATCATAAACTATTATAGAAAAAAGTGGCTAGCTTTTATGATACATATTTTGTCTCTAAATTATATTGAAAAAATTTGTCTTTTATTTAAAATAAATGTATATTTGTTTCGTCTTATAGTGTGTGTATATATATATATATATATATATATATATAGTCTAAAAACGAAATATAATTTTTAAAAATAATTTGATAACTGAAAAATATATTTAACATTGTTAATAGCTTGGTTAATTGGTTAACAATATACTTAAATTTTTACATCAACACTTTGTGACATATAAAATTTGAATAATATAGAATAAAGAAATCTACGTTACTTATTCAAATTAATAAAAAGGAAGATACAAAATACAGCAAGCAAGAAATAAAGTGAAGGGAAATATTTTAATTTGAACTTAACACTTATTATATCAAATAAATAAACTAAATTCATATATGTAGAGAGACAATAATTGACAATTCATCACATAAATTAGTTTTATCAATTCCAACAATTTTTTTCCATCCAACTCGTATTAAGACAATACATAGTAGTCTAGCATTAACTATTCGGAAAATAATTTTTTAATACATCTAAATATTTTACATTCATTTAATATTATTTTTATTTACTTTTTATTCTCTTCTTTCTTGAAACATTACAAAACTTTATACTTTTTAGACCATTTTATTTCTGTATCCTATGTCAAATGAATGTAAAAGTGTGTTATGATACTAATTCTCTAACTATTTTGGATCAGGCAATACAATAGTCAAACTTATAATAAAAATTATTTGAGAAAAATACAAAATATTTTTTCTCATAATTCAGCTTCCATATATATGTATTTGTCAATATATAGATTTGTACCAATAGTAAATATAAAAAAAATATTAATGCATCCATAAGTGGAAAATTATCATTGATATAGTTTCTTTTAAAATATGATAAGTTAACATCTTTATGTAGTGAATAAGAGTTTGTAATTATATAGACGAAAGTATATATATAAAAAGTAATGTACTATGACACATGATGTAAGGATAAAATGGTTATAAAAAGAGTAAATTTTTTGTATTTTAAAAGAAAGGTAAAAAGTAGAGAATTATAATGCGTACAAAATTTAGGTGTGCATAAAAATTGATTGTGAAAGTGTTTAGTTTAAAACATTAGTGTGAGCCATGTTGAGGATTTGAGCATTAATTTTAACGTTGGATATTATGAAAATGTGATGAGGTATGAGAGCGAGATGTTCTTCGACCAGACCGATGAACTTGGCAAGGGTGTATTATGTGGGAATAACACTTCAAATGCCGCTGGTTTTGGATTAGTCGGACAACAAGTCATCGCAGATATCCAAACAGCAACACCCAAAACTAGAGATTTTTATGCAGCAACTAAGACACAGGTGGCTAATGGAACTGCAATTTATGCTGTTGCACAGTGTGTTGAAACTGCAACCGAGGATAAATGTCTGAGTTGCATGCAAGCTGGATACAACAACTTACAAAGTTGTCTTCCCAACACAGAGGGTAGAGCTTATGATGCTGGCTGTTTCATGAGATACTCCACCACACCTTTCTTTGCTGATAATCAAACCATTGATATTGCACCCTATTTGAAAAAAGGTAGAGTTGTACAACTTTTTTATGTATACTTCGATCAAAATGGTTGGGTTATATGGTTTATTAAAACCCTTTTTATAGTTTAAATTTAATTTTATTCACTGTAAATAATGCAGATTTTGGTTTTATAGTCTTTAGTTTTCATTTTCATAATGTATCTGTTTAAAATATCTTAATCTTCATTATATTAGGTAGTATACATCCACACAGACTGCATATAATTGTTTTAATAATTTTCAATATGAAATTTGGAAATAAAAATAAAGTTCCTAATAAACATATTTGATTTTTGTGTGACTACCAGAATACAATTTCGGAACTGATATAAATTTGTACTGTATTACAGGAGATTCAAGCAGGAAGTGGATTATAATTGCTGCCAGTGTTGGAACTGTTGTTGCTCTCCTCTGTGTGTTGTTTGCATGGCGATGGTTTATAAAACCAAAGAGGGTTCCCAGAGGTGAGTAAATGTGGAGAAGTCTTCAATGTAATGCTTGAGATTAATTAGTTCCTGGTTTGCATTTTTAGTGCTTATTAACTGGTAGAAAAAGAATGGATTGATACAAAAGAAAATACTTATTTGTTCATAAACATCTGTTTTCTTTCTTATCCAATGTATCCGTAGTTGTATTTCCTTATTCTGTTTCCTAATTCTGTCATAATTGGTTTTGAATATATATTGTAAAATAAAAAACATGGTTGTTCCGTAGCAGGTGATATATTGGGAGCAACTGAGTTGAAAGGTCCAGTTAACTACAAGTATAATGATTTGAAAGCTGCAACGAAGAAATTCAGTGCTGAAAACAAACTTGGAGAAGGAGGTTTTGGTGATGTATACAAGGTAAATTTATGCTGTATTTTCCAATACTGTTATGAAAAAACATGTTCAGAGAAGATGATCATTAGGTTTTTTTTTTATTGTCAATTATATCATTTTTATTTTGAAGAACAAAATACAAAAGAAACCTGTTTTTTCCTGGCTGAAAAATATTTAAAACAAAAAGAGGAAAAGATTTTCCCTTTTCAGTCACACAAACTACTTTTAACAGGGTACTCTGAAGAATGGAAAAGTTGTTGCCGTAAAAAAACTAGTGTTGGGGAAATCAAGTAAGATGGAGGATGATTTTGAGGGTGAAGTGAAGCTTATAAGTAATGTTCATCATCGGAATCTTGTTAGACTTCTTGGTTGCTGCAGCAAAGGCCAAGAGAGAATCTTGGTTTATGAGTATATGGCAAATAGCAGTCTTGACAAATTCTTATTCGGTACATAACTCATGTCAAACACTGATAGAAATTCCATTTTTTTTTCATTTACATACTCATCAATTTTTCCTCTCTTTCCAACAATCTTACTTGTGAAACAAACAGGTAACAAAAAAGGTTCCCTCAGTTGGAAACAACGTTATGATATAATTTTAGGCACAGCAAGGGGACTAGCATATCTGCATGAGGAATTCCACGTGTCCATCATACATAGAGATATTAAAACTTCTAATATCCTCTTGGATGATGATCTTCAACCCAAAATTGCTGATTTTGGATTGGCAAGGCTTCTGCCAGAGGATCGTTCCCATCTTAGCACAAGATTTGCTGGAACATTGTAAGTATAAACAATTGCATTTCCTTCAACTTTTACAACATCAAGTCGTAGCAAAAAGGACTATTAAAATCTGATGTGGAAAATCTAACAAGATATGAGTCATGTTTTAATAACTATGGACTATATATGATACACTTGTCAGGGGATACACAGCACCTGAGTATGCAATCCATGGTCAATTATCAGAGAAGGCTGACACCTACAGCTATGGAATTGTAGTCCTAGAAATCGTTAGTGGTCAAAAGAGTACCGATGTGAAGGATGACGACGATGGTCGTGAATACCTACTCCAACGAGTAAGCAAGTTGCTATAAGTAGAACTAGGAACTGTTGGTTTTGTCAAGACATTTTAGCATTTGAATGAGACATTTGACTTTCATTAACAGACATGGAAGCTGTATGAGAGAGGAATGCACCTAGAGCTGGTGGACAAGGCCATAGACCCTAATAATTATGATGCAGAAGATGTCAAGAAAATCATAGAAATTGCATTGTTATGCACTCAGGCGTCGGCTGCAACGAGACCAACAATGTCTGAAGTAGTAGTGCTACTCAAAAGCAAGAGTTTAGTGGAGAACCTGCGACCAACTATGCCTGTGTTTGTTGAAACGAATATGAAGATTCGGGAAAGCAAGTCTAGCTCAACCAGCGGCTCTTCATCTAATGCCACTGCCTCCATTTCTGTTCTATCAGCACGATGACTATGGGGCCAATGCATTAAATGATCTTAACGAACTGAACCAATAATAAAGTAGACAAAGATTGATTTCATTCCAGTTGTTTATCAATAGGTCAAGGTAAAAAATTTGATGTTAATTAGGAACTGTTGTCGTGCTGTTGTATAAGAACTAAGAATGCTTATGTAAATTTGTGGATAAATTATTGAACGGTCTGAAACCATCATATCATACGTAGTCTTGACCAATGAAATTATAACATGTGAATGATATACTAATTAATATTAGGTTTAATGTTTTCATAAGTCCTTATTTTTATCCAGAATTTGAAATAGGACTCTTTCTTTTTTGGCGTTTCAATTGGGTCCTTATTTTTGTAAAATTTGAGCAATTAAAGGTCTGCCTTAAATTAAGCAAACGACGGTTTAAGTGTTGATTACATGACATGGTCAAACTTCAAGTTAATGAGACGTGGCATTATAAATTAATTTTGTATTAAAAGTTATGAATGCATGATGGTGTAATAAGCTTTTTGAAAGGGCAAAGTTGGAAAAATAAAGACTTTCTACTTCTTCTTCTACCTCCACATTCTCGCTCCTGCGTCCCAAATCTCCATGGCTGCGTTTTGGTTCTTTTGAATTGGGAATGCACGAACCTTGAAGGTGGTTTCCCTTGCAGGTTGTGATTGGGATTCTGGCTTAGAGAAGGTGGATAGAGATTCACAGTGGTGCTCTGGATGCTTTTTGAGGGTTTCTGTTGTGGTCAGATTTGGGGGTTTTTGGGTTTTTCTGGTTTGGCTTTGCTAGTCCGGAGATGGTGAGGAGCGATAGTTTTAGTGCTTGCAGTTGGAGCATGGAGGAGATTGAATCTTGCGATCTGGCAGAGAGGAACACGCTACTGGTTATGCGATAGTGGAGAAGACAAAGATGTCGCGGCGCACTCGCGATGATGGAAGGACATGGTCTGAAGGTTCTCGCGACGGTGTCCATGGCAGCGCGAGGTAAGATTGGACGAACTCTGTCTGTGTCGCGGTGGTCATAGAGGTTGGCGATTTGGGTGGTGCGACTGGGTTGTCTGCTTTGCGCAGATTGGGGTTCATGGCGTTGGTGGCGGCGACTTTCGCTCCGACGAGGATGATGATGGTGGAGGCGCGCAATGATGATTTTGCGAATTTGTTTTCTCTGTTTAGGTTTCTGCGATTTTGTGCTTTGATTGACAAAGAAGATGATAGGGGTGTGTCGCGATTCTGATGGTGGTGGCTGTGGAGGCTCGCGACTCTGCCGCGGCACTAACAGTGTAGATGAACAGCGGTGGTGGGCCACGACGAGATGAGCAAGGTGGTCGTGCTTCAACTTGTTTCAAAACGATGTTCTTCCCCACCAACACTTGCATCTACTTCAACAACAACAATTTTGTGGATGAATGATGAGGCCTATGACTCAAATTTTCCCAATTTCATTTCGACATAGCAATTGCAGTGAGAATGTATAATACCAATTTTCAACTTTGCCCTTTCTTTAATTGAATTTTCATTCTGTTTACTTAATTTTTTTAATTCAAAATTTAAAATAATAGAATTGAGTCACGTTTTTAATGACACGTATGTTAAAAGTCAGCATGTCAGGTGACACAATCCTTAATGCCGTTTGAACAATTTGACGGAAAGTCCCTATTTGATTCAATTTTACAAAAATAAAGACACAATTGAGATGTCAAAAAAGAAAGGGTCCTATTTGAAATTCTGGATATAAATAGGGACTTATGGAGACATTAAACCTTAATATTATATACTGTTAGGTTTCTAAGGATTGAACCTAACTAAACTCACTCACAATCACACAGAACAACCAAAAGATGAATGAAAGAAACTCTCAACAACCCCTTCCTCTGTTTAACAGAGGCTATTTATACAACCTGTTCCCGCCTCCCTCCCGCCTCCCTTCATAACTGTTAAGACAGTTATGTTATTACACTCTTTCCCTCCTTCTGTAAACTAACCAGGGCCTATCATATACACTTAAGATTTTGGACCAGTAAATCACTATTGGCTCATATTATTGTAACATAAAGATAAACGATCAGTTTAGTTTAAAATTTTAAAAAATCACAACAAAACTAAATTAAAGATAAAACTATTATACTGTAACGATTAATTATTAGTGTATGCTCATGTCAAGAGTGATTAGAGTATGCTTAGGTAATCCTCCATTTTGAAATTTACTTTACTACATCAAATGCTGCAAAATGTCAAATTTGATGCAGTAAAATGCATAATTATTTACTTTTATGAACCAATGATGTTTGCTGGTCTAAATACTGCACAATAGTTTTATTATAGAGGAACCGAAACTCACACTAACCACCATCAGATGCTCAAAGTAACAAGTGCATGATGCACTTGCACATTATAGGTCCTTCAAATGCAGTACAGTAAAACGAATCCACATATTTATAACATTTGATAAAAAATGCTTATAGAAACAGCCAAGCCTTTTTCACTGATAATTAATTACATCACAAAGTGCAGCTAGAAAGATACTTGAATACCAAGGAGTGCGATCAACTGAGAAATGAACTCAGGGTGCCCTGGCCATGCAGCCCCAGTAACCAGATTTCCATCAGTGAAGCAACGGCTTATAGGGTCAGGCTCCAGCCATGTTGCTCCTGACAGAACCACATTAAGCTTCACCGCCGGATAAGCAGTGCATTTCCTCCCCTGTAACAGTAAAAATGTATGTCAGTATAGAACTAAGAATTCATGCTATCACTCAATGCATATACTCATCACAAAAGCAATGGCAAGAAATAGTAGTGCTGATTTCTGAAGTTCTGTGACAATGGATGATAAATTAAACAAAGGAATGACAAAAATACCCTCTATTCTTTATCCATAATATTCAATGATTATCAGTCTGTGTTTTACTACCCACTTTCACCGATAAATTGTGTCAGAAATTAAGAAAAATACAAGCAACAAACAAGACCTCATTGAATATACAAGATGTCATGACTAATCGTAGCATCTAGGCAGTAATAATAGAATTCAATAATTCATCAGGCATTTCAAGAGGCGGCAGAATTAATCAAACTGACAGTATTATAAGTTATAATTCTAGAAGATGAGGATGCCCCCCACGACCAAAGATTTAATCAATTCATAATAGGTGGTCAATTGGAAAAGATCAAACAAAAGAAGCAATTTACAGAGAGTCTTGGTTAACATCTGTCTGGTTCCACGTGTATTTAATTTCTCTAAGATTAATTCTATATATTGCCATTCCTTCTGCTCCTTGATGGAAGATAGCGACAAAGAAAGAGAACATCATAACTTGGGATTACAATCAAATTATCCAAGGAAGCAATAAAAAAAGGTATACAAAAGCTAGAGAACTGCCTAAGTGAGATAGAACTAAGATAAGAATAATTTGAGTAACAAAAGTAATGCTAGCACTTCATGAACACAATACACCAGGTGATGAAGTCACGCAGAAGCTCTGATTACATGAATTTCATTATCTGTACGTCTGTAAAGTAGATTCTGTGATACTCAATTCATGCATGATGTATGTTGCTACCAAGCAACTCCGGAATTAAGACAGGGACAAAAACTGTGATAACAAAACTCGGAGAAAGCCTGCGGGACTTATATTTAAGGAGATGAACGTAATCCAATAGATGATCATAAGTTAAAACTTTTTACTAACTCGGTCTTACTAGTTACACCTCTGTAACCCAACAATTCAAAGAATTGTTTTGACACTGTTAGAACAAATAATTAAAATCATAAGTTGGTGAAAGACAAATCTAGACTAGAAAGATAAATAGAAACAAGTATAGAATGACTAAGAGCATAAAAAAACAGTAGTAAAATGCCTCAACTTCAAAATATAAAATCCATCCTATTTTCTTTGTGAGTGAAACATAAGAGAGTGTTTTTTATACAAGTAATAATACCTTGAGAACACCAGCTGCAGATAAAATCTGTTGGCCATGACAGATAGAAGCCACTGGCTTCTTGGTTTCAAAGAAATGCTTCACCAAGGCAATGACTGATTCATTCAAAGCCAAATACTCAGGTGCTCGACCTCCAGGGATGACAAGAGCGTCATAGCTCGAAGGATCCACGTCATCAAAGGATGCTGTTAAAGAAAATGGATGTCCTGGCTTCTCACTGTAAGTTTGATCTCCTTCAAAATCATGAATAGCAGTTGGGCAAGTGTCACCAGCCTTCTTTGAGGGGCAAACTGCATCAACATGGCATCCTAAAGCTTGAAGGGACTGAAAAGGAACCTTGACCTCATAATCTTCCATGTAATCCTGCAAAAGTTGGTAAAACTCATCTACATAAATCATCTTTGCAATTAGAGTGAAAGAAAGAAAGATGAAAAACAAGAGATTACTGAGTACACTAGGTGCAATAACTGAGGCAAATGGCCTGGAGAATTTAGGTGGAATTACACAATAGTGTAAGATGATACTCTTACACCATGTGTAGCTAGGGGTCTCAAACAAAAGTAAACGGTCTCAGCTCTATGCCTGAAAAATCTACTCCTACAACTAGTCATGCCAGGGTAGTAAGTCCATGATTATCCCCATAAGCAACATGAGAAACATTTGAACATACCCCACAAATGAAGAGGATTCTTCTATCAGAGCCGTTTATTGTGCCTCCTAATGCCTTCACAAAATGGCGAATAAGTTCAGGGTGCCCATCATAAGTAGCTGCAGTAATGAGATTACCATCCACCACTGTTGCTGCCATGGTGTCAGGTTCAACCCAATGCGCACCAGCAGCAACCAGTACTGGTTTAACAGCAGGAAAAGCTGTGCACTTGCGACCTTTAACCACTCCAGCAGCAGCAGCCAGAATCAATTGTCCATGACAAATGCTAGCAATTTGTTTTCCTAAACTGACAAACTTGGTCACCAGCTCTACAACACCAGGAATATGAGCAAGATACTCTGGAGCCCTCCCACCCGGCAACAACAAACCATCATAGCTTGCAGCATCAACTTCATCAAACGTTGCATTGAGTGCAAAATTGTGACCAACTGTCTCAGTATAGGTCTGATAGCAGCCAAAAAGAATCACTCAAAATTAAAGCTTCCCCATGGCAATTAATAAAAGTTTACTAAAAGTACTATTGTTGGAACTAAAATTCTGGGAATGAATTATTAGGAGTCGTTTAGCTTAAGAAAACATTTGTTGCATTCACTCTTAACTATTGAATACAAAAAATGGCAACTTGTTTTTTCTGTTTCCTATTTTCAAAACTCTGTCGGAGAGAAAACAACTTTTTTTCTCCATTTCAAATTGTTTGTAATTAAAAGTGGAAACAGAAAATAAAATCCCCATACTAAAAACAGTATTATTGACCATCCATATCCAATTAAACATGACTCGTTTATTTCTCACGATACGAAAAAGTTAAAGCTCTATTCATCGACAAAAAATTTACAAATCAAGTGCTCAAAATGTCCCTTAGTTTCGTTCGATTGAGTGCTCAAAATATTTTTTTTCTCGTCTAACTACCCTCATCACTATCGGAATGAGGTAACCATTACTTTTGTTTTACTATCTTCGGCTCACTGATAAACTCGTTTATTCCTTCTACAATCTCATCCATCTAACCAGTCAACTCTTTTTTCTTTCCCTATCCAAGAGATTGTTAGGCGAAGAGAAGAGTTTGAAAAGGAAGGTTTAAGTTGTTAGGCGAATTAGAGAGACAAACACATAAATAAGAGCCACCAAATTCCGTTATCGACAAAAACAAATGGCGAGATACACAAACGAAAACAAAAATATTTTAACTACTCAAGAGACTTCTTAAAACTCAATTCAAAATCCTCGTATTGATAAATTATTTAAGACTTAAATTACACTGGAATTTGGAAATACTATGTAAGGCAGAGAACAAGATGACAGAAACCTGAGCACCGGAAAGCACATGGACGGCGGTGCGGCAGACATCCCCGGCCTTCTTTCCGGGACAGACGGCGTCGACGGCAACACCGAAGGTTTGCAACGCCTGAAAGGGAACCATGGCCTGCAAGCAACAGGAGATAAATAATTGGTATGAATGGATTGGAAAGAGTGTGAAAGAAGATTAATTCACAGTTCTTAGTGAAGAGTGAATGAATAAACGTTACTTCGTAGTCTTCCATGAAGTCCCCGCAAAGGAGAAGAACCCTTTTAGAAGCCATGCTGGGTAGCTGCTACTAACACTTTCTCAGAGAAAGTGTCAGAATCAGAGTGTTGCTGAATTTACAGAGAAAGACAAAGGAAGATAACGAGATTATGCGGCAAGGAGCTTCTGGTACCTATCCTTTAGTCCCACCTTGTAGGATTTGCCAGAAATGAACATTTCACCATTACTTAGATCTCTCCTCGGGATCATAAATTCTCTCAGGACTCTTTTAATAAATACTATACTGCTTTGTTCCAAGATATTAGCTTAATTAGTTAATTAATTAAGAGAATCTTCCGAATGAGATTATCTCCAGAACAATTAGTTCTTATTCAAAATCATACTCCATACTTATGGTAATATGAACATTTTTATTTTACTGTTTTTATCTTAGAAAATTTAAGATTTAGAATAACCTCTCTGTTAATAAGGTGATGAATTTCAACTTCATTTTTTTTTTCAAAATATTTTTAACTTAAAAATTAAAGTTAAATAAATTCACTCTTTCTTTCAAGATTTTAATTAACTACATTTAAAATCTAAACAATTGTGAGAGTGTATAACAATTGTAAGACCCAGTTTAAAATTTTGACCAGAGTATATATATATATATATATATATATATATATATATATATAATTATATTGACGCTCTTATTATTATTATTATTATTATTATTATTATTATTAATAATATTAATATTAATATTAAAATCTTATGGACTTAAAAGTAAAATACTACAAAAAAAAAAATATGACCTCGCATTCGTTTCTCAAAACAAGTAAAACACAAGAGTACGACACATGAAAATATGAAGAAATGGAAATGATGATAAATACTGATTTAGAAGAGAAATCTCCACACCATCACTGTCACTGTCACTGGTGCCAACATGGATTTTTTTAATTAAAAAATATCACTCTTTTCGTTTTGTACATTAATATACTACTTCTTCTCTAAAAAAACAAGTGGACGTGCCGGAGTGGTTATCGGGCATGACTAGAAATCATGTGGGCTCTGCCCGCGCAGGTTCGAATCCTGCCGTTCACGTTTTTTTTTCTTTCATTTTTATGTAAATAAAATAACTTCTACTTAATATTTTATATATTTATAATTTTATATTAAATCTTCTAATTTATAAAAAAGGTATAGCTTCACCACCACTACAAGCTAGTAATACTCTAGCAGCACAAGCTGCAAAAGTTTTTCTGAACGACGTCGTTCATACCCTTCATCTGCAAACCAAACCCCTCAAATTATCATTAGGGTTTCCTATCCCCGGCAAAATGGAGGTAGCGAACGCCACCAAACGGAAATTCGACGACGCCGTTTCTAATGGCGTCGCCACTGATGTTGATCTGTCTCTCCTCGAAGCCATCGAGAAATCGCAGAACACCATCGAAGTCCTCGACCTCCGAACCCTAAAGAAGCACGTTCTTTCCTTCGAGCGTCGCCTGAAGGAGAACATCGAAGCGCGCCTCAAGTACCCTAACCAACCGGACCGCTTCGCCGATTCCGAAGTCGAACTCCATGACGAGCTCCAGAAGCTCAAGGTCCTCGCTGGTGCGCCAGAGCTTTATCCGGACCTCGTCAGCCTCAACGTTGTTCCGTCAATCGTGGACCTCCTCAACCACGACAACACCGATATCGCCATCGATGTTGTTCAATTGCTGCAGGACCTCACTGATGAGGACGTTCTCGACGACAACGATGATTCTGCTAGGGTTTTGGTCGACGCGCTGGTTGATAACAGCGCTCTCGAGCTTCTGGTTCAGAATCTTCATAGATTGAATGACTCTGACACCGACGAAAATGCTGCCGTGTATGGAACCCTCGCGACAGTGGAGAATTTGATCGAGGTGAAGCCCGCGGTGGCGGAGTTAGTTTGCGAGAAGACGAAGTTGTTGAAGTGGCTTCTTGGGAAGATCAAGGTGAGGGAATTTGATAGCAATAAGCAGTATGCTTCGGAGATTTTGGCGATTTTGTTGCAGAGTAGTACGGTGAATCAGAAGAAGCTGGGGCAGATGAATGGGGTTGATGTGGTGCTTCAGGCCGTGGCCATGTACAAGTCTAAGGATCCTAAGAGTTCTGATGAGGAGGAGATGTTAGAGAATTTGTTTGATTGCTTGTGTTGTTTGTTGATGCCATTGGAGAATAAGGAGAGGTTTGTGAAGGCTGAAGGGGTGGAGTTGATGATAATTATTATGAAGCAGAAGAAGTTGGCGTATGGGTCGGCTATTAGAGCGCTTGATTTTGCCATGACTAAATACCCGCCGGCCTGTGAACGTTTTGTGGATGTTTTGGGGTTGAAGACAGCCTTTGCAGCTTTCATGGGTAAGGCAAGTACTACTAAAACATAACTTTCTCCCCTTGGCAGAAGTTTAAGCCTGTTTTTGAAATGCTGGTAGTAGTGTCTGTGATGGTTTATGTTGTTTGTTTTTTATTTGTTTGATAGTGTGTTGTGAACTTGCCTTTTGCTTTCGTCGTCTTCTGATTTGGTAGACGTGTTGTAAATGGATTATCTAAAGAAGTTGTCTGTTTTGATGCACAGATTCCCTTAAGTAAGAAGAACAAGAAGGAAAGGTACCAAGAGGATATGGAGGAGCGCCTTGTGTCACTGATTGCGTCATTATTTGGTAAGCAGGCAAGTGAACTTTTATGTGAGTTCAGACTTAGGATGTCTTGTTTGTTGGTGAATAACAGTTCCAGACTGTATGTGGAATTAGCCTTGTTTGAAATTTATTGTGGTCAAATGGTAGTTCCTCCGCAAATACACAGTACGTCCTGCATTTGACTGGGTGTGATGAGTTTTGAACACGAAGGGTTTGTTTTTATTTTTTTTCTTTAAACGGGTCACTGAAAATTTTCGGTTTTTTTAATGCCTGGTTGTTGTTTGTGAAGGTGTCTTTACATGCCTTTATGGATTAATTAAAATGTTGGTAGTGTCTATTACATGTTAATATGTATCTATGCAAATGGAAACAATTTTTTTAATTGTTCAAAGTGCCATTAGGTGCATCCAATAATGAAATTGAAACATGCATTTCAGTGAAACATGAATGTGTGCCATTGTTATCAGTATCTTACAATTCACAATATGATTCATTTGATACAGTACATATGTGTGATGTGATTTTGAGTGACTAGCAATGTGAATAGGATGCTAAATCATTTTGGCCCTTGAATCACGCCATGAATTGCGGGAAATGTGGTGCTTACTCTGAATCGTGACTTGATGTGTCTGATCTAACTGGGATGGATCATGTATGATCTGGCTTTGAAAACCCTAAAATTCTATATAGATATTTTTTTTTTTAAAGTATCAGTAGGAAAGAAAGGGAATCAACCTGATAGGTGGCTATTCTTCATGTGCATCTCATTTACCTATTTCTTGTTCTCTTCTATGCCTCTCCCTCACTGTGCTGTGTATTCCTCTATTCAACTGCTACAAGTTCTGGTCATTGTCTGCCACTAACATGTGTTCCTCTTTATGCACTACATGTGTTGACTTTTGACATGTTTCTTCATGTTAAATTGTTCCTAGATTTGTCGTATCGGTTATTGATCATGAATTTGTGCTTTCATATTCAATGTTAGTTGTGTATGCTATATTATTATTTGTTATTGATAATGAACTTTAGATTCATGACAGTTTGATCCACAGTTCGAAAAACAGTCTTTCCAGTGAATGATTTGAATCTTGATTCAATTATCATGGTGTCTATTAATACCATTTCTGATATTAAACTTTAGTGCTCTGTATTTTTGCCAGGTGGAATCTTGAGGGGTTCTAGGAGAGAAAGATTATTAAGTAAATTTGTTGAAAATGAGTGCGAGAAGATAGACAGACTGATGGAACTATACATCAGGTAGTTTGAATTTGTTATACGCATTGTGAATTTCATTATTATGGAGCTGTGAGAATGTTAAATAGTGCCCTACTTACA
This sequence comes from Vigna umbellata, assembly GCF_029865625.1. Lineage (NCBI taxonomy): Eukaryota > Viridiplantae > Streptophyta > Magnoliopsida > Fabales > Fabaceae > Vigna > Vigna umbellata. The sequence goes on from NC_142169.1 coordinate 58,737,156, forward strand.
CTAGTTAAGGAATTAAACATAGAGTTTTTAAAGGAAAGCGTTGTATTTAATGTTGCCAAAGCACCTCTACTGTAATTTCCAATAAAAAACATTTAACATTTATTGATTCATTGACCAGTACACTTAGCGTATTTATTTGCTGGAAATCAACTTATTCTCTTTTCTCCGAGCTTAAAGTTAGTCTACATATTTTCCTGTATATTGTAAAATTTCTGATTGGTAGTAAGCTCTCATGTTAAAGCTCATTCTCATTTAACAAACTTCTTTTCCATTTTATCCTAACCAGGTATTCAAATAGAGTCAGAGCAGAAACTGAACGGTTGAATCAAGTTGAATTTGATGACTTGGAGGTAGTTGATTTATTCTACTACTGCTTCTACGTGTCACACTGAAATGCCCTTTTTTAGCTCAATCTAATATTTCTGTATTTTGTAGATGGATGAAGATGAAATATACAATCGCAAACTAGAATCTGGACTTTACACCCTTCAGGTACGACAAATGCCATCCAGTGTTCGTTTTTTCTGTTTGAAGGAGAGACATCCATAATCACTTTAAAACCATGGATGCCACCATATATGATTTCCCAGGAAACATTTGTTCTTTATACATAATCAACTATATTATCATCTGGATTTTGCAAATGTCCTGTTTCTTTCCATTTCAAATAGCATGTAGGAGCTGATAAATGAAATTGCATTTAGGAAGAACTTTAGTATACCATTTCTGCAGCACATTTTATGTACTGACAATTTTATATATGGCTCTGCAGTTGATTGCTGTCATTTTGGGTCATATTTGGTGCTCAGAGTAAGTATTTGCATCTATATATTGGTAATGTCAAGAGAATAGATGTGTGTGTGCGAGTGTGTTCACCTGACTAGTGTTAATTAAATGTTTTGTGGTCAGACATCCACAAATGAGAGGGAGAATTGAGCTACTTCTCAAGCAGAACAAACTTAGTAAGAAGCATATAAAGGATATACTTCAGGTATGTATTCTCAACGATATACTAATCATCTTTCCATTGTTGGTTAGAAAAGTTTGTGTTGGTCGATGTCCCATGTCCAACTAAATATCAGTTTGCAATATTTCTTATATTTTTCCATATTTCAAGGCGTATGCAATTGCATGACTTAACCACCACCTTCCCCTACCCCTTAAAAACGAAGTTTTAAAATAATAATCTGAGCAGAAATTGCCCTTAGCACAGTGCTTTGGTTGTAGCATACATTTCCTTAAAAAGGTTGCGACCTTATAATTTTGAATAATTTTGTGAAAAAGAAACGGCAGAGTCTCAAATCTATTGGAATTTTTTTGTTTCAGGAGTATCATGACAATATTGGTGACCTTGACGGACCAGAAGAGAAAGAGAGAGCACAGACAAAAATTCAGAAGTTCATAATGGCATTATAATTAGCTAAGACTTGCAAACTTAAATGAAAATGAATGAAGTTATTCGTTAAGTGCTTGTAAAAGAGGAATAGATTAGTTAGGGTATTCGGAATGAAAAAACGCTTAACTGCGAATGTTGTTGAGATCATAGCCTTGTAATGTTTTCTTCCTCACACTTAGTGTAGTTATAATGTATGTTATTTTTTCCCCTGGAAGGGTGTCTTGAACTTTGTTTTTCTATTCTATTACCCATTCCATTAACTGTGCATTTCCGTAGTATAACCTGAAAGTAATCTGGTTGAGTGCGGTAGTTAAAGTTTTGTTGTAGTAATCATTTTAATTTGAGCCTTTGATGTTTCAGGTAAATTTGTCTACGGTTATAATATGGTTCGCCTACAACCAGCAATTGTTCCTCCCGTCAAGAAACGTAACTATTGTTTAGTAATATTCTTTTTGCACATAGTAATAAGATGAGGAAAATATAAATTAAGAATTGGACAATGGTATGTTAGGGTAATTTTTTTACTGAAGTAATTATACCATTCTATTTATAAGTTGTTTTTAATATAGGAATTATATATTGTAAAGTTTATTCTGTTCGATCCTGTAATAAGGCTGGTATGACATTGGGGATTCAGTGACAAAATAAGCAGCGTAAGTAAATGTTTCACTGGCCGTATATTTAAAAGTAATAAAATCGTGGAATCTGAACATAATGCAAGAATGGTTTCATATATTTTTCATTGAATTTTAGAAATCAATAAAGTCACCCTTGCTTTATTTTGACAGTTGTACACAAATTTACAGTATATTAATCTAACGTCCCAGGTGACACTCTTCAGCCGTGCTGATACTCTATATTTTGTACATACTACGGCTGTAAACTGTTACAAAGCTTGGATTTGGCCCTAAATCTTAAACAACAATATAAAAGGATACAACTCACAACATCTGCAGGCAAACTCTAACAATTCACTAGTCGTATTTGTTGTTCCGGGGTACAGTCTGTAGAGTCTCCCATTCTTCACCACCTTGGTGCCCTTGGCCTGCCCCTGAAAGACCCTCTGCTATATAGTCATAAATGATTAGGTCTCCAAACTAGCAATAAAAGTTATCATTTGCCTACTTAAAATACACTTCTTAAAAGTTATCATTTGCCTACTTAGTCTTTAATGAGTAAAATGAAAATTGATGGGCAGGTTGGTATTCACTAACCTGAAGGCGGTAGCAGTAGTTCGAGAAGGGCCCCCTAGACTGAGTTTCTTAAACGGGGTATTTGATTCATCAAGTAGTTCAATAAGCAAGGCTTCGCTCTCAATGGCCTTGGCCAGTTTTTTGTCATCGTCGGCCTTATGGAAACACTCTCTTTCCTTAGCATCATTGACTAGATTTCTCCATAGAGAATCACTACTGCTTAAAGTTTTTTCATTCCCTAATATCCATAGGCAATGTCTGCACAAATTAAACCCGGGTTTTAATCAATTTATGTAATTTTTCAGAACTTGAAAGAAGGAATGCTACGGTTATCTTATGTAAGAAACATACCTCGCCCGAGTCAATGCCACATTGGCTCTTTGCCTGTTGTCAAGGAAACCTATATTTCCATTCCCATTTGATCTCACAGTGGAGATTATTATTATATCTTCTTCACCACCTTGAAAGCCATCGACAGAACGAACACTAACAGAAAAGTTAGGATCAGAAACCAAATTTTGGTGCTTAATTCTTTCCTGGATTTCAGACACCTGACCATTATATGGAGATATGATTCCTATGCTAACTTTCTTCTTTGACCTCAAAAATTCTGTAGCAAAAAAAGAAATGATGTCGAGGGTTATATTATTGTATCCAAAAGAAGTTTTCTTATTTCAAACTAATACAGCAAACGATTCACAGACACATAATTCGACACTAGAAGGAGGGAGAAAAAAGAAACCATTTTCAAGGCTTTCTATAATCTTGCAAACAACAGCAGCCTCAGCCATGTTCTTCCACCCGTGGCCACGACCAGGTTTCTGCTCTTTACCCTTAGCTATGTTTATAAATGAATATGAAGCATACATTTTTCCTTCAAGGAAGCGCCTATTATAGTCTATTTCTCTGACAAAAGGGGCATCAGAAAGTTGCTCCTCATAGAACTCCTTATTTGGGAATAAGCTGATGGATGGGTGCATTCTATACTGAACATTAAGCAGATGCTTCTTGTACCCTAATGATACCAGCCTCTCAAACAAACTTCTTCCATATTCAGCCTCTTCAGAAACCTAAAATTTGACCATGTAATCATATTAAAAACTAGCCCTTAAAGATGTGCACACAGTCCAATCATCAAGAATGTCAAAAAAGGTAAATACCTGGCTTTTCACTACCGCAGGAAGCTGTCTCTCGTCACCAATGAGGATTACATGGCGAAGGCCTGGTAGCTGCAATGGAATTGTCGATTCACATTCTTTCAGTTGCGCTGCTTCATCAATAACTAAGAATTCTACTGGTGTCATTCCATCTTCGAATAATTTTGTTGAACTTGATGCAGTACAGAAAATCAGGCGTGCTCTCATCAAGCAAAATTTTGCCATTTCATATTTGTCCCTGATGTTTGGAAGTAAAATTGTCTGAGAAAGTGATCTCAGTTTGATAAGGCACTCTTCCTTTTTTATGCTTAACCTTCGAAGGAAGTCAACAATGCTTTCTCCTTCCTCACAGCCACCGGAAGTTTGCTTCAACTTGGCTTTGCACAGAGAGTTTTCAAGAGATCTTAGCAAATCAAGAGCAATAGGAATTTTCTTTATCTCCGCAAGTGGAACTAAAGAAGTCGGAAGGTGCATGCGCAAAGTTCCCAGGTTTTTCTCCATTTGCTCTGTATTGGAACGGAATCTCTCTATAAAAAATTGATCCAGAGTCTTGATGCTTTTCTTTTTTTCATCCTTATACAAAAGGTATTGCTCAGTAATGCTGCTAGTGAACTCCTTCAAAAGTTCCAAGGTAAGAGGATCATCATTCTTCTCGCTGAAGTACTTTTGCTTAGCAAATTCTTCCAATGACTTGACACTATTTTCTTCCTCACGCTTATATGAATCATATTGCTCTTCGGGGTACTCAAGCAACTTGATCATAGATTCCAAGGAATGTTTCCATCCAGAACACTTCAAAAGGTTGTCTACACGATAATCAAGAAAGACATCACTGAGGCCTCGATAACAGTCTACTTTCATTCGAGATTTATTGCCAAATACAACTATGTCACCAAATCCAATATCAAACTCAAGTGATTCCTTAACTAAATTATGCAGGCGAGCAGCCACTTCCAGAACTGCAGTATTAGTTGGAGCACATGTTAATGTTCTCACTTTTAACTCAAGCAGGGAAAATAACAAGGAAGCTACTGTCTTTGTTTTGCCAGTTCCTGGTGGCCCCCAAATAAGTTTAACAGTATCATTATGTTGGCATTCCCTTGAAGCAACACAGTTTAAAACTGCATCTTTCTGGGATTCGTTCAGATTCTGAGATCGGACTATGTTTTTTACTTTAGAACAAGTTGCACTATCTTTTTCACCAGAAAAACAAAGTTGACAGATTTCTCCATTCTGTGAAACATAAGAAAGAGTAGTTATGATGAATAAACATGATATACATTGACTTTACTATAAAGTTTCTACAGTGTCATCTAATCACACATTATCGAGTATAATAATTTTGTTCACTTTTACAATAACAACTTTAAAAATAATATTAAAAGCGATTTTTGATTGGCTGACATTGTAAAAACTGACAGTACATGTCTACTACTCAATACTCATTAGGTAGCTATGTTTCGTTGATAACTATGTAGTGAGAGAATCTCAAGAGGGGAAATGATCCTAACAAAAACATTGAATTTCAACATACCACATGAGCAACAAATGCATGCACATTTCAAAATATGTACATATGCAGAAGAAGTTACCAATGCTAATTAAATAAGAAAAAAAAAAGCTCTAGTAATGTCATCGTTATCCAATGATAAGAAATCTCTGAGTTGACTAGAGATTCATACCTTTGAGTCAGCTTGCAGAACTTTCCTCATCATGCTCAAGCTTGAACCCTCCAGCTGCAATTTCAAGGCTTTCCAAATTCGAACATTTGTGGTAAGGTTCAGAAGACAGAAGGCGTAAAGCTTTTGTGCATTGTTGCTACTCTCGGCATAAAGCTTTGGTGCACTGCTGCTCGTCAAGGAAAACGGAATGTCCATGTCAAAGCTTTTGGATGAGAGTATTGAGATCTTGTCAATACTTTCTTTTATTCCATGAACATATCCAATATGGTAGCTTGTTTTGGACCTGTTCAAGTCATCTACGGATTTTGGTTTAAAATCTGTGAAGGCAATGAGATCTCCAACCTCAGGCTCATATTTTCCATCCTCATCACTGTTGGTTCTATTCACTGCAATTTGGTAGAACAAGTGCTTGGTAGGTGTGAAGCTTCTCGACCTTTCAAGTTCAACGCTCGAGATTTCACAAAAGGGAGCCTTTGACACACCTTTCAAGCTTGAAGACAGGTCGCTGCGAGTCTCCTCAATCAGAGAAGGAACGAAGGAGTTCAAGTAACCTGTTATTGACAAAAATGTCTGTGGAATCTTCCTTACCTGGGAGGAAACAATGCTTCAGACTTACATAGTTTTACGATAACAAAGCTTCGTAGACATCAAAATAAACTTTAAAAAGTTAGTATAACAAAGAAATAACTTGTTTTATTTTCATCTATGAATACTCAAAAAATTATTCAAACAGGGTTTACTAGGCATAGGTATGTTTCTCTTGCCAAACTGTAAACCACTGTAAGCAGTGATCAAACGAAAACCAGATTTCATATTTTCCCAACCACTGTAAATGAATGTGATACACGCAGCTTTAAAGTTCATTTTCCAGTCTAAAACAGATGCAGCAAAATCAGGAAAACTATGAAGTGTAGAATCTTTAGAACCACATGGACGATTGACTTCATGTGTTTCTCAGATATTTTTTGGAAGTTAATGTGTTTTTCATCACGAGCATTGGAAAAAAAAGTAAAAAACAACCTTGTGTTTGCAGAGGTTTTCATTGAGAACATCCTTGACAGTCCAAGAAAATACAGTCTCGAGCAAATCAAGACCATCTTCTATGGCACTACAGCTTCTCTCCATCATTTTCTCTGTGATAAACTCTAGCAGAAGAATGTTATTCGCAAACCAAAACAAAAGGACAGAGAGATACAATACAAAGGATCCCTTACATGCAAAGGAAATAAATAGTTTCCACAAAACTTCCTCAACAAGTATACCAACTTCAATATCCACCGTTAAAGTTAAAAAAAGATTCTCCTACTTGATGTGCTCATAAAAGCAATTTACCCTACACTTAAACCTTATAAGAAAAAACAAGAAATATTACTTTTTCTTACATAAACTTTTTAGATTAATTTGATATCATGTTTTTATTTTTTATTTTTTTTAAATATAAAAGTTTATTCTTTTATAATAATTTTATTTTTATAATATATATCAAATGAATATATATAATAATTATTTTTTTTATGACGATCTTATCTTTATAATATTTATGAAATGAATGTAAATGTATATTATGGTTATTCTGTTTGAGAAATTATGGAAGAAATGTACGTAAGACATTGACTCAAAGTCAATTGTAAGTGATTCGATGGGAACGCATAAAGAGGTATGCCACTCCGTCTTGTGCTCTGTTCATTAGTTACTTACACTGCAATTTTTGTGGAATGTGAAATTGTAGAAGATTCGTTGCATTTATTTCTATCACTTCTCTAATGTTGTCTACTTCTTTCTCCACTCTAATGGAAAAGTTTCTCAACCAATAATATCTTCCTTAATGTTTAAGACTCCATAGATACACAACATAAACACACATCAGTAATTTTTTTTTACAGGATTAATATAACTTTTTGTCTCAATTTTTTAGTAATTATTCTGATGCTTTATTAAAATAAATTAATGTGATGAATAGAGTCTGTGTATTCATTTACACAGATGGAAAATATCTTATTTTGTGAAGATTGAAAACAGTAACGAAATAAAGTTTTTCGCAAGTTGATTGAAGATTGAATGTTTGATAATAATTGTGCTTGCGCTTGTGGATTTTTCCTGTGACAACGAGAAAAATTTAATGATGTATGAAAAAAAAAGACTTACAAATATCAAAACTTTAAGATTTTTATATTAAATGTTATTATAGGTTTCTTCTAGGAAGATCACATATTTTATAGGTGAAAATTTTATCAGTCTAGTCTTCTCAAGTAAAAAGAATTCCAACAATTTGTATAATTGGCCAAATTTCCAATGATTTGGAAGCAACATTTTTATAGCGGGTGATAACATTTAATTGCTAAAAATAAAATTAAAATAAAAAGTGATATTAATTTTTTATATTGTAAGTTAATCTCTGCTGATCTAGTAGAGCTACCTACAAAGTATTTGTAAATGACTAAAATATGTACACACAAGAAAAAATTGATGATCAACAAATTAAGAAGTCTACTACTATAATTCATTTAGCCTAAAGATGAATAAGAGTAAAAACTATAAGTTGTAATCTAACTCCACCTAACTAAGTAGTCAAATATAAAACACATGACTAAAATATTTAGAAATAAAAATATGTTAGTTGAATAATAAGTTTCCTATTATAATTGACGTGGTATAAAGAATTTGTATACAAATATAACTAAACAAAAATATAAAAATAGTGAATTATAGTTTCTTATTATATATATCCAAAATTGGTAAGATCCTTCTCTTTTATTTTTAAGATTTTCATCTGATCATAACTTTAGCTTAAAATTATGTTTAGCCATTTTTTTCATATTCAACTCTATTATGCTCAAATGTCAATTTAGTTATAAAGCACCACCAAACTCAAGCAATTTCTTTTAGTATTGTATACTTTAATTTCTTTTAGCATTCCATACCACTTTTCTGTAATTTTTATAAGTATGAAAAAAACTCAAATCATCCATTAGTCGAAAACACTTTCAATTATATAATTCATAAATTTGTTCTGAATTGTACAATTTAAAATTAAAAAAAAATCACCTTAAAAGCATATTTTAGAACATGGGATTTAAAGTTTTGAATATGTTTCTATATACTCAAAAATATATTACAGATTATACAATATAAAACACATTTTTAAAATACATAATTCAAAATATAAATTAGAGTCTAAAAATATAGTCTAAATTATAGTTTGAAATTGAAGTTATAAAATGTGAAAATATATTTCGGACAGGTAATTTAAAACATATTTTTGTAATTGTGTGATTTGAAATTTACCTTTCTGCCACCCCCATACGAAGATGCATGAAGAAATCATAAAAGTGGGGGAAGAAATAGCCCAAGACTGAATAACATATGAGACCGATTTTTTTTTCCATCAAATCAAAAACTTTTCCTTTTACAAATACAAATCACTGAACTTTACAATCTCAAAGTTGGAAGAGCATTGGCACAGATAGACATCTTAAATCCTCTCACATCTAACGACCACTTTACTTACTAAAAATCTGATTAACCATCTAAAACTTTCTTACATTCACTTTTGTTGGTTCATGTTGTTTTTATAAGTGCAAGTGCATTAAAAACAGAAAAATCAACAACAACAAAAACATAAATCACAAAGAAACTGTACATCAGAAACATTCAACGTGTAATGTAACAAAAAGGACATCCCTTACACCATTCTAATGGCTGATTTACACATACAATCAGACTACTCAAATATTCATGTTTCGGAAAGGAATTTACTCTTGTTCGCTACACAAAGGAAATGTGAAACATCTCGATCATTAATGACAAAAGACAAGATTTTGACAAATGTATGGCTTGTTGGACAAGTTCGAGTAATATGAACTGTTGATCTTTTTCATCGATGATTATTAAGATTTTTCACTTTTCTCTCTAAAGTGAAAGCTTACTCCAGAAGAGTTAAATTCCTGTAGAAGAATATAACTTGTCTTGAGTCACAAACCATACTTCGTCCTTATCATGTCAGAAATATAGCCAAAGCAAACCCAAAAGAGGGATTATTTTTTACATAACCTATGACTGTATGCACAGAGTATACTCTTCTATATGTGTATATACACAATTGCTATTGACCTCGCTGTTGAAGCAGATACTTTCCCAAAAAACTCACTATTGCTCTCCAAACCAAAGCAGCTTTGATATAGGATTCCAAAATCTAATATTTCTGAAAAACAAGAAAAAAAGAAAGAATCATCATCTCTGGCTCGTCAATAAAAAAATGAAATAAACAACTTGAAATTTCACAAAGAAACCACATTGGAAAAATCAGAAACAAAATTGCCCTTACTTTCAAAAGTGTAGAGAGACCTTGATGGTGCTTATTTCTTAAATAAGTTTAAAGATGGACATACAAAGTGAGAAACCAAGATCGATATCTTATTTGGATTACCAAAGGAAAGGATTACTTTAGAATTTAGAAGAACTACCACAACAATCTAAAATAAGGCATGGCCTGACAATGAAGTCCCAATAAGGCAAAAAAAGAAAAACTTACCCATAACTTCTAACTGGTTGAAATTGAGTATATTACTCTGACCCCTTTTGTATTTTACTTGCACCACATTAACCTCCTCCGTGTTTAAACACCTTAAAAAATACGCATTAAAACACACCTCTTTTTGATTTTTTTATATATTCTTTTTCAAAACAAAGGTGAGGTGAGAGTAATATACTGTTGATTCTAATTTATGTTCCTCAGTCCGAGTGAAGAAAATTGGTTGCATAGAACTTGCATAGGATCTGGAAGATTATTATTTGTCAGATGATTCGAACTAGCAAGCCATGTCCCTGGAATGTCAAATTTCCTGCAGTAACCAATATAATATGTTAATGATTCTATTTGAAATAAATTTTCCACTATTTTTAACCATGTGAAGCTAATCAGAGTCTAGGAGTTATACCCATCATAACATCTGGTTTTGCAGAATCTAAGAATATCAGCGGAATAATTCCTGTATGAAATGTCAATATCCCTTGCCAAATTGGTTACCTCAGACAATGGCAAAACATCCCAAATCTTCAAAATTTGAACATAATTTGAGTTGTCCTTTATAACATCGATGGTCCAAACAAGATAAAGTGACTCATTGACCTTGTACAACTCCAATAGTTGGGAAGAAATATCATCCACAACTCCAAGATTTATTTCCCGTTTAGGCTGACGCCAACCACTTGAAAGTTGCCTCAGCAGGGAACATATTTTCTGGCAAATCTCAGAGCTCTTAATTCTTGCCATAGAGATTAGAAAACTTTGATTGAAGCAAACCTATAATAAAGTCAAGGGAGTTCATGAAAAAGGTAAAGCAGTTTGAGAATTGTCAGAAGACTTTAATCTGCTGCGACAGTCATAGGGGGATTAAAGAACTATAATTCATGAATACCATCATCTACTAAGGAGTGTGAATTTGAACTTTAGGACAATAATCGATCTGGTATGCATTTATGATGTGAGAAACTTTGTTTTAGTTGGAAATGTTCTCTGTCTCTTGTTATGTATGCTTTGAGAGTTTAACTTGAATTCTTATGTCTTTTTCAGTATTAAAAAAAAGTAGAGTCTCGAGAACAATTCTAAGTTCCGTACCTTCCACCTTGCTTTCCTGAAGAGTGGAGAACTCAAATGCAATAGATCACCAACTTGACCAATATCAATAATGGAAGTTGTAATAGCATGAGATAACCTATCATCCTCGTCAGCATTATGATAACACCCTCGAGACCTAGCATCAAGGACTATTCTCTCCCAAATAGAGCCACTATTCATCAAAGTTTCCCCATTACCTACTATCCAAAGACAATACCTGTATACATAAGGAACAGGACATTCATGATTACAACAGATGTAGAACAAATAGCGTGTATAATAAATGGGAACATATCATACCTTGCTCTTGTTAAAGCAACATTAGTTCTTTGAAGATTAGAAATAAAACCCACAAATCCCATGTTATTATATCTTACAGTGGATATTATTATCACATCCTCTTCACCACCTTGGAAACCATCAACAGTACAAACCTTCACAGAAAAGTTATGATCAACATCACCACCAATCCTTTTTCCAATAGCATCTTGTATGGCAATAACCTGAGCTTTATATGGAGATATAACACCAACACTAACAGTCCGTGTTCTAGAAACTGATTCTGTAAAGAGTCAATAGATGATAATTAAAATCCAAACATTACAATAAAAGTTACCATTCATAAATTACATGATGAAGAACTTATCACAAACATTTAGAGTTCAATTGGTTACTTTTACTCGTATAGATCACATAATGAAATTACCTTTGTAGAGCTCAAAAACAATCTCAGATACCACAGCTACTTCCACCCTATTTTTTCGGCTATTCCCTTCATCTAATTCATCTTGTCCATAAGCAACATTTATGAAAGAGTAGAACTTAAACATATCACCACCTATAAAATGCTTCCCATAGCTTCTTTCTTTGACCCTTGGAGAATCCAAAATTTGTTTGTCATAGAATTCCATATTTGGAAACAAGCTAATGGATGGATGCATTCTATACTGAATATTGAGAAGGTGTTTTTCATGACCTAGGAGGACCAGCCTTTCAAACAAACTTCTTCCAAACCCTGCCTTGCCGGAAATCTGTATATTCATAAAAATTTCTATATGTTGAAATTTTTGTCCATGAATTTCATAACAGAGCAAAAAAAGTGAGACATAATAACAAACATGCTTGCACAGTCAGGAAAACAGGAATTAACAAGACTGGAACACACCTCACTTTTGACTAGGGCAGGCAACTGTTTCTCGTCTCCAATAAGTACAGCATGACGAATACCAGGAAGTTGTAAAGGTATATTTGACTCACATTCTTTGAGTTGAGCAGCTTCATCGATAACTAACATTTCTAGTCTACAGTGTTCTACTGCATGCAATCTAGCAGAACTCGCAGCAGTACAAAAAAGCATGCGAGATCTTCTGAGACAAAAGTTTTTGATTGAATATTCATCACTAAAATCAGGAAGAACTAAGATATTTAGAAGAGATCTCAGCATTTTAAGGCATTCTTTCCTGGTTATACACAACTTAGCCTGCCAAGTACAGCAACTAGCTCTACTTTGATCAATAGTAGATATAGAAATGGCATCTTTAAATTCGTGATCAGTAACGGAATTGTTTGATAACACTTCTACAAAGACTTTAAGCCAGTCAAGACATTCAAATAAACTTTTGACCACTCTTAATGAAATAAAAGAAGTTGGCAAATGAGTACACATATCCACTGCAAATGTCCTCATCCGCCTCCTAATATAATTCAATTTTTTTGTGAAAAAATCATGAAATGTCAACCTTTTTATTTTATTCTCATGGAAAAGAAGATCCTTCATCTCCTGCTTATCATATTTGCTTTTGTTTGCCTCTTTAAAAGACAATCTGTTTTCTCTTAAAGTTCTATTAATTATTTTCATCCACTCATTTTGCTTCCAAATCTTGGGGTCCTGGGACATATTTATTTTCTCTTGATTTGTTTGTTGACTTGCAATTACATCATTCTCTTCCTTCAAGCAGTCATCACCTTTGATCTCATAATCCCTCTTTTCCTCACACTTTAAATATTCATGATACTGCTCTTCAGGGATTTCAAGTAACCGAATTACCAGTTCTAAATGATGTTTCCAACCAGACAAGGGTGCAAAGCACCTGGCAAGAATATTTACACGGTAATCAAGAAATATATCAAGAAGATCATCTCGATCGTCAATACTCATCCGCTTTCTATTGCCAAATAACACTATGTCTCCAAGACCATAAGTGTGATAATCAATGGAGTCCATCACTAGCCTAAGAAACCTGGAAATCACTTCCAGCACAGCCACATTAGTTGGGGCACAAGTAAGTGTTCTGCATTTCCTTTTGAGGAGGGCAAATAGTAATGAGCCAACTGTTTTTGTTTTCCCTGTCCCTGGAGGGCCCCAAATCAATTTCACAGTATTTTTGTGAGAGCACTCCCTTGCAGCTAAACAACTTAAAACTCCCTCTTCTTGAGCTTTGTTCAAATCAAATGATCGAATAACAGCACCAATATTTGACACATCAATAGTGTACCTTTCACTAGAGAAACATTGAGCGCAATTTCCCCCAACCTGTAAGAAGATGCAACATTTAAAGTACTTAATCATCTATCCAATCAATAAGGTTATCTTGACAAGGTAGAGGAACGAAATCAGAGGGTATTATAAAAAAGATCTAGCTTCATCTGCTAACCAGTTGTACAGTTATACCATGAACTAGACATTGCAAGGCACATATGGTAAAAGGCAGAGAATAAACCATTGCTCTTACAGCAGGATCAGGTTGGAGCAGTTGTTTGATCACATGGATATCTGGACCTTCTGGATCTGAGTTCAGTGCATTCCATATACGCATATTTGTTGTTATATTAATAAGATAGGCAGCAAAACCATATATGCCATATACATATGTGCCATCCTCCTGCCAGTACATTTCCAATTTAATGGGTTTTGAAGCTAGTATTTGAACCTCATAAACATCTTCCTCGTCTTTTTTCTTTCTAACCTTCCCAATTAAACCAGTAAGATAGGAATTTCCACGCTTGTTCAAATCATCTATGCATTTTGGCCTTGTTTTAGTCAAAGTAAAAAGTTGTCCAATCTCAGGCTCACATATATCCCCTTTTCTATCACTATCTACCAATGCTTTCATTTCTATCTGGTATAACAAATCATGTGGAGGTTTATAATTTTCAGAAAAAGCAATGTCGGTTATTTCATACACTGGAGCCTCTGACAACATCTTCATGCTTGAGCATAAATCTGTACGAGTTTCCTCAATAAGTGGAAAAGTAAATGATTTCAAATAGTGAGCTACGGACAAGAATGTCTTTGGAATTTGCTTCACCTATTAAAACGTACAAACATAACAGCTTTAGAATATAATTATATGCAAAAGAGGTAAGGAGCTTCTTCTAGTATGCAATGAATGTTGACTACACAATCAGGAATTTATCAACATATTAGAAAGATGTAAATCCTCAGTACTAACCCATAACTGCATGCAGCCTGTAAGAATTATTTTCGCTTACACATAACATAACTCATTGCTCCGTACAAAAATCAATATAAAAAGAAAAAGAGGAAAAACGATCATTTTTTCACATCAAAGAACATACTCAATGAAGAATCCTCAAGCATTTTAAGAACTAAAGAAAACTCGGAAAGCCCTTGTATGCGTGATTACGGTGATCACACCTACTTATAGATAGATGTATGATGCATGGATACAATATGTGTATCAAATATTATCCGATAGGGTGATATGATATGTTTATTTTTAAATTGCCAGGTTACTATATGTGACACTTGCATATCTAAAATTTATAAAAATTCTTAGAACATAAAGTATATATAATAGCAATTGCGAGAATGCAAAGTAAAAACACATTTCTCAGGCATTGTAAGAAAAACTATAACCTATCATCATCATAAAAGTATTAGTACTTCATATATTAGATACTTCATCAATAAGTCCTGGCAAATGTTAGAGTACTGGATATGGATATGTGACACATATTCCCCTCTAGAAATCACTATATATTGGGCTCAAATCAAACGATCCAGAATCAGACAGTCCACTTATGTTGTCAAACAAATTGAATAACACCTACACTAAGAAACAGTGTAAAGAGGAAAATTGAGTTATTACACCAACACTAAGGAACAATGTAAATACCACATAAAACTCAACGTATACGACAGACAGCAAGTTGCTTAAAGCCTACCAGCCTAACTGTACAGTAGCTACAAAAACATTCATACACTGAAAAATTCCATGGGAGGAAAATTCAAAGTTTTAAAGCAAGAACTTACAGCGTAATTTAACCTAAAACTAGCACTGGTGAGTTCGGGAAAAAATAAAACGTCACAGAGGAACGAATGACCATTGAATAAAGATAGGGCATGAGTAACCTGACCTTGTCTTTGTAAAGATCATTGTTGAGTATATCCTCAAGAGACCAAGATAATATCAATCTCGAAAAGCCCTCACTCGTTTCCATCACTTGGTTTCTAAAAAAATTCAATCACATTATCACTCACTGATACAGAAACTCAATGATCAATGACGGAAAACGGATACACAGGAATGTACCTTTTGAATTTACCGGTGCGGAGAGAAGAAACAACTGCCTTGCAGAGAGAACATTCCAGAACTTTACCCTCTCATACGTACCAAAACACACCAGTCAAGACAATTGCTAAATTTATATAGAGACGTCATTTTTTTAGTGAAAAAGGTTAGAAAAAAAATATATCTAGCATTCAAGATTTTATAAAAGAAGGAATATCCAAATTACTTACTTAAATTAATGTGTTTTATGTAAAATATGATTTAAAAATTTAATAGCTTTTATCACGTATAAAGAAAAGTATGTAGGTTAGTTATTTTGATAAGAGACTTATCACGTATTCATCGTGTAAGAACTAGTGGAGAGGGATCTGTATTCACTTTTTTTTTTCCTTGTAAAAGATTATGTTTTATTATAATTATTACAAAATATATTATGAAAAATAGTTATAAAATATTTTTTTATAGTTTTATAGCATAATGTTTTACTAAAAATAGTTTATGAGTAAAAAATATATTTACAAAATTTAAAAATAAAATAATAAATTTTGAAATTGTTAATTGAAAGTAGTTAATGGAAATTAAAAGAATATTCAAAAAAAATTAAATTAAAATAATATAATGAGTCATGTTAATAAAGAGTAAAATGAATAAAAATGTTACACCAAAACAACAGTGATAAATAGTTATAAAAATGGATTTCTTAATTAATAGTTATTGATTAATATTATATTTCATTATTTATTTATAAAAGAAAATTAGATTTATATAACTTTTTATGTTTATAGAAATACAAGTTTTCTTTATATATCTTAATACAATTTTCTTATATATTTTTCCATAAAAAAATTTATTCTGTTTTGGTTCTTATAATTTATTGTATTTGTTATTGTACCATCATAGTATTAAATAATGTTCGAGTATCAGTTTTAGTTTTTATATGAAATTGGTTTAAAGTTGGAATAAATTAATAGAAAACAAAAGCTGTTTGTTATTCAATGAACCATTTCACTTATTATAAGCAAGTGAAAACATATGGACTATGTGGGTATAGATTATATGTGTGTTTATTTGTTTGATAGTAAAAAATAATAAAAATATTATTATTATTATCATAAATAGTTTTTATTTATTTTACAGATGATTTTATAATTAAAGAGATATTAAATTTAAAAATAGTCGAATGGAAAAACGATTAAATTTAAATAAATTGCATTTAAAAGATAAAATTGATAAAATAATTATTTTAATTTAATTTTTTTAAAGAATAAAATTGAATAATTATTTATAAATTTAGATTATAAATGTTATTATAAATAATAAAGTAGTTATAAGGTTGTTATTCAACCAACAATCTTACCTTTTACAAATAATAAATCTTGTTATAAATTATAAATAATAAGGTATCCATAGCCTTTGAACACTTATATTTTTTTTGACTTAAAGTGACATCAATCTTAAATCAGAATACTAATAATTCACCTTAAAAACTAATTGTTGTTTGATTTAAATCATAACAGCTATAATAAATTGTCTATTTAAGTGATATTTTGTTTTTATCATTCCTAATACACTTTTAGATTTTGCTTTTATCTTCAATGTTTTTTCTCTTTTTTTTATTCTCATATAAAGATTTTAGTTTGCTTAATATCTATTATTTATTAGCATCTTTAAGTAATAAATTGTTTCTTAACTTTTCAAGTAGAAATAACCTATGCATTTTAAAAAAGAAATCTTAAATAAAAAGTATTGTCATGTAAATAGTGTATTTTTCTGTAACTAAAGTTTCGCATTTTATAATTCTTCAAGTCTTCCACGTTTAAAGGTGAAATCTAAAATAAGTTTAAGAGTTTTGTTTTTAAGGAATTTTCATGATCAACAGTGAGGGGTGCGGAAACATAAAGGCCCATTTGTACTGCGTATCACGATCAACACAAAAAAAATAGTCTAAGCCCAAAATTATTTTTTGATATTTTTATTATTTATTAAATTACAACATATGAAAAAAAAAACATTCATGAGTTGTGTCTTCCCCTCCTCGTTATTCCAGAATCTTCACCGCCCTGAGCTTAGAAACCCCATTTCAGTCTTCGATCTCAAATTTTGAATTCGTAAGTTCTTTTCCCACTTTCTAGACTTTAATAATAATTTCGAAGTTCCGTTTTTATATTTTTCCCATAGGATTTCAATTTGATCGATTTCATTACTTTATTTTTTCCTATGTTGTAATCTATGGCTTTTCTAGGTTTCAAAATTATGATCTTTTGCGTTGGATTTTTTCTGGGGCCGATTCTATTTTTTGAATGTAGTTATCGTTTGATACTGTGAAGGGAACATAATAGTGAGTGGTTGCTCCGCAGGAGAAGGTGTTGCATATAGACTTGACTGTGGGAAGATGCACCCTCCTTTAACATTGCACAAACACCCAATGTGCGCTGAAGTGAGTTTGTTCGATCACTCTGTTTAAAAATAGACCAAACTATTTACTATTATTATTTTATTCTTAAATAGATATTCTTGTTGTGTTATTGATAAACTTGTTGGTCATTATAAATTTGATGTTCATAGTTATGCCATGGGATGACGGTTAACTGTAGGATATTTGGTCTCAATCCAGTATTCCGCTGGGTAAATCACCTTTGCAATGTAAACTTTTAATGGCTATGTGGAATTTTATGTTGGATGAATAGAATGAAGCTTTGATGACAATACTCAAAAAGCTTCAAACTCCTTTCATTGCCTTTGCAGTCCACGGTGGACTTTAGAAATTCTGGTTTTACTAAGCTACTATTTAGTTTGAGATTTTGTTTCTACATTATTTATTATCTTCAGAAGTTTGTATGGCAAAATGAGTACAGTAAAGACAGTTTTTATTGGTTTCTATTTTTACTTTTCCTTGTATAAGCTTTAGAATACCGGAAATAAAGTAAAAATAGAAAATAAGGGCAAAATTTTTCATTTGATCCTGAATTTCCCTGTAATTGGTCTTGCAAACGTGAAGCAGTATAACTTTAATTTAGACTGTGCGTTTATGCAGATTATTGAGCAGTTTCAAAAGTGTCATGTAGAACATCCAATTGCCAAATTCTTTGGCGAATGTACTGATTTGAAAATAAAATTGGATCGCTGTTTCAGAGAAGAGGTAGCCTTTTTCATTTCTTTCATCTTTTTTTTTTTTTTGTTAAGGATCTCTCTGTTTTGTTCTCCTAGAAAGCTTTGAAGCGGAAGGCTAATTTTGAAGAGAGCAAAAAGTTAAAGGAACAATTGCGAATTTTGAGGAAAGAAAATGCTGCAAGCAGCAGTCAATAGAAGGATTTTTTGAGATGTAGAAAATGCCAAACTGCTCTGCAAATTAGAACTATAATTTTATACAAGGCCTTGATATGATATACGTCTTACAGCCTTAAAAGAGGGTTATTAACCATATTGTTTGAAGTATTTTTTATGCCCCTGCCTGCTCTGTCTTTATCCTACTCAATCAATAATCATTGATTCATTATACGTGCTGCTCACTTACATGCATGCTACCCAGTCAATATTACATGTGTGTTGGCTGATGTAATTAGGATCTAAACTTGGAATCAGGAAATAAAAAGTTATTAGTTTCTAAGGTTCGAAATTTGCTATGACTTAGACAAAGCATAACATGTTTGGGTTCCACTGAGGACAGTGACTCAGAATGTTATAGTGCATATCCCTGCATGATGTAGGTGGTATGTATATAATATAACTTAGCTTGAAGATTACTTGCCTTGGGAACATTATGGCTGTGACTGTCAACTCTTTCTTTTACTAACTCTGTAGCACCCAGGTCTTATCTTTGATAAATGTTTTTTAGTATTTATAAGAGAAGGAAATACTCTAGATAAAACGATGTAAACTTTTTTTCACAAGTTAAAATTAACTTGTGTATTTTTAAAAGATTTTAGTGTATCTTAATTTGAAGATGAAAAAAGTCCAATTATTTTACATTTTTTAGTTACTTTATTTTATAGAAGCTACACAGAATTTCCTCTGAACAATTTTATATGGTTTCTAAAGTCTCTTATTTTTGTTGGCTTACCGCCCTACACAGAATTATTTTACATTTTCTCTGGATTTTTCAAATTGTAGTTTATTTCTTTGGTGAAGGTATTCAAAAGTCAAAACCAAAAGGAAGTAAAAAGAATTTTGAAGTAAATTTTTTTAATTTGTTTTCTCAAAATTTACTTCTAAATTCATTCTCATTTATTTTTAAATACACTCAAATAAACAACAAAAAATTTACCTTTAAATTCATTCAAACATTTTTTCTCAAATCCATTTAAATAAATAAAGTCTAAGTAATTAAATCCATTAATAAGAAACGGATATTTCTTAATTTAAACAAATATAATGTTGAATCTTAAACATAATTGACGAGCATCCAAAAGAGAGTTGGAATTTCAGTTTCACGCAGTGAACTTTTCCTTATTTGGCTTTTTGATCGAGTTTTCCAAGAGAATGCTGATATCTTAAAGACAAATTTGTGGTTAAAAGATAAAAGAAACAAGGAATAAAAGTTTTGATAAGCAAAATCCACAACTTTTAAAAGCTTTACTGGTTGAGATCGTATTTTGTGCTTCAATTCTGTAGGTGAAATTTACATCCAAAGAAAACAAAATCATAGGAAGTACTATTAACTTGGCAGCATTCCACCCAAGCAACTGTTTGGTTAAAACTTTCCACGTACTTAATTCTATATTAACACTGTCTATGTACTTAAGATTAAGGAAGTGATTTTCCCTTCGTTTCTGTTTACTTACGTGCCTTAGAAAAATCGTTTTAGGGCATCAGTGAGTGATATTGCCTCTGCTGCACTCTGGCCAGTCTTCCAGACCTTGAATTCTAAGGGTTTTGAAGAAGTTTCAGTCCATAGTTTGAGTGCAGTCATTGTATAGGGTCCTCCTGTTTCACCATAGGAACCTACACAATGCCAAATAGAAATATCAGGATTCTCCTTCACCTTTCTTGCGCTAGAAATGTCTCCAACATTTGCCTCTTGTTCATCATCGTCACTTAAAACGATCACATCTGTAGTTGGAATGGTCAATTCCATGTCTTCCACTCGAATAGCTGAGGTACATGTATCCTTGACACTTGCAACTGAAATGCTTTGCTTCTCCTTTATTGTTTGTTCAGCATCCAAGGTAGCACACAGATTTCTGCCATTTATTATAACAGAACCAGATTCAGTGTTCCTCGGTTGGCTATATCATGTTTTGCTGGATAGTTAAATTTTTCAAAGAGCTTGGCCTCAGGATCATCTTACCTTGCTTTTGAGGTAGAAGATTGAGGCATATTCTTTTGAGAAGTATCTTTATCTTGGGAAGCAGTACTGGCAACAGGAAAGGTTGTGCCCTCTTGGTCTTCCTTCACTGCAGATTTTGGACCTGAGCCATGAAAATTAACACAGTGCATATTGAGGTACATTTGCAAATACTATCTGCATAAATTTCCTCGCATAATAATTCAGAACAAGAAAGTCACTTTTTACCGTAAAATGCATACACATCAGATTGTTTAACCTTGATTGAAATAATAAGGTGGGTTAAATATAGGAATGAAATAATAAAAGTTTCATAAAATACAGTAAAAGATCATGAATCTAAGTGACACTTTGTCAGACTAAAACAAGGATTTGGTTGTTAAAACAGAAAAACTTAAAACTGTGTATTTAACTTCTAATACATAGTAAAGAGAAACGTGACTATACGATAATGAACTTTTAGTTCTCTTAACCGTTAATGGCATCACTACAGGATGCCAACCTTCATTTTAAGGTCATCTAGTATGACTTTCAATCGTAATCTTCCACATATACCTTGAGGAAGGGCTTGAAATTCAACTAATACACTAGAAAGAGATACTTTATCTTATTTTTTATTTCTCCACATTACTAGACTTTATCTAAAAGATATACACTATCAAGAGGTAGATTTTTTGTCAGCATCAAAACAAATACATCAAGAACATAATTTTTGTGGGAGATGAAAATTCTTCAGGGGGACTTAATGTATTAATTGTTTATGTAGATGATATAGTTGTAACTTGAAATGATTAAGCAGCAGGAGTGGAAGTCTTAAAATGTTTGACAATAAAATTTTTAAATTACATGAAAATTAAACTGGAAAATAATTTTACAGGACTTGATTCATCCCTCTCATAATCTTCTATTTATAAGAATAAATTGATACAAAAGTACATGATAATTAGGGTAACCCTAGACACAATATAATCATGATAAATAAAATAATCCTAGACACAATATAATCATGATAAATAGGAATCCTTACACAATATAATGATGATAAATAGTATAAATATCCTAACACTCCCCTTCAAGCTGGAGCATACAAATTGTATGTATAGCTTGGAACAAATAAACTCAATCCGATGACCCTTAATGACTTAGTCAATACATCTGCGAGTTGATCGTTTGACCCAATAAACTCAGTACATATTTCTTTAGTCAACAACTTTTCACGAACAAAATGACAATCAATTTCTATATGTTTAGTCCTCTCATAAAACATTAGATTTGATGCAATGTAAAAAGCAGCTTGATTGTCACAATACAACTTCATAGTATGGATGTCACAGAATTTATGTTCTTAAAGGAATTGTTTCACCCATACAAGTTCACATGTTAGTAACACCATTGTCTCATACTCGGGTTCAGCTGTTGATCGAACTACTACATTATGTTTCTTACTTTTCTATGAAATAATATTTCCTCCTCCCAGAAAAACACAATATCTTTGTAATAGACCGTCTATCAATAGGCGAACCTGCTTAGTTTGCATCACAATACCCAGAGACCTGAATGCTTCCTTTATCTTTATATAACAATCCTTGTCCGAAAGCTTTTTTGACATACCTTAGAATGCGAATGAGAACATTCCAATGGTCAACACATAGAACCTGCATAAATTTACTAACCACTCCAACTGCAAATGATAGATCTGACTTTGTAATAGTGAGATAAATCAGTTTCATCGGTCTATTTGTTAGCAAGTTGGTAATGGATGATATTCACTCACCAACTTGAAGTGGAGTGCCAGAATCCCTTGAAATATGTTGGAGATAATATTTGTTCAAATTTAATTACATTCCAACACAGGAATTTAATTGCATTCTATAATAAGGAGATAGGTTGACCATATAGTTTACATTTATTGTACAGGATATCCTAAACTATAGGGATATATTGTCTATGATAAATTAAGGGTTTCCTTAATTAAGTTTTCTGCATTCTATTTAAGGGCAATTTCTCTCTTTTGTGAATATTAGCAGTAACAATATTTTTGACAAAATTGTATGATGTAGGGACCCCATATTATCAAAGTCCCTCTCACTACCCCATTTCTATTTAAAAGTACCACTCATAACTCTTGTAACAACCATAAACACTCTTCCTTTAATTACCTAATCTCTCTAGAATATACTTCTAAGGTCCATTTGGTTGAGTAGAAAAATAAAGTGGGTGAAAATTCTTGAAAAGAGAATGAATTTTATTATTATCATTCATTTCTATTACATTCTCCTTACACTTACACTTATTTGTAACAATCTAATCTTCCAAAAAGAAAAAATAAAAAAACAATATATTCAAAAATAAACTAGAAGATTCTACGTATATTTTTTTCTAATTAGGAAGATTCTACTGATATTAATAAGAAATAAAGGGAAAAGTAAAGATATTTGGTTGAAGGGAAATAGAAAAGAAATAATGAGATAAATAGATAGATTAATAGAAATAGATGAGAAATAAAGGGAAAATGCTCCAGTGAAACACACTAACTTTCTAATTCTCTCATTCCTTTTTCTGTTATACCAAACAAACCTAATTTTATCCATCCCACCTATTTCCAGTAGCTCCCCTCCAACCAAACCAGCCCTTAATTTTGGAACCACTTGGTACCTAACTCGTGCAGAAAAGTATCTTCATTGGTCATGATCTCCTCCGTAAGAGAAATAAATGTTCTCCAAACGGATACATAGACACTGGCGTAGTGTGCATTTTCTTGTAAAGCTACAAGAGTTATATCCTTCTTTACCAAGAGCAATGGATTAAGTTTAGGCCTAAAATTTATTCGGTACATAAACAAAGATAACAACCAGATTTTTTTTGGGTTAGTCATGTATTCTTTGTTGAGATAAACTTAAATTTGGGGTTTATTTGTATTTTCGTTTCAGTCTTTATTTTTTTGGTCTGTGGTCAGTTTTTATTTCGATAATTGATCCAGTATTATTTCGTTCAGTAGATATACCCGGTCAGTCTTTATTTCGTTCAGTAGATATACCCATTCTTTAGTTCTGTTTTCAGTTTTATTTAATTGCAGTGGTTATCTTTTGTAAACGGCCCAAGACCCATCTACACGTCTATTTAAAAGTCATTGCAGTTTAATGGAAAGCACCACAGAAAATTAACAGTGCTTCTATTTCTTTTGTGTGTCAACAATCTTAACGTGGTTAAGAGATTTGAAGTTGTCTATAGCTGTCAACAGAATCAGCACAGAAGTACGATTTTATTTATTAACTCATAAATTGATGCTAGCAAACATGATAAGCCAAAATGTTAGGATAACTAGATCAGTACTGAATTCCTATCAAAGTAATCGCTGTGGGCAACTATTAAAGTTTTTTTTTTATTTGTCACAAGGTATGAAACTGATTTTCAACCATATCGACGAAGTTTTAAAATAAATTTGACACATCAAACTTATCAGACATAAAATAAATACAACACTTGCAAAACATCAACCTGATTTACATACTATTGACTGGTAGATATCTATTCAAAATAACATATATATATATATATATATATATATATACATATATATATATATATATGTATATATATATATATATATATATGTATATATGTATATATATGTGTATATATATATATAAACTAAAAAAAAAGTAAAGACAAAAAACACGGCAAACCTGCAGCATCTGTTGTATTATTTAGGCAATGAGCAAAACCAATGTGTTTGGAATACTGTCCGACAGAGTTACAAGTCTGTCCACTGGCTAATTCTGACAAGCCGCTTTGCTCAAGTTTATCTCTTCTTGGGGAACCGTCCGGGGATAGGGTGGCATCAACTATTTCAGGAATTACTTTTGGAATGTCATTTAACAAACGTGATTGCTCGAACTGTGTCTCAAGCTTCAGCTTTTCATCTAAGTACTCAGAAAGTGTACGGAAAATGGTCAAGGATCAAACTATTCATAGAATATATCAAACTCCAAAACACAGAATAAGCCAACATTTATCAAAAATCAAAGAAGTAACAACAGCTTTCAGCTTATTTTACAACTCTCTCTCACTTTAAATCGATTATGAGATAGATATGCTTGATCAAGCATTAAAACGGAAAACAACTGAAAATACTTTGACCATTAGCCACAAATTTGAGGCAACAATAAAAAAGGTAAATCATGAAAGGATATTCTCTCCTCCATCCCTTTTCATTTGCCCGATCAATCAGGTTTTGTAATAATACTAACTTCCTTGGGATCCACTGTCACACAAAGCAAAATATAAAGAAAAATATCAGTAAAAATATATTATACGCGTGGTGCTCTTTAATAGTCTAAAGGAATCAAGTGCTCAATAATGTTAACAAGCAATTAGACGTACTAAGCATAAAGGATTAAAGTAATAATTTAAGGGCAGATTTTAAATTTACTTTGCATAATATGTTTAGTGTCTGCTGACATGTGCTTCAGCGAGTTTCATAATTACAAGATACTATCAATTCTAACCACTGAATTTTGGAAAATAGTAATTAATAAGTTAGCCTTTGCTGTTGTTGAATTTTATGATGTCGACCGTGTTTAA
This sequence comes from Vigna umbellata, assembly GCF_029865625.1. NCBI lineage: Eukaryota > Viridiplantae > Streptophyta > Magnoliopsida > Fabales > Fabaceae > Vigna > Vigna umbellata. Next base: position 58,762,604 of record NC_142169.1, read on the forward strand.
CTGCTAACCTACAAGAAAATCGTATTCTGAATTGCATTCTATCTTTATAATCCCAAATTCATAAGTACATACATACATGCTTTATTATATCTTCATGTAGACTTCTAGCTTTCTGCTCAAGATCCAGCTGTCAACATAAGGAGGTGGTTGTCATCTGTTGGTCACATGATTGTACTATGACTAACCAACAAATTATATCATTCTGCAAATCAAACTATAGCACATAAAACACATAAAGACCATTTAATCAGTATAGTCCAGACTTACTAAAATATATGTTTAACGGCCCTAAACTTGAATGGAAGACACAGATATACTGTTGTAAATCAACACATAGATACACGGTCTCTTTTTACCGAAAATTATTGTTTTATCACTGACGAACATGAAATACAGATGACAAAGATTAAAAAGATTAGAAATTTGAAGTCTAATTTTGTTGACGTTGATGATTCTATTATCAAAATTGATGAGTGATGTTTTGGCATGAAAGACTGGGATCCTATCAACTTAAAGAAGTCGTTAAATTCCATGCAAGATAATTTGGGATGACAAATCTTGGAATATCATGTTTAAAGATATGAAGTTAAACAAAATGACTATGATGACAATGATTTAAGCCAAGAAATTGAAGGAAAACTTGTTGGTATAATGACTGCACTCCCGGTTCCTGGAGTTAAAGCTCAACACATCAAATCTCAAGGAGTGTGTTAATGAGACTTTTCCCTTACTAGAATTGAATAAGTTTTAGATAGAGAACTTGTTATTGTTATAGATTTTATCTTTTTTTTTCTTCTGTTTAGTTAATTAATTTAAATTTCAAATAAATATAATGGTAGGTTACATTTCCTCCATTTTTAATCTTTTTTTTTTTTGGGATTGAATTAGACTTTGAGACCAATACCTAAAATGATGCTCTACTTCAGTTTCTAAATTACAGTTTACAATTCACAAAGCTTATCGGAAGAAACTACATTTGAGGAGCTCAAGTCTTCAACGACAAAGGTCAACTGGGTTACTTGACTGGAGACTCTCCTCAAACAGAAAAGACCAACCCTTTGCTTCATAAAATGGATGTCAAAAAACTCTATCATCATTATTTGGCTGATCAATTAAATGGAGACAACAATTTAGAAATCATATTTAAAATCCCCTCCAAAGGCTTCCTTACATGCATTACTACTGCTATTCTATAACAAAGACTGCCACCATTTTATTTGCTGAAAACTTCAAACATAACCAACAAAGTTTTGCAGCAAATGTTAATTAAAATTTATCATCAAACTCAACATTTACAGTGCCCTTAATAAATTTACAGATCATTGAGCAATGAGCATAGTATTTATTATGGTATGCAATAAATCACTCATAAGTCATACAGCAAACTAACCACGGTAGGCTGTTTGAGCAGACCGTTTCTCATTCTCTGGTACAGATCTCGACATTCCTCCTGCATAACACCAAATGTTATAATTATGAATCCATGGAAAATATATATACAGACAACTATGATCATAGGGTACTATATTTATAATAGAAAAACTACGGACTAAGCCCAAAATACAAATAATAATCGATTTACCAAACGGTAATAGAACAAGCTCCCAAGTTTCATTATCCTGAAAAATACTTAGTTCATCTAGCATGGCCTAACACCAACCAAGATCGGCTAGAGACAGATTTAGAAATTGACACAAAAGAAATAAACGAAAGGCAAGTATAAAAAGGTGAAGATAATCTATGATAACTCAAAGCAATATAATGTGGAGAGGGATTACAGGTAAAATGTATACCTTTATGGAGGATAATTGGAACGTATACTATGTTAAGAAATAGACTTTAACTTTAACTTAATTTTACATACAAATCCGGCTTGTGATGTGTGAGGTTCGCACCTACTTATATGTTGTGAATTGGTCTTATCTCCAATTGATGTGGGACTTCCAATACACCCCCCTTACGTCAAGATATATACATCTCATACGTGAGACTAGACATTAATGGATTGTCCGATAACAGGTGGAACAATATGTCCGATAAACAACAAATCTCGCTTGGATAGGTTCTAACCTATGACTTTGATACTATATTGAGTAATAGAAAAACTAGGTATATAATTAATCTGCCTTGTATAGAAAATACATATAAGGTACTATATTTATAATAAATAAAATATGGTCTAAGCACAAAAATACAAATAATAATAGAAAAATAGAAAATAAAAGATAAGATATCTAAAATATTTAAGATATCTAACAAAATTGTTGCTTACTTAGAGAAAAATCTTATTACCATAGCATTCATACCTCAGAAAAGTCATCATCTGAAATTTTAGAGATAGGTACATTTTTCGGCACATTAGAAAGTTGAAGCATAATTTCCTTGTTGATTTCATCATTGTTTAAAGATCTGTTTATTCCTGTAATTTTGCAGATATAGATTGTCAACTATGCATGTAAGAAAAGTATGATAGCTAGTACAACAGCATCAGGCATGTTGACCTTCCACAGCAATGTACTGCGCCTAAAAAAAGAACAAAGTACAATATGCTTGAGATTTTATATTTCATTTATATTTTCTAGATATGCGTTTTGAATACAATGTATGACTCGGGATCTTTTTCTTCCAATACAAGAAAATTAGAGTCAAAATTATACGCATGGTCCACTAATTCTTTTAAAATATTTTAAAAAAATGAAAGTTCAGGATAAAGTTATGATGAGCTTAATGCAATCAATGCCTTCACATGTCTTGTCAAAAGAAATAATATTATTTAATCGAGTATAAGAAGCAGTAGATTTATTTTGAGTAAAAATAAATAAAAGGCAGTCAGTATATATAATTTGACATAACAAAACATTTTGCACAGTATCCTCTGTAATTTTACATCACAAAAGTAGTTTATATACCTACAGTTCTTCAACTCATGTATTATACACATGCTAACTATATACAAAACAAAGATATCTTACTACTAGCTGCAACAGACATGTCTATCTCTTCATTACATCTCATGAATTTTATTTTAGGCAAATTACATACCAAGAAATCTTTTGTATACTTCTGAACCCATTTCAGAAATAGGATCATCAAACAATTACACTATCAGTAGTTTATTTGAAAACCCTTTTGAAGCCAGCAAAAATTAACTACTTTACTTCCATTAAAAATTGAAAAATCTACCAAGTACTATTTCAGTAGTTTGAAGAAGTCAAGAGATAAATTACCAACAACTTGCACAAGCAGATGTGAATTCTTCTGCAAATAGTCATTCGGATCAGTTTTGATTCTTACAAAACTTCCTAGCACTTTGCCATCAAAAGTTTGTGCTTGCTTTGAAAGTTCATCCACTAAACTCCTCTTCAAGTAGACAAGCTTGAGGTTCGAACTAACTATGGCTGCAAAACAGCTTTGATGCCCTTCAGAAACTATGTCCACATTATGAGATTTTGTACATGAAATCGATTTTCTCTTTCTTGACAAGTTGGATGGTTCATTATAATCCCTATCTTCAGAACTGCTACTAATATCATCCATTTCTTGACAATTCTCAGCAAAGTGTGGCGCCAGAAGATTGTTTATCCTGTTTTTGTTTACTGATTTCCTCCGCAGTAAGGATATCAACAGTGCATCGCAATGTATCTTTCTCTTTTTCTTAGGGTCAAAAAGATTTTTTTCTCTGCAGTACTCAATAATGATTGAAGTGACATCATGTTCAGAAAGTTCATTGCTCGTGTCTTTGTCTATATGTTCAAGAAATTCTATGAGACTTCTCGAACCCCATCCAATAAATTCTTTTTTCTTATCTTTCCCACTTCCTTTCATTGATTTTAACTTTCCCATACCCTTATTTGTCCTCCTTGACTTTGATCCTGCTGTGTCACACAGGTCATCACAATCAGAAACCATATAGTTACTCACGTCTTCAGAATCGCCAGTGTCATCTTCCTCTACACCTATTTCATCTGGATCCAAGTCACATTTGCTTTTGCCATTCTTAAAAAATCTATGGGCAGAGTGTACATGTTTAGAATTCAGCCCTTCTTCTTCTTTGATGCTTTTATAATATTCTGAAAATAAGAATTCATATGTAGCTTGATCTTTGAAATCTACCAATTCCTGTTAATAAAAAAGCATGAAAAAAAAGATGATATAAAAAAAAAGAAATTTGGTTTAATAGTCCTAGAGAAAGATAAATGTTCTATACTAAATTCCAAGTTCCCATCAAGAAAAGGTGATATAAACATGTCTTATGTTAAATGCGAAAGTACTACACTTGACCATATAGTTTAAATTGTAAAATTCTACAACTAGGCATACATTGAAATCTTATCCAGTCATGAAATATTCTCCATCCATCAGAATACATCAAGCATCCAACCATGAAAGACCTTATGTCAGTACTGATTACAATTTATTGTTTAAAATTCATCAAAACTAACTCTACAAACGTAAGATTTCATTTTCAGGTCTCATTTCATACAAGTGATAGGAATGTAAGAAATACAGATTTGGTTCCTTTTAGTGTTTTTCACAAACAATTTTTGCCTTTAATTAAAATAATAACAATAAAACAGTTCCAGGCTGTGTTTTCAAGTTTCTCTTCAAAATAAATAGAACAATATTTATTTTTACAAAACAGGCAAAAACACAGAAAAGATGTGCCTCTGTTAATATTACTGTCCCAGCTTAATAACCTGTGTTGTTTTAATAGCCATTCTTGTGATAGGTTCAGGGGGAAAGTATATGTTAGAAGGAATAAGAGGGATAGACAGTTATAACTGTCTGTGTGGTGGGTTTGTTGTGTGTCAGACTATTATAAAGTCTGTTTGGGGGTTGTTTTCTTTAGTTTTAGAATTGGTTGATAGTAAAGGGAAGGGAGAGACACGTCCTCTCGAAAGACCTAGTGGTGTGTGTGAGTTCTACATTCTAGTGCAAACCAAGCTGCCTGGTTTCCTTGTAAGATCATCCAAGAACCTGTCTTGGAGATTTTTGAGGAAGTAATAAAATCTGGATACCTATTAATTGGAATTCAGAGCCTCTTTTGTGGTGCTGTGGGGATTGTAGGGCATGGTGGATACGAGAATGGAGTCAAAATTGGATGGGCTGGAGAGAATAGTGCAAGAACATGAACATGAGAATCAAAGACAGTTCCAAAGATTGGAAGAGATGATTAAGGGGCTGACGGTGGTGGTAGAAAGATTAGCATTCTCTGATAAACATACAGAGGGTAGTGCTTCTGTTGCCAAGGGAGGCTGGAGGGCAGTCCCAAATAATGAAGGAGGAGGTTCAGGCGTGACTTCTGCAAAATGGAGGAAGTTAGATATTCCTATTTTTGCAGGAGAGGATGCTTATGGCTGGACTAACAGGTTGGAGAGGTATTTTCGTTTGAAAGAAGTCATGAGGAGGAGAGGATGCGAGCTGTTATGGTTGCTTTGGAGGGGAAAGCCCTGAATTGGTTCAATGGTGGGAAACCTACAATCCGAATCCCACATGGGAGGCTTTCAAAGGAGTGGTTGTTTGACGGTTTCAGCCAACAATGCTTCAAAATCCTTTTGAAGTCTTGATTGGTTGCCAAACTGGCAGGTGGGAGAGTATATTGAACAGTTTGAACAATATGCGGGGTTCTTGAAAAGTATACAAAAGGATTATTTGATTGGCATATTATTGAATGGTTTGAAGGAAGAAATAAAGGTTGAGGTTAAACCCAAGAATCTTGCTGAGTTAATGATGAAGGCTCAAATGGTGGGAGAAAAGGTTAGGGTCACCACCACCAAGGGGAATCTCTCACTGTGCAGCTTCAAAGTAACACTTGCCACCTACTCGTAGTTACTCAAAGGAACGGGAATTCAGTGGTTGTACCAACCCCAACAGAGGAAGTGGAGAGAGCAGTGGTTGTGTGAGCACCACCAATAGTTCTCCTGCGGGACTCAACAAAGAGGAGCACCGTTTAGAAAATTGTCCCAAGAAGAATTGCAAGATAAAAAAGGGCTTATGCTTCAGGTGTGATGAGAAGTTTGGGCCTAATCATACTTGCAAAAAATACACAGCTCCATATGCTGCTTATTTCGGAGGAGGAAATTCAGGAGTTAGGAGAATCTGCTGCCTACAGTTGGGAAATTCAGGAGTTAGGAAATTCAGATTTAAAACAGTTGGGAAGCTCCTACAGCCATCAATACTGAGTTTCCTGCTTTTTCACCTTGATGACAAGGTGAAACTTCATGGAGGGGTATTAATAGGTTCAAGAGGAAAGTATATGTTAGAAGGAATAAGAAGGACATACAGTTATAACTGTCTGTGTGGTGGGTTTGTTCTGTGTCAAACTTTTATAAAGTCTGTTTGGGGGTTGTTTTCTTTAGTTTTAGAATTGGTTGATAGTAAAGGGAAAGGATATACAGGTCCTCTCGAAAGACCTGGTGTTGTGTGTGTGAGTTCTACATTCTAGTCCAGACCAAGCTGCCTGGTTTCATTGTAAGATCATCCAAGAACCTGTCTTGGAGTTCTTTGAGGAAGTAATAAAATCTGGATACCTATCATCTTGTCACTAGCTTCGGAAATTCATGTAAAAAAATTAAACTTGTAATTTTCCATTAATGTTTCCATTTTGTTTTCAAATTTAGGATGTCAAATACTGTCACAATTTTTCTTTCTTTTACCCTTGCTACATATAAGACGTGATTGAAAACAATCTTACCCCATCAGAATCAATACCAGCATCATCTTCTATTAGAAGAGCAAGTTTTAAACAGTGACGGCAAAATCCTTTGGTCGCTTTTACAGTAGCAAAGTCAGCCTCATAAAAGCATTTCCCACAAGTAGCTTTTGGGCAGCAAAAGCACTTAATCTTGGACACTTTATGGCAGAGAGAGCAAACATGTGAACCTGCAAAAGGAATTTATTCAAAAGTCCTTCAGTAACAAAAGGATCAAAAAGGCATTCTAACATGATCTCTTAAACATGAACAGATAGGAAACAGGGGGTAGACACATTTATATCTATGCGTGAAAATATAAAAAGACCATATACGAGATTTCTTAGGAGTTGTAATACAGATAAACGGTTCTTTTTTTTGTTTAGTTTTGAGATAATTAAGCAGAATAGATTCTGACAACAAATAGTGTATAAGAGAACAACTGAAGCATCTGTGCATAATTCCCAGATATATATAAGATGAGCAGTTAGATCTCATGGTGGAATCAATTGCATAAACGAAATATATTTTACTGTCTTCCAAAAATGGTAGGGTGACAGGCAGAAGCAGGCTTACTACAAGTCCATTCACTTCCATTCTCCAAAAAGGAAGCATCTTTACCCACGCAATGAGGATGATAAGCTTTCCGGCAACCCCTTCAATCAACATGGGTTAATTAACAGTCAAAAAGAAAGTCTTCTCCAGGGAATAAAATGATACAAGATTTCAAATTGAGATCCATTGTTAATTATACACACACGATTGAAGAATATTTCAACTAAACCACAATTTTACCAACAAGTAAAATAAACAGAACCTAAAGCATGAACAACTTATTTTTTTACCATCTCACAATTTTCTATGTTTGCTGCAAGGCCAAATTCTTGGTATAAAATAGAAAACAGGTATGAAAAAATTGATGCCATTCAAACTACCACGGGTCAAATTTATGTAACCCTTCATCTTTCCCACAAAAACAAAGACACAAGTGAAAAGTCACAGCACTCTGTAGCAAATTAAAACCAAAGAAAATAATTAAAAAATAAAGTAATTATACTTTATGTTTTTTAATTACAGATTTATCTGTCACTACCAAAGGTTAAAAAAAAATCTCAATGTAGGATATAAAAGATTTGTAGAAAATTTATATCTGATTCATTTCGAAATTGTCCCAAGAATAAACAGCGTCTTCTTCCCATTCATAACTCATTCTTATATTTTAAAATTAAAATTTCATCAATACAACACTTGTTTGGGAGGTGAAACTTACCCATGGTCACAGACCATTAATAATCCTCCATCCTTGCAAATAAAACAACAGTCCTCAGTATCCTCTGTCCTTGTCTTCTTCTTCTTCACCATCTTGTGTCACGAAAATAAAATAAACACCCTCCAAAAACACTGCAAAATGTAGCTGAAAGAAACCACAAATCAGAAAGGGAAATGCAGTAATAAGAAAGACAAAAAAGATAAACTGAATATAGAAACAGACTGCAGTATAATGAAAATTTCAATCTTTAAGAAAGCTGTGAGTGAATTCTAAAGGCATGAGTGATGGGTGTAGGTAGTGATCAGAGTGAGAAAGTGAATGAGAAATAGGGCACAGAAAACGAAGAAAGGATCTGACTAGGATTTTAGTGGGACCCATTGAGTCTATACATACAAATTGGAACGTTACATCTTCAAAATCAAATTAATTTCAATAACTATGGATGTTCTAACTCGGCTGGGTTTTTTCTCTTGGGTGTTATAAACTTAATAATAACTCGGTTTAGTCAAATGTTATTATTATTGCAAAAAAATGTTTCTTATGTTTTTATTAAAAATTACTTAAAATTTTGGAATATTTTTGTACACTCCTTTTTTTAACTAAATTTAATTATATGAATTTTAGTCCATTTTACAATTTTGACTATTGTTTAATTTAATAATGGAAAATCATATAAATAAAATGTATTTACATTTATGCTATGTTAGTATATGAAAAAAAATTGGAAATTGTTGTATACATAAGCGTCTGATATTATTTTTTTTCATTCAAAAAAATTCATTTCCTTCTTATTTTTCATTTTGAAAAACTTGTCTTTTCCCATTTAGTGAGATTGATATTCTTATGGTATGTTTGATGTAAAAAAATATATATAAATGCAGAGAAAATAGGTGAAAAGAAATACCTAAAAGAGTAGAACAAAAGTATTTGTTATTTGATTGAAGACAAATGAACAAAAAAATAATGTTTTGAAACTATATTATTAAAAGTAAAATAAATTAGTTCTATATTATTAATTAATATTGATATTTTTTATATTATTTATTTTCTCAAAAATAGTTTATTATTAATTATCATTTTTATTATTTATAGTATATTATTATTTTATGCCATCGTACTATATTATATTTTATATATTGTCATATTATACTTTATATATTGAGAGGAATATCTAAACAAAAGTGAGAAGTTCTTAATATTTGCAATGCAATGACTATTTAAGTAATTTATTTTGTTAAAAGCTCGTCCGAGTGAAATTTTTTTGTTACTTAGATAAGTTTTTTCTGTAAAAGACTTTATGCTCAAGTAAGAGATAAATAAGTTCTTTTTGCTAAGAGTGTAGAATAAATATGAGTATAAGATATTGAATAAATATTATGTGAATATTTTTTAAAGAAATACTAATTGTATTTATACTTCATTATAAATAATAATTATAATACTAAGTAGACATTGCTCTAATAGATATGGGAAAACTCCAATGTTAACTCGAATTCTTTAATATATTTATGGAACACCTAAAAACATTTGAAATTTCTTACTTATCAAGCTTTACTTGAAAATTACACACAATAAAAATTATAAAAAAATAATTTAATATATTAGTAGTTTAAATTCAGAAATGAATAAAAATCTAAAAGTAAATAAAAGTTAAATTTGACTGACGATCATTATATTAACATAATAAAAATAAAATGACACAACAAGATAAAAACAAGTGTATACAACTTTTAAAAACTAAGTAGAAATATTAAAAAGTTTAAGATTACAATCGTATAATAATTTATTTTTATCTAAAAAACACAAACTTTATCTATGCTGTAAAATTTACATGATTACATTATTTTATGTCATTTTATATGTGCTAATTATTTTGTCAGTTTGATTTACCATACTTTTAATATAATAAATTAACTTATGAATTTATAATTTCTAAGGTAAAAATTTGTCAGATAGTAATTATGAGATATCATCCAAGTTATTATCTATCAAATGAGTTAATTTTGTTAAATAATTAAAGGGAGTGTTTGCTTCGATGTCAATATCTATCATGCAAACATTTTTTAGTAGTTGATGTATTGATAGAGGGTTTTACTCCCTACACCACCCCACTTTGTTCCCTGCACTACCACATTTTTTTAAAATTCCAAAACTATCCTTTATAGTTTAAAATATTCTACACCCCCACCCATTTTCTTCAACGGATGTCAACATTCGTTAAAGAAAAAATTCTTCCACGAACGTGCTACATCCGTTAACGGATGTGGCGACATCCGTTGCCTTTTTTGTTTTTTAGTTTTTAGTTTTTTTATTTTTTTTAAATTAATATATAAATATTATTTAATTATTTTAAAATTATTACTTAATTATTTATAAATTAATTTTATTTTATTTAATAAAATAATTATTATTAATTTTAATTTATGTATTATTATTTAAATAATAATTAAAAAATTTATTATAAATATATTAAAATGGATGTGCCACGTTGCTTTTTTGTTTTCATAGTTTAGTTTTTTTATTTTTTTTGTTTTAAATTAATATATAAATATAATTTAATTATTTTAAAATTATTACTTAATTATTTATAAATTAATTTAATTTTATTTAATAAAATAATTATTATTACTTTTAATTTATGTATTATTATTTAAATAATAATTAAAAAATTTGTTATAAACATATTAAAACGGATGTGCCACATCCGTTGCTTTTTTTTGTTTTTTAGTTTTTAGTTTTTTAATTTTTTATATTTTAAATTAATATATAAATATTATTTAATTTTTTAAAAATTATTATTTAATTATTTATAAATTAATTTTATTTTATTTAATAAAATAATAATAATTATTTGAATTTATATATTATTATTTAAATAATAAATAAAAAACTTTTTAAAAATATATTAAACGGATGTGGCACATCCGTTAACGGATGTGACCACATCCGTTGAAGTTTTTTTCTTTTAAATAAAAATAATAAACTAAAATATAAAATATGTAAATGGATGTCAACATCCGTTGAAGGTGAAACGGATGTTGACATCCGTTTTATAGAAGGGCAAATAAGATATGGGGAGGTGCAGGAGCGGTTGGCGGTGGTGGAGGGAGCAACTCTCATTGATAGATAGAGCATAAACATCATACAGTCAAGCTCATAAAAAAAGTGTTGGTATGTGGTCACATAGAAAACATATTTCAAAGTAAAAAAGAAATGAAAATATTTCTCACATTCATATACGTGTGTTCAATTATTATTCATAGAATGTTGTGGAATAATCGAGAAGGAGACTCTAATAATTAGCCATAATTTATGTTTTCCATAACACAATTTTAATTTTTTCATTACTTATAATAGTTGGATTTAATGTCAATGTAAATGTCATTCTAGTCAAAACTTATAATTTTTTAACAAATTTACTTAATTTAATTTAATTATATTTTATTTTGTATTTAAATATTATTAGTAACATCTTTTTATTATATTGTAAATGAAAATAAAACAAAAGATATTTAAAGAAAATAAAATATTATAAATTTATACATTCAAGACTCTAAATAAGTAACACAAAAATTACCAATATTATAAACTTTTTTTTTTTTTGAGTTTATTTTTGGATTACATTTAAATTATATGTTAAATTTTTTATTTTGAATTGTCTTTAAAATTTAACATCATTTTAAAGTAAAATTATTTAAATTTGAATTACAAAAAAATTGTACTTTTTTTAGATTAAAAACAAACTTTGTAATTGAATGAGTTAGTGAGTCAATCTCTTTAATCCATTAATCCATAGTGGATGAGGTCGGTTTTTCGATCCGTTAATAAATAAGCCGAGTTAAATTGACTCACTGAATAGTCAACATGTGATATTTCAGACCGGGATAGACCGTGCCTATTTTAAGAACACTAATTTTGTGATCGATTTAATTTTGGTCCATATGCGGATTAATACATACAGTGTACTGTCTTATTTTTATTTTTATTAAGCATTATATATGTGGTCAAAAATTTGTCAAATAAAATATATAATTTTTATATTAATTTAGGATATTAAAGTTTTGAAGTTAGATAATAATTTTAAAACCATTTTGTTGTAAAATAATACATAAGGACTTAGATTTTTAAAACATTTATTTTACTACATAATTAACTCATTTATCATTTTTAGTGTTCAAATTTTATAGCAATAAAAATAGCATAAATTTCTTATTTGAAAAATTATTTTGTGAAGATAAAACCTTTAAACAATGTATAAAGTTATCTTTGTGTATTATAAAGTTGGCATCTTATAAAGGCCAGCATGATTAGAAATCAAGAAAGATAAATAAATATATGATTTTAATGCATTACAAAAAATCTAAGATAATACTAATTATTATATGTACATTAATTTAACGTTTAACTTTTTTGAATTTTATATAAACTAAAACCATCTAGGTAAAATAATATCAATTTATTCGTAAAATATCTTATTTTAAATAAATAAATTAGAAAGTAAATTTAACTTTTTCTAAGGAAGTTTTTTAGGATTATACTTAAATCTATCAACTTTTGCTGAACACGAAGTTAAATACATCTTATTAATCTTTCACAAAAGATTTATCTTATTGTCATTGTTAATTGTGTAACCCGTTCTTGCCATAACATGACTACAAAATAAATTCATCACACATTTGTTTACCATGCGAGCAATTCATCAATCATATACAAAACATTCCAAAATATATATTTTTCTCAGAGTTCAAAATGTTTACTACATTTCATAAATAACAAATTATAGTTAAAAAATAATAATATATTTAAAGAACATGTTCTTAAACTAAAGATCATCAACTGATCCCTCTATAACTTCACAAAAACACTTTTAAAAAAGAAGGTGGAAGCAAAGTTTGTACTTAAGGTAAAATCAAGCACCAGCAAAACAAGCCAAAGGCAGATGCACAGTGTTAAGGAGGTCAAAGGTTATATATTAATTATAAACTCACAATTAAGGTCCTAATTAACACAACAGCATGTCATTACATTATTGATTGGAAGTAATTAAGCAGACACATGCATGAAGCACACTGTTATACATAAGGGTTGATTTAGCCAGGGAAAGCAGCAACCTCAATGGGTGAAGTTGGTCTGCATGCTGCTGGTGCATCATACTTGGTGAAGAGCTTGTAAGAGGAAATGAGAGAAAGCAACACATAGCAAAGCACTGCCACAAATGTGATCGTAATTGATGCTGTCACCTTGTTACAGAATCGACCAAATGATCCACAAGCTGAGCTCCATGTTGTGGCAGTGTTGCCATTCTCAGCTAGGTACAAAACCTCAGTTGACACTGCTCCAGCAGCTAGAACTATGTATGTTAGCACCTACCAATGCAAATTCAAAACGTTTTCAGTATATGCATAGTTAACATTAGGATTAACATCATAAACCCAGTCCAAAAGTTTAAACGATCCGGGAAAGTTGATTCTAACTTTAACGGACTAAAGTTTGAAATAGGTTGGCTTAAATCGAAAATTGAGAAGGATTGGTTCAAACCGAAGATTAATTATGTCTGATTTTGCTGAAAGTCGACACAAGTCTATTCAAAAGGTCGAGATGGATTTTCCAAAAGGTAACGTCGAGATGGACTAGCATGAAGTCTAATAATATATTTTAAGAATTTAATATTTTTTTTATGTTTAAAAAAAAGTTTATAAAAAAATTGACATCATTTTTTTTGTCTAAAACTCACTCTACTTTTTTTATTATATAATATTTTACTTTTTTATTTTTATCCATTTTTATTCAGGAGACTTGATCTCGTACTTGGATTTTCAAAAGTAATACCAAGTGGCAAAACAGGTCAATGAATGATGCAAAGCATGCCAGAAGATAAAGTGGTGTTTTGGTTTAACTGCCCATTTGCTAGTTCTGATTATGTGAGACTTAAAGTTTTAAAAACTCAAATTTGATTCTGGTTTAGGCTACAAATATTGCTTTTTCATAAGTTTGAACTTCATTTTGAAAGCTTAAATTTAATCCTTATCTGTACTTTTTTATTCACAGGCTTGGATTACTGGTGCCACTTAAACTGAAGCAATGCTGAGAATATTTACACAAGTTAAAAGAGTGTCAAATAACAGCACCATTGTCGATGAAGCCACGACCACAATCACATCCTTTGTTATTGTGGTGGCAGAGATATTCCATCTAGTTCTATTTGACCATCATTATTTGGAGCATTTATAATCTCTTAACACTTTATTGCAGGAAGAAATTAAGACTGAGTGAGATGTGATGACCTGATCAAGCAAAAAGAAAGTCCAAGCACGAGGCATAGTAGAAGGTCGTGGCATAGCAGCAATAACAGCTGAAAATAGAGAGTAACCTGCGCAAATGCCATTCGCATGCACCAGATACCTGCAATACGAATCTTTGTCATCCTTTTCGTATATATTCTGATTCAGATCTAAAAATTTCACAATAACTAATATGCACAAAATTAATAAGGGTTATTTTGTATGTTAACATTATAGCAGTTTCAATATTTGAGCCTAAAACCAAAACTAATTTAGATTCATCTTACACAATCTGAGCTCAAAAATCAACTATCCAAACATGAGTGTTTCTAACTAATCTGTCGGTATATATATTATTAGAAAATGTCTACCAATATTTTATTTTTATGTGTATTTTGAATATATTAAAACCTATTAAATGTGTTATTTTTTTTAGTACTATTAGATTAAGGTATTACATTTTTTTTATATTATTCTATACATAATTATTAACATTATCGTATGAATATCAGATCAATTTACAATTTAGTTAACAGTTGAATCAATAAATAAACCTAGTTTGAATCAGCATCTTCACTGATACAACACTGTAGTCCAATTTCAAAACATAGTTAGAGAGTTGAAGAACTAACTTTAAAGAAGTGCCCCTGATTAAGAATTAATTAATCTGTACTTTTAATCGTTAACAGATTGATTAATTGGCAATTCTGAGAATAAAATTGATGACCAATGCAACAGTAGGGACAGAGTTAGGAGATGCAAACAGTTTCACAGCAAGTATACCATTATTTCATCTTATTTGTGTCTCCCTTGATCTCTTATATGTTAAAAAGCATTCTAAGAACTTGAAGAAAAAGGACATATATTTCCTGTACTTGGTAACATATACATACTTGAAAGCTCCAAGGTCAGTGTAATCAACAGAACCATATTGATTTTGCTGAGAGTTCTTAAGCATGAGAACGAGTGCAGAAACACAAAGAGCAACAGGAAGCAACCGCAGGAAGGTTTCGGCAGTGCGAAGGGTGTTGGTGTTGCCTTCCAACTCATCTCCCATCTTCATCTGCATGGGAGATCTTGAACCTTCCACAACATTTGTTTTCTCCATCCTTGTTTGTATACTATTTCTTATGAACAAAAGCTTTGTTTTTATGTGTGTTGGTAGGTTTTGAAGAGTATGTTATACTAGTTGGTAGTGGTGATAGGGTAGGCATGTAGGGCATTAAAGGAAAGAGTGGAGAGGCAGGTATGGAAACTGCAACTGCATTCAATGTTGTCATTATTAAGGAACCCCACATCTTCCCAAACCTATCTCATAGCATAAACCTCTCATTTTCACTTTTCCCTTTTCCATTTCTATTGTTTTCCTCCCATTACCGTCACTCTCTGAAGTTTGAGACAACCGAGCACGGAGTAAAGAATGTAAGAGTGCTTCTGGTTTACTTTTCACGTGATGCCATTTTTGTGACCAGCTGAAACATATATGTCTTATATATAAAACTGATGATAAATATTAAAAATAACCTTAATTCTAATTCAACTCCATATTGATGAGTAAAGTGATGTTTACATTCGTTTATATATTATAAATTAAATTTATATATAGTCAATGTAGGATTTTGAATACACCTTACGTGGAGGTAAATATATTTTGAGTGTGAGACTAAACATTAATGAGTAATCCTGACTCGACGACGGGTGGAATAACATGTCCAACAAACATCCATATGATAGATTCTAACTCTAACTTACTCTAACTCAGCGTGAGGAAGTGTTAGAAATCTCACATTAATTAGAGATAAAATCAATTTATAGTATATAAATAGATGTAAATATTACCTTACAAACCGGTTTTGTAGAGTTGAGTTAGACTTAAATATTCATCTTAATGATAAATATCCTAAGTGAAATTCATAGAATCATGCCCAAAATCTTAATCAGACTTTCCATGGATCTACAACAAAAACACGTGCATGCATTGTTATATCGGTATCCTTCACCATGTATTCCATTCCTTAAACATTAATGTGTTTGTTTGATAGGAGTATCTTCTCGTAATATATAGACTCTTTTATGAATATGTGGATAAGAGCCCTTTGGAATTGACCATGTATGTGGATCAAAATCAATCCCTAGACATGGGGGAATGGAATGCCTCCATTGTGCCTATAGATCACAAGTGAGTGTTCAACCAATAAATTTAAAGTATATGATCAAAATATATCTTATCCTAATATTATATGAATTCTTTCAACTCAAACATAAGATTTTATTTAAGTATTTCGAATTATTGTTTTTATCTTAATCCCTAAATATAAGTCATTATTACTATTATTATTATTATTATTACCTAAATATTTAGTTGATTTTAGAGATACAAAAAATGCAAAAAATTATGATTTTTTTTATGTCATAACAAAATACAATTTTAAAGACCAAATCCATCATTTATTTTTGACATTAGTTAATTATTAATTGGAATGAAATGAAACTGGTAGAAAAATATTTGTATAACATAGTAAATTAAGATAATGTTAAAAGAGATATTTAATGTCGGAATACTTATGTAATTTTTATTAAATTTAAATATGGTTTTAATCTATTAATTGAATGGAAATATTTTATTTTATTTTAGTTCTTTTCAAGAAATATAAATAGACAAGTTTAAAAAACATAATTAATTTAATCTCTGTAAAAAAAAGCTAGAATAACTATTCTGAAAAAATAATATTGATTGATCTTACATATAAATTTGATACACATCAAGCAATAAGAAATACGTTTTCTAGCAAAAATATCTATATAAAATAATAACACATAAAGGTCTCTGCATCCACAAATATTAAAGATGTTAAAAACAATTTGATATTTATAAAAACTAAAATATTGTTTAATAATGTTTTAATATTTAATTTTTTTATTATATAAGTTGATATTTTATTTCAACTATTATTTTTATAACATTTTTTTATAAAATAGGTAAATTTTTAATGTATTATATTAGTTGAGTTAATTCACTCTAATTATATTACAATAATAAATATATAGAATAAATTAGGTAAATAAAACATTATAAAGAAATTTAACCCACCAAACGACCTAGGTTGAAGTTATAAAAAAGAAAGTTATTTGAGTCAGGTTAACCCATCTCCTATCAAAATTTTATTCCATCACAATATCTTTCAATATGCAATATAAGTTAAGTGTAAAGTACCTTACCATATACTACAAAATTCATGTATAATATTATTGGTAACTCTTGTACATTTTATATATACACATATTTATTTGTTTGCTGATTTAAAAAAAAAAATCAAATATAGGTCAATCAAATCTAATTTTTGACCATATAGGGATCCGAAACAACATTTCAACTATATTACTTCTTAAAGAGGAAACTTAAAAATAAAATAAAAATATTAATGTTCTTCCAAGATTTAGACGATACGCATGCAGTTCTAACTGGTATCTCTATTAGGAAGAGCTATACAATTCTCTTTGGGAAGAATACAAAGCTACAGTTCTTAAATATTGCACGTTGGTGCCTCTATTTTGTTTAATTTGAAATTTGGTGTGGTAGAAGACATATTTCAAGACATTGGAATTATTCTGAGTGTTTAGTACATAGTTGTTGGAACTTTTACTTTATGTATATACCTTTTGCAATGGATGTTCTACAGTTTCCACGACGTTAAACACATAATCACCTTGTTTCAAATTTTACTGTTCTTTTTAATGTTGTACTTGTATGTCTCTTGTACTGCTCGTATATTATTAAAATCTGCCTACAAGAAAAAATCATTTATTATATATAGTCCGGTATATTTTTTGAGTAACTTTATTATATTTTTTACTTAGATAATTTTACCTTTTAATAAATAAAATAAATAACTAAATAAATTCTCCTTTTTTCAAAATAATTTAATAAATTTTTTTTCTAAAAATAATCAGTTCATAGTTTTTTTTATATTACGTTTGCAAAATTATATATATTTTTTAAAAATATTTTTTCATAATTTTAATTCATTATTCATAAAATAAATAAAATTGTATGTTTTTAAAATTATATTATTTTAATGTAATAAAAATGTAAACAAACATTTCCACATGTATATTTTCACTAGCTCCAATAAAAAAATTAATCATCATCAATTACTTTTAAAAACCTTTTACTATCAGTAAAAATAAATATAATTTGTTGGTATAAGTGATAATAGTAAATTGTTTCAAGTTGTTCTTTACGACAATAAATAATATTAATGATTATTAATTAAAAATTAAAGATTAAGATAGTTTTTCATTTTGAATTTATTATCTATCTATATATATATATTCATTTTTAATCGCCAATTTCTTAACCAACCTCACTTTATTTTCTTAAGTGTATTTTAAAAGAAAAGTCAAATCTATCAAATGCATAATACTAATAAGAATCGAGTTTTACAAAAGAGACTATTTCTCCACAAATAACTAATCACAATATAAATTCTGTACGGTATATGAGGAAACCTCAAACAGAGTTATCTCTAGATAACATCACTTGCTATAATAAAACTAAGCTTGAGAGAAAGATATATATTTTCCCATGGAACAATCTTTTCAAAGAAATAATATATATTGTTAAATGAGTGAAGCAATATTCAAGGATGTTGTATATCATAATAAATCAGTGAGGGTTATAAGAAAACAAATATTTTTAAAGTATTCACTTGCTTTACGGAAAAGCTAATAGCTAATGAATCGATAAATAGTTTACTTAATTGTTATATCAAAACCGACTCTGATAATTAAAAGCTTAAATTATGTTCTTAACCTTCATTTGTTAAAAAATCTCAATTAGATATTTTTCTTTATTTTTTTATGCAATTCCATCTTCTTTCTATTTTAAAATTTTTAATAAATTACATATTTTCCTTTAGTATTATATTAACAAAATTAGAGACTATTGCGTTAGTGAAAGAAGTTGTTGTCATTTTATCTCACGTGGTTGTCCGTATTTTAAATTTAATTCTGGTAAAAATATTTGTATAACATTTTTATTCTTATAAAAGTTAAATTAACTTGTTTAATTTAAAAGAAAATATGACTGAAATGAGATAAAAGATAAGTAGAGAAAACAAAAACAAAATTAAATTTTTTGAAAAGATAAACTAATTAAAAATTGAAAAAAAAAGTTAAGAAATACATCTTTACACTAAATTTACCAAAATAAGAATCAAATTGAAATATATAAAAAAAAATTAATTGAGATTTTTGAATAAAAATGAAAACTAAAAACATAATTTAACCTTATTAAGATTTGATTAAGAATGGTGATAAGAACGTGATAGAAAAAGAAATACGAATGTAAAAAACCTAATTCCATCAAATTTATCAAAATAAAAATCAAATTGGAATATATAGAAAAAAAATAATTGAGATTTTTGAGTAAAAAGGAAAACTAAAAAAAAAATTTAACATCTTAAGAATGGTGATAAGAATGTGATGAAAAAGAAATACGAAAGGAATATGCATTTAATTAGTAGTGGAGAAGGTTTTACCCAAAAAGAGGAACTAGTGTCTGTTTGGGTGAAGAGAAAGGCAGACAGAAAAGGGTGAAGCTGGGGCCACGTTTCCCTTAAAACAAGGCAACCAAACAAACAATGCCTTCCTTCCTTCTTTCAAATTTCTAATTTCACATTGTTCAACTCAGTGGGCGCCGCGCATTCCGTTTATCATCATTCCGTTCCGTTTATTAACAATTCAACTCGTGCCCATTGCCATGTCACCACTTCGATCGACCTTATCCATATAACCCTTCTCAAACCTCACTCTCCACGCGCTTCTTTACTCGTTGCTTTCACTCCTTTTCATTTAAAGGTAGTTAGAGATTATTAGTACTAATTGAATTCTTTTTATAACAGATTTTCAACGTATCTTTATTTTATAACTCTCTACGAGTAAACACATTCTCGGTAATTTTAAGTGAAAATTAATGTTTAATAAATTGTTATGTGATTTTAAAAATTATGACTATTTGTAAATCTTTGACCCATTTGAATTTTGACATAAATATTATTCAACAGCAAGTGATGAACTAAATATAATATGCATTGAAATGTGAGAAAATCACGCGCTAGAGATAGGTGTTGAGGTGAGAATGGAGAATAGAGATAAAGAAAAATGGTACATTTTAGGTAAGGGAGAGAGAAAGTAGAAGGATACATGATGATAGGGTAAGGGGGACAAGAGAAAATGAGAAATCATATTCGGATAAAGCCGAATCTTACTGTTTCTTTCCAAAGAAGAATATTAACAACAAAAGTGGAAAAGATCCTTTAATCTTATCCGCCACCTTACCACATTCTTTATAAATCATCTCAACATTTTTCAAACCTTCCATTCCATTTATGGTTCTCACACAGAAAAAGTGTATGCTATATATATATATATATATATATATATTTTCTGTTTCTTTGTGTGTGATACAAGTCATAAAGTGATACCCAGTCAAATTTTGTTTGTGATCAAGAGCACGAGACACAAAGCATTGCAGATCAATGGAGCAAGCCCAGAAGAAAGAACCAGTTCATGTGTACCATGATGATGTTCTTGATGTTGTTGGGTCTTTCTCTTCTTCTTCTTCTTACTCTTCAACATCACCCTCTGTTTCTGAAATTTCTAGTGGGTCATCGTCGTTGGAATGTGACTCTTTTGAAGAAGTGACATCCCCTCCCTCTTCTTCTCCATCGTCATCCTCGGCTGATCATCGTCAACTTGTAGTTGTGCCTGATCCATTGAGTGACATGTCTTCTATCTTTCAACAACTCCCCATCAAGTAAGTTTCTTGATTGCTCTCACTTGTTCTTAACTTTCTTCATTTTGTTTGGTTTTTCTTAAACCCTCAAATTAGTAAATGGGTTTGGATTTTTCAGACAAATGAGTCTGTATATAAAAAAAAAAACCCTTAAATCTTCCATGGTAAACATTAAGTGATTAGTCCAGACAGCCAGGTATTTGAATCCTAACTCTCGGTGAGTAGACAAAACTTGGTTTCAAAGAACAATTTTGAATCTTTAAAGGGAAAATTAGTGTCAGCAAGAAGAAGTATTTCTTATGAAAGTTTTTGAGTGTGAATTTGCTGAAGTTTGTGTGTCGTGATGGTGGTGTGCAGGAGGGGGTTATCAAAATTCTACCAGGGGAAGTCACAGTCTTTCACTTCATTAACAAATGTGAGGAGCTTGGAGGATCTTGCAAAGCCAGAGAAGCCTTACAACAAGAGGTTGAAGTCTTGCAAGAGCTATGGAGGAGGGTTGGCTGAGAACGAAGGGGTTTCAAGGGCTGTTTCCAAGAGGGGAATGATGCATTCAGCAAGTTCAAGGGCTTCGTGTTCTTCTTTGAATGCAAGAAAAGGAAGTGCTTCTAACTTCATGGGTAGTAGACCACCGATTCCTCCTCATAGATCAACCACCACTAACACCATTCCTAATCAAACTGTGCTGTTTGCATGAAAGGGATTTGTAAGGAAGCTTTTGCTGTTGTTGAATGAGTTTTTGTTTTGACTTTTGAGGGTACCATGTGAGGATGATGATTCAGTAGTTTCTTTTCAGAGCAAGCACTGTTGGAGATGGAAAAAGAGAGCAACAACTAATCTAAATTTTATTTTATTTTTTCACATGTTCAATTTTGGTTTACAATTTTTATGCAGATGATTTTTTTTTTCCCAGAATGTTACCATTGTAGAGCTAACAAAAATTCTAAATAACCTCAAATATACTAAATCTAGAGCCATGTCTTGCACAAACTTAGCGATTTACTTTGCTATTTTGTCTAAATCGAGCATACCTCATGCCTGACTTAACTTCTCATTAAGAAAAAGTCTTGTGCTTTTTATTTGCTACAGATGCTATGAAAATAAAATACTTAAATAAATGTTTATAATGTTTTAAATTTACCATATATGACTTTATCAATTTTACAAAATATAAAACTAAAAGGCATCACTAGTTGGACTAAATTTGGATGTAGGCTGAGATATTTTTAGACTTAAATTTTACAATTTAATTTAAGAACACCTTTTATTTTACACCAGTTCTTTTCTGAAAAAATAAAACAAAATGTAATTTCTTTTTCACACTAATATTGTCTTAGGCTGTGTTCTTTTGGGTAAATTTGGGAGAGATGATTTGGGGGAGATGATTTGAATGGATTTGAGGGTAATTTTTTAGTTGTTTTTTTAGTGGATTTGTGGGTAATTGAGAGTGGATTTGGAAGTAAAGTTTGTGAGAATTAGTGTAAGATTTGATTGATGTGATAGATTTTAAAAATTAGTTTAATTGGTAGAAATTAAAGATTACCAAAATGTCCCTAATTATAAAAGTAATATAAAATGTTATATTTAATTGTAAAAATATTTATAAAAAAAAATATTATGAATAATTTATAAAATTAATGTTTAAAAATTATAAAAATTAAATAATCAACTTATTTTTAATAAATTAGAAAATAATATACCTAATTTTATTAAAATGTACATCTTTTTAAATTATAATATTAAAATAATTAAAAAAAAAACTGAAAAATATATATTGCATAACCGGTTATGCGACGCGTAACCGGTTACGCGTTTGCCAGCCATTCCTGTGCCAAGCATGGCTGAACGGTGTGCTTGGAAATTTGATAATATTACATGGCAAAGCAGTCTTTTCCGTGTAAATCAGCGCAAATCTTCTCAAATTAGCGGGATGCTGATAATGTCCAAATCTCGCAAATCTTCGCTTTTCCCTCTGTCCAAATCGTCGCAAGCGAACATGATTCCTGTATCAAATCCGTCTTCGGTATTTCACGTAAACAGTGAAATACCTTCAAACGAACACAGTGTTAATGTTTTATAAATATTATTTCAGGTGTGTGTGGTATGAAATCCACGTCACACTTCTTTTTTTAAAATTTTTAATGTTATTTTCATAGTTCTTGTTGTAAAGTTTTCTTAAGTCTTTCATTCTCATTTCGTAAGTCATGTATTTCGATATTCAAGTTAGTAATATAACTCGTTCAATTAGTATAGTAAAATCTAAAATTTACAATAAATACGATCATTTATCTTCTTATATGATCATCTATCTTTTTACCTAAAACTTGTATTTATATGTTTTGAGATTGACTTATAATTAAAATAAGTTTAATTATCATTCAATAACCGATAAACACATTTTATTTATAAACTTGATTATTACATATGGTTAAATATTTAGATGATTGATTGGTCATTCAACTAACCAACCGGTTGGTGGAGTAACAAGGCTAAGACGTTTTGACGTTTCCTAAGTGTAATGTTTCATATGGCTATATGGATAAGAGCTGACTAGACGGTCATCCAGTGTAAACATAATAATTTGTTTTCACACTCTACATAACTTATTCACCGTGCACCTCAACTTCTGCATTTCTTCATCACATAAGAAAATAGCCTAACATTTTGCAACTTCGTTGTTTAAGCATGTCTCTGATAACTTTTTGGCAAGTATACCAAATCGTTCCAAGTAATATAGAGTAAGTTCAAAGTATCGTTCTCCCAAGGAACTTGTGCAACACATGACAATTATTTCTTTTATAACTCAATTAGACATCAAAGTGTACAAAAAACACAAGAAACTCTTTTTGGTATTTTTATCAAACAGTTGGTGTGCAAGGAATTATATTTAAAAGAAACTTAGTTGGAATTGGGTTTCATGAATCATGAATATAAAACTCTGTTCAATATTTCATTACTTCATTCAAACATTCACATCAAGGCATACTAGTCCTAATCCCTTAGCAACTAGTTCTAAATTAATATATTAAAATGATAATACCTTAGTCAATTTAATATACAATTTGCATTAAGTCCGATGTTAAGAATGATCAAGTTATTGAATCTATCCCTAGATCCCAAATCACTTAAGTGCTCTATCTACGTTCATGTTAAAAGTTACTTTCCAGTAATCAAAGACATTCAAATAACATTATATTTTCATACAATGATAATAAATTCAAGAAAGGGCATATGAACGAACAACGATATATTGAACAGGAAAATTGCATCACAGTGAGTTCATTACATCCAATCCCAACGAAAGAGAAATTTAACTACTCCTAGTCATCTAAAACGTACACATTTGAAGCAGTCCCTTGCAACAATGGTGTCTTGATGCCTTGAAGTAGTCTCCGGAAGTTCCTGAGATGTTTTCGTTTCTTTCTTTAGTCCGGAACTTCTGTCCGAAGAAGATGTTTCTGTCGCTTTGTCACGTCTTTTAAAGCCTTTAATTCGCTCAGCGCACATGTACTGGTGCGCTATGCGAATTTTCTTCTTCTGGCAGTGCGAATTTTGGCTTTCGCTTTGCGAAAATTGGTTGACAGAGTCTAAATAATACACCATTTCCTGTACAATATTTTACATAACAATCTACTACCTATTACAACTTTTCAATGAGGAACAACATGAATAATTACAAGATTGAGCTCATTTATAAGTATAAAAACAACTCTTTTTCACACTTATCAGTCTCCAGTTTATAATTTTGAGCTACCTAATATCGAAGATATACTAAAAGTACTGCCATTGAAGGGTGACCAATATGATTTTTGAACCTATACATCACCTTCCAAGTAGGGATCACAATGGATTGGGTCAGACACGAATAATATTTACTTGCTATCCGACTTACATGAGAAAATCGTATCCGTTTAGAAAAAAAATATTTTGAATTTTTAAATCAGGTCCAAATTAAATTGTAAGAAATGAAGATAATAGAAAAGAGTGAAATCATAACTAAGTCTTGAAACAATTATTTGAGTGACAATAATCTCACAAGAAAACAAAACAAGTTTCAAACATCAAATGGTAGAATTTTAAAGGGGAAGATAAAATTGAAAACAGAGTGTAGAGGTCACAACTATATATAGACATGAGATATGTGAACATGTTCTAATTCTTATACCATCTAATGGATGAGTTTGATGGAAAGCGTAAGAGTCTATATGCATCTCTCTAATTTTTATACTCATGAATGAGTTTGATGGGAAAACACAATAGTCTATATACATTTCATAAGTAACTAACATTTATATGTAAATATTACAATAATGTAATTTTTCGTTCCTATTTTCTGAAATATCTTTAATTGATTGGGGATGTTTTCTTAAATTATTGCTAACAAAATATACATATTTAGATTAAACCTCAACAATAACTTAAACATAATAAAGGATAAAAATGTAATTTTATTTTCTTAATAAATAATGGATACCCGCGAATATGAGTAGTATGATACTTCAACTCAACCAATTAATGAGGGGTGTTACTCCCTCCACCACCACAACTTGCTTCCTCCACCACCCCATTCCCCTTTTACCCTTTTCTTTATTTTTTCATTCCTATTTTACCCTTATTAAAATTTTAGGGTTAATATTATTTAAAATCTCACGTGGACATTCATTCTCTTTATCATTCTTCCCTCTTTCTCTTTATTATTTTTCCCAGGTCATCTCTTACGTTCCACTACCCTTGGGTTGTCTCTCATGTTCCACTTCTTCTTCTCTTTTATAGAATTGTGACGTGAGAGTGTGATGGACTTTGTGTTTAGTAAGATTGAAAGTGGGGAAAGCAATTCATCTTCAGCCGTGAGTGTGGTGGTGCTTCAAGGTGCTGGTTCAGAGGCGTGAAAGGTTCAGAGGCGTGAAGGTGCGTAATAAAACCCTAAAATATAAACCGTATAATCTTTAAACGGATGTCAACATCCGTTTAAAGATTATACGGTTTATATTTTACTGTTTTTTTTATATTAATTTTGAAGATATTTAAATAATATAATTTATATTTTTTGATATATTATTTTTGAATATATTTTGATGTATTTTAATAATGTATTTTTGAGGATCTTTATTGTTATTAGTATACACCGCTGAACCGCTGAAGGAGGAAGAAAACAAATATAGAGGAAAAATGGAAGATGAGAAACGGATGTGATGGAGTTTGGATGAGAATATGAGAGAGTTGGGAGGTGGTGAGAAGGGGTAGAAAGATAGATTTTAGGGTTAAAGTAAATAATTAGGATTAAAAAGTAAAAAAAGTTATTTTTGTAATTATAAAAGGTTAGTTTTGTAATTCAAAAAATATGTAATAGAATTGGGGAGGTGGAGGGAGAAAATGCGGTGGTGGAGGGAGTAACACCCATTAATGAGCGGGTATTGAATTATCCACTATCCGTAAGTACCTAATACTTGTGAATACCAACTATCCATAATGAACTTTATCTAGATACGGATATTTTTGTCATCCCTACTTTTAATATTTTTAAAACATCAACAATTGTTAGTCTTGCAAATTTTAGAATTTGAAATATAAACCTACATTACAAGTTATATAATTAATTTGAAAAATAATTTATATTTTAATTTCTTTTTTAAATTTATATTATGAATTTTACTATTCAAAATATAAATTTATATTACAAATTGTATAATTTAAAATATAGTTTACAATTTAAATTTTTTAAAAATTTGTATTATAAACAGTATAATTCAGAATAAAAATTTATTTTACAGTAATTTGAAATATTTAGAAATTGCTTAATCGAAAATATGTTTCTCTGTTAATTTCACAAAGGGTATAATTACAATTTTAAAAGTTATGTGAATGCGAAGAAACGTATGGTAATGCAGGAAGAAATTCTCTAATTTGGGGTATTGAGAAAGCCCACATTATTAGCCTAAAATAGACTCATGATTCCAACTGGGCCGTATAACGGACATTAGTGCTTCTCTTCCTTCCTCAAGGGTCCTTCTTCCTGCACCCATGTTCTCAATCTTCGCTCCCATAACTTTCAAAATACCAGATTTACTCTTCTGAAAATAAATTTAGGCATTGATAGTGTCATAGCGTTTGTATTGTTGTGTGTGAGGTTGGTTGTGCTGGTTGATGTTGTATTTCAGGATCGTGGCCAGTGGTGGTGTGTGTTGATGACGGTCCATTAAGTTTTTTTTCTTTTCTACTTTTTATTTATAAGTTTTAGTTCTGAATTATGTAATGAAAATATATTTAAAAAAATTGTATTCTTAAACCTATAATTTAAAATAAAAAATTACATTTTAAAATGTATAAAAAAATATAGATTTTAAATACAGATTTTATATTCTAAAGTATATAATTTGAAGTATAAAATTTATACAATTCAAAATTTATATTTAAAATTAATAGAATTTGAAATACATTTTGAAATATGTAAACACATTCCAAATTATTCAAAATGCATTTCCAATTGTAAGCATGATGTAATTTTAGTTTATTTTTTTATTTGTTTTAGTTGTGGTGGATACTGAATGTGATCCAACTAGAAAAAAGAAAAGGAAAAAGTTTGGTCTGGTAACCTAATTCTTGCATTATAAACCCAATTTAATAGTAGAATATAATAAGTTCAAAATTATAAACAAATCCTTAGCCCTATAGGTTGCAGGGGCAATAATGGTTGAACCACGATTAATTATAAAAACTAATTAGGTTAGATATATAGTTAGGTTATGTCTTTAATCTTATCGAATCAGAACCAGCTCATTGATCTTAATTAACTCATTTTGAAAGATAATATAGAATAATAATGCTATTCAGTATTTTGAATCTTTTATGCTAGTAGAATTTTTTCAGATTTAAATATGGTTTCAATCAACACAATACATTTGTATCCAAATGAAGACACTATTGTTTTTTAAGTATCACTGAAATTAAAAGAATCAAAAACATCAAAACTATTATAAAGTATGGGGGAGAAATATTTTATTGGTAGAAAACGCTTATGAAGCATGTATTTATTTAATTTGGTAAAAAATAAAAAAGAAAAGAAATATATATTATTTTATTTTGTTTAAATTTAGAATATCAATGGTTTGTTGTGTAATTCATAGTCTCTTACTTTTGTAGTGAATTATTTTTAAATAAAAGACTAAGCTTAAGCAAATAGATGTATTAAAAAAAGTAAAAATATACTTATTATTATAAAAGAGGGAGAGAGATGAAGAAACCTAAAATATATAGCTTGGTTTAAAAAAATTGAAAACGAAAATAATTTTTTAAAGACTATTTAACTTAAAACGAAATAAATAATTTTATTATTAATTAACTAAATAAATAAGTATGGTCTGATTTGAAGTTTGAATCTCCAATTTAGTCAAAGTTTGAGAGAAATAATATGATATTAATGTTTCCACTTTAAGATAGCGTTTGATATATTATCATTTTAGAATTCAGATGTTTATAATTAAAAGACATCACAAAAGATAGAAAGAGTTTTATTAGAAAATTATTAAATAATTACTAATTAAGAAGCAAACAATAATTGGATACTATTTTATAAATAAAAGTTTTTAGTACTAAAATAATCTCTACTCTTAATGAAAAATTATAATGGGTTTGTGAATCAAAACTACTAAGTTACTTACTATTATTTTAATTCTAAATTAGTTTTTTATTAATTAAAGACTAATTTAAATTCAATAATAATAAATAATTAAAAAAAATTATGATTAATGTTAAAGACGAAGACTATGAATAATTTTTTTTATTAATAATAAAGATTATTTTTAATATCAATAATTTATAGTTTATAAAATAGTCATTTAACTAATTTTCATCTTCAAATTAATTGTTATTTTAAAAATTTTCTTGTAATTAAGAAAAATATATGTTACTTTAACTCTTACACGACATAAGATTATTGAGCATAGTGAAAGGACTGTAGTTAGAAAGTCTATTTAAACATTTCTTATTATTACTTTTGTTTTAATTATTATTATTAGAATATATACTATTTAAGGTATATGGAGAAACAGAACACAATGATCGTGCAGAGGAGAAAAAAAAATCATATGCACATGCAGAGTAACAAATTATGTTTGCATGCCAACTTTTTTGCATAATTTATGTTATTATATGCTATAAAAAAAGGTAACTTGATAATGATAATAATATCAATCAAATCATACTTACTTCAAATACATAATAATAGCAGTAATTATTATTGAACATTAATATTACTGAATATACGAACATTTCCATAAAATTATTTATAAGAAAAATATTTTTCGGTTACAAGTAAACTATATTTATTATTTTAAACCGTTTGTATAAATGAAACTTGTATTAAAATAACATTTTTTTAAGTAATGTGAACTGGTATCTAGTGATGCTTTCTCGTAACAAAAAGATAATGATTTGGCTAAAAATAAAACGCCTAATAAAGTTGAGTATATGTAATGGCATAAAAGATAGCAGACAATTTCGAAAAGGTGGTATACGAAAAGGAATCCAATCTGAAAGGTCAAAAATAAATTTATAATAAGTGAATCATATGATACAATAATTACATTTTCAAGGACGATGGATGCAGAGAATAGCACAGAAAATGATGAAAGAAAATGATGAAAGAAAGATTCATGTATGATAAAAAAAGCAAGTTGCAGGGAAGAGAAAGCAAAATTGAGGAGGTAGTAGGGTCGGCACAGCAGCGAAACAACATTATTTGGCTGGACCACAACCATGTCCAGAGTGGAATACACACCTTCTATGTCACAACACAACATATCATACAATAACAAAACCCTATACTATCATTTTTTCTTTACAATTCCTAAATTCATTTAATTGTTTACTTCAAAATTTAATTACTCTCTCTTAAACATGTAACGTTATCTTTACGTTTTTTCTTCATTATCAAATGTTTTGGTTGGTAAGGTTCATACTTTAAACCACCTCACTTAATTAAGTTCTTGATACTAAGGCTTCGATCTTTTGGGTAGATGATTTTGGAGATATGATTTGAATGGATTTGAGGATAGTTTTTTAGTTGTTTTTTTGAGTGGATTTATGGGTAATTGAGAGTGGATTTGGAAGTAAAGTTTGTCAGAATTAGTGTAGAATTTGATTGATGTGATAGATTTTAAAAATTAGTTTAATTGGTAGAAATTAAAGATTATCAAAATACCCCTAGTTATAAAAGTAATATAAAATGTTATTTATAAATGTTATATTTAATTGTAAAAATGTTTATAAAGAAAAAAAAATTATGAATAATTTATAAAATTAATGTTTAAAAATTATAAAAATTAAATAATCAACTTATTTTTAATAAATTAGAAAATATAATATACCTAATTTTATTAAGACGTAGATCTTTTTAAATTATAATATTAAAATAATTATACAAAAAACTGAAAAATATATAGCCTGTAACCGGTTACGTGTGTGCCAGCCAAAACTTCATTCTTCTGTAACCGGTTACACTCTGCTGTAACCGGTTACGCCACCCTCGTCGTTGCTTAAATTGGAGGGCACATACGACTTTTCCGCGGCAATCCACTCAAATCTCATCACAACCGCGGGTGACTGAACATTGCAACCATCCCGCATTTCATCGCAAATCCGTCCGTGTATTTCACTTCAACCGAACGCATAACGAGCTTAATTCCTTGCTCGCAAACTGTGTGAACAGTTAAATCGAACACAGCGTAAATGTCTAATAAATATAATCACTTATTTTTATATTTATAGGTTTTGAAATGTGTTTTTGATAAGTTGATCAAATCCAATATCATCTAAACATCTTTGTACATTGTTGATCAAATTATAAAATCTTTGATTTGCGGAGCACTGAACGATTATCAAGTGATCGTTTGGATAACATTGTTTTAAAATTTTCAGAATTGACTATTTTTTATAATTGACCGATCGGTCTATATAGTATAAGTAATAATTTGTTTCTTTAAAAAAAAAACTCTCATCATTCCTATGTATATGTATTACATTTTTTTCTTTAACTTTTTAAATATTTTTGTTCATAACCAAATTTTATATATATGCTAACAAAGAATACAGTAATATAAATTGGATAAAATTTTTATTTAAATAATTAATATATAAAAAATTAGCTTAGCTTCTTCTTTTATTTACTAAATTAAAATAGAGTCTTAAAACATTATTACAACGTGAGCTAAAGTATTTATGCACGTTTTCGAAGCTTCTTTGCCTCAAATTGTGGTCACTTTTAGTGCGATTAAAATGTTTTAAAAATTGGTGTTTACATATTTTAATTGTTTAGTAAATGTTTTCAGTTATATTTGGAATTATTATACACTTGTATATACATACAAAAAAGTTGTAAATTGACATGGAGCAATAAACTGGTGAATTTTGTTGTTATTATATTGTTGTTGTTTTGTTAGGGAGGCTGGTTCCTGAGGGGTGACGAGAATAAAAACAAGAAAGGGAAGTAGGTCAAATTTCAGCTACTCAATTGGAATATTTATTACGAGACCAACCTCATAGTCACTTTCTAGCAAACTTCCTTTATATTGGACTATCTTAAATATGTTTTTCTAAATGTGAAATTATTATTTATTTTTTTTAAACTTTAATTATTATTATATGTCAATTTGAAAATAAATATAATCATTTAAATTAAATGATATTCATTCTTTTATGTGTTAAATATTAATATTTAATATAATCTCAAAATATCATCTGATACATACAAAAATTAACTCATTGATTTAAAATAATTATAACATTTAAAAGAAATTTTAATTTAACATTTAAGTTTATCTAAGTTTACAAACTAAAAGTTTAATCATTATAAAAAGTTGTTAAATGACGTTTCAAGAAGAATCTCACGTCGATAATTTTTTGGGACAATAGTATTAATATATATTTTTATAATATTTTAACACAACACGACATTATTAAATGAAATATTCTTTTCTAATTTTAGAGATCAGATGACGTGTTATGACCATGTTCCCTTGGTTGTCTTTTGACTTCCACTGTGCCCCAATGGACCAATTAACATAGCTGGAATCCCACCCAACCACACAATACAGATTCTTTTTCTTAAAAGAAAATTACAAAAAAATCTCTGAATACGTTTTTGTAAAGTTCACGTAATCAATTTTTTAACCCCCAAGAAAGCAAAGTTTTCGAGTGATTCGTTAGATGTTTGAATATTCACTGTATTAGTCTTTCGTTTGTCCTTATGAATGAATTAGATGACCTCAAACTTTTCTGGTCAAGATTAATCACTAATGAAATTCATAAATATTTTATATCAATAATTTAATGTGTATTTACATGGATCCAGATGGGAGGAGACCACCTTGCAAATGAGTAGCCATCATGTTTAAATGATTGAGAATTAGTGGTAATGAATGTTTCGGTTAAAAAGGAAATTAAAGTTTAATAATTATTGTAATTAAAAAAATTATGCACAATATAATACATTAAAAGTTAAAAATATTAATAATTATTGTAATTGTAATGAACCTACTAGCAAGTACATGTACATTATTAGTAACCGTGCAACTAATTATCATATAGCAAATTAATATAAGTATATATAAAATTAGTTTACCATATTCCTATGACAAACTTTTTCAAAATAATATATATATATATATATATCCAAAATAAATTCTATATATTTTTATATATATCCAAAATATCTTTACTTATTTAAACTCTCCCAATTGTCCATGAGAATTTTTCATTTGTAGAATCCATTCATCCCGTGCAACACAATATCACGTAGATAGAAACAAGAATAAAAAAAATTAGTATAAATTAATATATTTAAAAGATTTATAAAAGCATACATAACACACATCAATCAAATTCATCGTCTTAATTCAAAATATGAAACTACAATAGATTGACACCATATCACTATTTTTTAAAAACTTTTGTGTTGAATAACACATTAGAGATTATACACTTATCACATAAATATTGAGTAGACTTTAATAATTATCACCCAGGTTCTACTTCGTCCAAAATATATAAAAACCTAATATCTTAATATAATATAGTTAATTCACTTTAACTTTGCCATAATAAATTTCGTTATAGGACCTTCATCGACTTTCATCACTTAGGTATTTTTTTATGTGAGTTAAAATGTCTAACAATGAATAATCTTATCAAAAAATTCTCTATTCAATACACCACCTAAAGTCACATAATAAAGCATTTTCTCTTTGAAAATACTTCATACATATCTCATACATAATAATGATTGAATTTTTGTCATTGCATAGGCTTTACTTAGCCTATCGCACTTATTCTCTTGAAAAATACTCATTATCCCTTCCCAAATCCTCTCCCTCTAGCCATACGCCTTTTAGTTCGTCTAGCGAGAGTAAACAATAGTCTTATAAAACAACAGATTCATGTTTATGGGTAACAACGGGTCGGGTCGAGTACGAATAGTACCTACTAGGGATGGGGAAAAAAATCTGCGTCCGCAGATAAAAACCTGTGACGAATAGTTGGCACTTGCGGATATTTATTATTTGCGGTTTGCTGATATTTTAATACATGCTTATAAACGGACGAGTGTGAGTATTATACTATCCGACCCCATGGATACCCATTACTAGGACTGGGCAAAAATAACTGATCTGTACTGTACTATAGTTAACTATACTATATTATACTTAAAAAAACTGATCCACTTTTACTAAAAGTTCAGTATAATATTTTATGGTTTAGTTTTTAAAAACTGAACTTATAACAGTTTCGGTTCAGTTAACTGTGAGAACTGTATCTACTATTTTCTTTCTCTAGTTCCCATTCAATTGCTCCGTCTTGCGAAAACGTTATTTAATAATAAAATATTAATAAAAGAAACCGTTCAAATAAAAAATTAATAATGAATTTTTTAAGACAATTTTTTATCACAAATTTTTATATTTTTTCATCAATAAACATATATTACTTTTTAAATAATATTATTTTAAGTAATAAAAGTAAAATATATTTTTTTAAATTTAATTTTATTAAATGATTAAGTAATATAAATCATAAAAAAAAGACTATATAAAAAAATAATACTTTAAATATATTATATTCTTTAACATATTATTAAATATGTAAAAATATGTTAAAAAAACTTTTAATGATATTAAAATGTGTGTAAGCACACACACTAAAATAACTATTTATTTTAAAAATCAACTTACTTTAAAATAAATATCAATATTATTATTTTTAAATGATAGTATTTTACATACTAAAAATAAAATATATTTTTTAACGTTAAATTTTATTAAATGAATATATAACGAAATATCATAAAAAAATAGTAATGTAGCAAAAATAATTAATATTATAGAAATATCAAATGACAAAAAAATTAACAAACGTTTATCAAGAGTAATTTTTCTAGCATCATCTTTTATTATATTATAATAATTAATAAATACTTGTTTAATTTTTACATAATAAAATACAAATAATAAATAATTGATTAATAAAACAATTTTACGAGGGAACAAAATAAATATAAATAAAAAATTATTTTAAAATAAAATAAGTAGATAAAAAGATAAAATAAATTATATACACATATAAAACAAAAAAATATAAATAAAAAATTTAAAAAATAAATATAAAAGTAAAATAATAGTCATGACAAAATAAATATAATAAAAAAATAAAATAAATAAAATAAATAAATAAATAATAAAATAATTTCCATACACATATAGTAATAAAAAAAATATAAATAAAATAGAAAATAATAATATCAAATATTAAAAAGTTAATTTGTAAGACACTTATGAATAAAATAAAATAAATATTAAAATAAATTTCAATTAAAAAGAACATGTATTGTTATACTATTCAGTTTAAAAACTAGTACAATTCAGTTTAAAAACTAGTACAATTCAGTTTAAAAACTAATACAATTCAGTTTAAAAACTAGTACAATTCAGTTTAAAATTAGCATAATTCAGTTTAAAATTAGTATAGTTAGTAGTTCAGTTTAGTTTATATTGTAGTTTAGTACAATTTAGTATACTTCAGTTCAGTCCAGTTTGATAAAACAAAAAACAGTTCAGTTCAGTTTGTCTGAACTGTTTTAAAGCTCAGTTCAGTTTATGAATCCCTAACAAATCTCCATAAAATAAAAATTATGAAAGAATATACCTGTTTTATCTCCTAACGTGTTTTATCTCATTTCCACACGATAGCTACTTAGTTCAGAATTAGTTCTATGAGTCCATTTAATCCAATCTGAAAGACCCATTATATGGTTCCTCAATCAGACACAAATTTTCATTCACATCATAAAACAACAAAAACAAAACAATAACACAACCAATAATTATACTTTTATCATCTCATCACATATATTATAAATGAGTCAATTCACTCATTCACAACAAAACCATGCAATTAATTAAAATAATTAGTTTTTTTTTAATTGGATTGTAAACTACTATCTCAAAAAGCTCATTTACCAAAAAATATCTACTTAAAAAAACAAAATTTACACAGGTTAAACTTTTGAGCACACTTTAATAATACTATCGATTTATGTTTTTTGTATTAGGTCTATCGAGGAGGATGTTCATCGGGGAGACACAATACCAACGAGATATAAATCTAACCATATAAGAGATCGACACCACTCTCTATAAAAAACCTTAAGGCAATGAATCTTTCATCTTTATATCTACCAATGAGATATCAGTCAAACCATAAGAGATTAACAACACTCTCTATCCAAAATCTTAAGACAGTGAGATAATGAATCTTTCTTCTTTATATAGTATTCTACTTTCTTATTTCTATCAAATGTGAGACTTAGAGTTAGACTTGAATTTTCAATACTTTGCCGTCACATGCAATACTGATTCTTCTTTTTCTTTAAAAAAATAAAAAAAATCTCTGAATTCGTTTTTGTAAAGTTCACAAAATCAATTTTTTAACTCTCAAGAAGGTAAAGTTTTCGAGTGATTCTTTCCAATCATGTTTGAATATTCGCTATATTTGTGTCTTATGAATGAATTATATGATCTCTCAAATTTTTGGTTAAGATTAATCAATAATGAAAATAACAAGTATTTTATATCAATAATATAATATGCACTTATACGGATCTAGATGGGTAGGGAACTATCCTTTTGCAAAAGAGTATCCAATGTTTAAATGACTGAGTATTAATGCATAACGAATGTTACAGAAAAAAACTATTAAAGCTGACAATGGTTAACTTATTTATAGAATTTTGATGCATATAAACGTGGTGAATTTTTATTATTATGAATTTTCTTATTAAAAATGTGATTACTTTTTGTACGTGGCCGATAAATTATCAATATTTTCTAAATATTTTTCACACAGTATACCCGAAATGATGTTGATTCCTCATAATACACAATCCTATAAAATAATAGTTTTATAAAATTATTTAATATTTATGTATTAAATTAATGTTATGTTTATTTTGTAAATTCTTGACAAATTATCTGAGTTGGAACATTTTAATCAAATACGCCTTTTCAATGAATTTAGTTACCAGGTTATTATTTATGAGCGCATACCAGTCAATTATATTTTCTTTTTCATTACGAGAAAAACGTTTACTATAATAAATACTAACACAGTTTATTTTTTATTTTTATATAATAAAAAATTAAAACATTTTAATTTTAATTATATTAATTTGATTTGATGTAATTAAATATATACTTAGTCTTTAGTAATGATCGGTCACATTTACTTATTAAAAAAATCATATGATTAATTATTATTAAAAAGTAAATACGTACTTAATTATATCAATATTAATAAAATTTAAATTAATTAATATTTTAAAATTATAATATATAATATATTATATTAAAAATAAATTATAATAATAGTTATACTAATTATTCTATTTTTTATTTATTCTTGTTCTTGAAAAAATGGAAAAAAATTAAATAAATATTATTTTCTCTAAATACGAAACTGTCCCACCACACCGCAAGTGACAACATAAAGTACAGCTTTTGTTAGGTTACTGTCTTGATCATAATCATAAAGGACAAAAATTTCCCGCCAAAATTAAACAATAATATTCGCGTTTAAAAAGGTCAATACTTGATTAGAAAAAAACAAAAAAGCTTCCCTTCCAAAATTGGAATATTCTCTTTAAAAATAATCGATAATTGCAAATCAATATTTATATTAATTTAGTTAAATAATGTGTTATTTGAGTAATAAACTTATTAAATGTGTTATTTGACATTTTAGAATTCTGAGCATTTTATTTTATCTTTAAAAATTAATATATGGATACCTTTCCATTTCAAAGTTTTTCTTACCAGATTAAAAAATATCCATATTTTTTTGAAATTTCAGAAAATGTTACCCATAATTTTTAATTGGTATTTTAATCGGTGTGACATATTAAATAAATGGCTATTTATATAATTAAAATTAAATGTATAGAGAAGATTCTGGATCTTGAACATTAAATTTCAAATTCATAATATATAATATCATAATGATATAAGATTTATTTTTAAGTACTGTTAATTTATTTTAAAAGTACTAGAATTCACTTCATAAGATTAAAAAACTATAAAAGATAAGTGGTTTAAAAATGTGTTAAAGT
Organism: Vigna umbellata; assembly: GCF_029865625.1. Classification (NCBI taxonomy): domain Eukaryota; kingdom Viridiplantae; phylum Streptophyta; class Magnoliopsida; order Fabales; family Fabaceae; genus Vigna; species Vigna umbellata. The sequence continues at coordinate 58,800,290 of NC_142169.1, forward strand.
ATGTCATCATTAAAATAGATCGTTATCATCCTAATTGTTCATTTATTTATTTTCTTGTCCCATTTAAAAATGTTGTTCGATTATTTATACTTTAAATATCACGAATATAAAAAATATTTATATATACATGTATACATATTTTTAATTTTAAATAAAATTATTTAACAATTAATATTTAAAATATTACATAAATAAAAAATAATTTTTAAATCAAATTATTCAATAAAATATTAATACAAATAAATTCAATATTTCTAAAAAAATTTAAATAAATTGTGTCAAAATATAAATTTTGAAAAACTAGTCAATATCATAAATTTAAATAAAAAATAAAACACATGAAATTAAAATTCAAACGATTTTATAATATTTTTTTTTCACTATAATTTTATCTTAATTATTCAAATAAAAAAATAATCAAATAAAATTTACTGAGCAAATCTTCAAGTTAGATAACAAAATATTGTTTATTATATAAATTAAAAATATTAATTTAATATGTATCACAATTTTAACTATATATCTGCATTCACTTTTTTTTTTCTATCACTTTAAACATCTACTCAATCAATGTTAATAAAGTAAAAACATACAGAAGATAAACATCTGAAAGGGAAGTTATTTTAGTTTTCCTTATAACTGATGGCCATAATTGCTGAGTATTTATAAGTAAGATAAGCATAATCATTAATAATTTAAATGGTGAAAATAGTAAATCTTAAACCTTCAAAATCTCAATTAACATGTTATTCACATATACCACATGGAAAACCAATGGATTCTATTCCACCAATAGAAAAGGGTTATAAATAGATCCATTTGCTTAAAATACAATAATTAAAATAATAATACTCTTAATTAAATATTAAAGCGAAAGTGGTTCCGTGAAGTATAAATAGCGTGTTTATGGTGATAGCATTCAGGAATCATCATCTGCTATTCCATTCATTCAATCTTCCAGAGAGAGAGAGAGAGAAGGAGAGAGAGAGAGAGCGAGCGAGCGAGAGAGAGAGAGAGAGAGAAAGGGTTTTTCGTTCCTGTGTAAGCGATCGAATTGGAAATCGGAATTTTGGTTGCGCATAAATCGAATTTCTTATGCAAGGAAGGTTCTCCGGTTGGATTTTGATAGGAAGAATTGTAAGATTATGATATTTTTTGAGAAGCTACGTTTTTCTCCTCACCTTAGCCGCTACATTGCGGGCATCCTCCTGTTAATCTTCTGCAATTCCTTCCAGTTAGTCTCCAATTTCCCCATTCCTATACACCCTTGATTCTGCAACAAAACTGCGAAACACCACACTCTCCGACCTGATCCGATCCGATCCGATACTCATTCTAAAACTCCCTTTCTCTCGTTTTCAATTCGCTCCAAGCAAATGGATCCTAATCAACTCTTCTCCTCGCATTTCCTCGATGGTGAGTTTGTGCTTTCTCCTCCTCTGCTTTTCACCTTCCGTCGAACAAGTCTTTTTATTGCAGTTTTTCGGATTTTGTATTCTCCTTGCAGTTTTATTTTCTTAGATTTATGAATCTTGGTTTTTGAATGTGCTGAATGACATCATCCTGTCTAAGTGGCTGATTTCTCCTCAAGCAGCAAGGCTCTTGTTGTTTCTTTATGTTTTAGTCCAGGAGAATCTTCTTTGCAAATATTTTTTAGATAGAAAAATAAGAGAAGAAAAGAATCAGCTGTTCTGTAAACCAATTTGTAGACTGTTAGTTCTTATTAGCCTAGCCTTTTGAAAATCTGATTTTAGCTTATGAATAAATTAATGTTAGTTTATAAGAGGACTAATTTAATTTTTTTCTTTTATTTTATGTTTTAGTATAAGCCTTTACTCGTTCCCAATTTCTCTTTGGAGAACCACGTAACGAGAAAAAAACACTCAAGGAAGTGCGTATAATTTTTATTGTCCTCTTCAATTTTATGATAGGTGCATTTTTTTTTGTGTATACGTTATTCTTTGTTGATGTTCAGGGATTTGCTAGTTTGTGTTAAAAAAATCTGTGATGTTATGTGGAACAACGGTCTTTTTTATGTAGGTTGTCCTGCCTATGATTGCAATCCAGTCGGAAGGCCTGTGTCAAAGAAGTTTTGGAATAATTAAGGTCTATTTTTTCCTAGTTGAGCAGGATCCTATATGGATCTTTGTGGTCCTTTAGTTTTTGGTAAACATAAATGCTTTTCGCGGGTTTAATCATATTTACAATGGTTTGATTCCTGTATTGAGGGTAAGTGGGTAGCATACGGTCATAGTTATGGAGTGATTTCTTCTACAGTGTATTATTATATAATGGAATGAAATTTTGTGAGATTTGCAACTTTTGGGTCTTTTCAGGACCTTGGGTGCTGATATATCCAATGCAACTATAAGGCCATTGTTGTGTTATGTTCATTCTCATGGTTGTGACATTTTCCTGACAACTCTCATGGTTGTAATATTATATATTGAAAAAAGGATGGATAAAAAGAACAGAATATTGATGTTGCTTTATGTGGTTTTGTAGTTCATTGTGATTATTATGTAGTAGGATTTTTCTCCTGATAGTTTTTGTGTCCATTGATCAGGTACTATTTCCTCACGTGTTGAGAACCAAAACAGAACTCACCCATCCGTTATTGTGATTGGTGCTGGAATATCTGGAATTGCTGCAGCACGAAGTCTATACGATGCATCTTTTAAGGTGTCATATCATTATGAACAGTTTCCTCTTAATTTTTTTAGCTTCATTTATTAGCTGCCCTTAAAGATTTTTTGTGCTTTTTGCTTTGGCTTATTTCATCATTTGCTTAGGTGACTGTACTGGAGTCACGAGATAGGCTTGGTGGTCGCATTCATACGGACTTCTCATTTGGTTGTCCAGTTGACATGGGAGCCTCATGGTAAGTTCAATTTGCTCTAACGAAATTTTATCTGTCCGAAGAAGTATGATGTTTTGGTTAGAGTGAGATACTTTGTTTTTGTCCTGACAAGTGAAATGTGTTCCTTCTAGTTTTTACTCCAACCCATGTTATCCTTTTAATGTACAGAATTGTCAATTGAATGAGTGAAAAATTGGTGCCTTTCTCATACTATTAGTTTTTTCTTGATTACTTTTTAGGCTACATGGAGTTTGTAATGAAAATCCATTGGCTCCATTAATACGGGGCCTGGGGCTTCCTTTATATCGTACCAGTGGTGACAACTCTGTCCTATATGACCATGATTTGGAAAGGTAATAATCCTTCACTCTGCAATTCCATTGAAATTGATGTATTTGAAGGTTTATGATGCAGATTTTTAGAAATATTTTTTAATATTTTAGTAGTATTTAAACTAATCTTCATGGTTTTTTACCGAAGAAAAACTAACCTACATTATTAGTTGCAAGTTTACCAAAATGGTTACTCTTTGTGGGCCTTAACCTTTTTTCTCTCTCTATACATAGAGCGCTTATAAATCACCAACGTTAGAACAAAACAAAAATAGGAAAAAAGTGATGTATTATTGTAAAAAAAAAGGGTGAATGCACACCGATGAAATTTGCAAATACCCGCAGAGGGAAACTCCTAGCTCACTATACTACCTGCAATCTCAAAAAAGCTTATTCCCTCCTCCTTCTTACTCCCTAGAAGTCACTAAAAATGAGCTTAACCAACTCACTCCTCAAATCTTCATTTTTCCTGCCTGCGCCCATTACTTGTTATTTTTCCTGTTGGAGGTCTTCCAAACTCACGGTCCATGACTTCGTTGATCTGGCTAGATGATTTGGGACGCCCGACATTGCCATATCTGAAAATGAAGCGTTAGCTTCCATATGCGATGTTCTGTTTGAAACAATAAAACATTTGGGTCTTTTGCAATTCTACTGGTAGTGTCTTATTTAATAGCTGTATTTTGTATTTTTCCAGTTATATGCTTTTTAATATCGACGGTAAACAAGTTCCACAACAGTTGGTCATTGAAGTTGGAGACACCTTTAAGAAAATTTTGGAAAAAGTAAGACCTTTTTTCACTCAGCATCATATGACGTGGTACTTTCAATCTTAAATGATGTTCTGATTAACTGAATCTTGAATCTAATGACCTGTAAATACAGACAGCGAAAGTGAGGGATGAGCATCCCGAGGACATTTCAGTTTCCCAAGCTATTTCAGTTGTGCTAGATAGGCATCCAGAACTAAGGTATTTGATTGATTAGGGAATATTATGTGCGTACACTGAGGCTTATAGTTCCATTCTAGAGCTGCAACTGACCCAAATTCTCCGCAGGCAAAAAGGACTTGCCCATGAAGTGATGCAATGGTTTATATGCAGAATGGAAGCTTGGTTTGCTGCTGATGCAGATATGATTTCACTGAAAACCTGGGATCAGGCAAGTGCCAATCTAAGTTGAAGGATATATGATATCTTTTTTCCTCTAAACTCTAACAAATGTTTCTGTGCTTTATACATGATTTCATTCATAAAATCTTAATTGGCTACCATTTCCTAGGGTTATTGTTGAGATAAATGATGGAATCTCCGGATGAGTATGATAAGCAGAAATCCAAAATTGCTAATTTATATAAAATGGTCTATGTATTGTTTCATTTTGATTCTTATATATTTAGCATATCTATAACTTATTAAAAAAAAACTAATCAATGATAATTAACTAATCTTTTACATTTTTGTTATTAAAAATTTAGTCCATCGATATAAACTGCATTTTAATGGTACTATTTGAGGGCCTATTTAAAATAAGTGATGAATGTAAAAGATATATTTTTAACTTATTAATATTCAAGGACTAAATTGAAACCGTCCTACACAAGTAGACATTTGTTTTACATAGAATGGAGATGAGTGTTTTTGAGCGTGATTCAATTTTTATTGTTGTGTTCTATATGTCGAATATCAGCTCAGCACTATTTAATAATCCAAATTACTGCTTACATTTTTTAGCTTCCTGATTGTAGGAACATGTCCTCTCGGGTGGTCATGGACTCATGGTACAAGGATATGATCCTGTTATAAAAGCTCTTGCAAAAAATGTTGACATACGTTTGAACCACAGGTACCCGACATAACTACACGGTGATTTTTCATTATATTTGACAAAAAATTTATTAAATAGAGAAACAAAGCAGAAAAGTAAGTGGATGCTTGAATCCCAGAGAATAATAAGCATGGGAACTACTTTTTTGGTTGTTAAAAGTTAAATTTCTGTTAATTAGAAATATGTTAATTTTAAAACATATATACCCGTAGTTTTTCTCGTACTTTTTTTAAAATATGGACAGACACCCCTGACTTATATGTTTAAATGGCTCAATTGATTGAATAAACATTTGTTGGTACTTGGTAGTTCATTGATTGATTTACCATCCATAACAAAACAATGTTCCACAATTAATTTAAACTTTATTAAAGCCAAACTGCTCTTGCTGTAACCTGAGAGTTGACAGGCAGTAGGCCACTACAAAACAAAGTCTGGTTTTATTTCATTTAATTTTGCTTGCAAATAGGATTACTCTCCCAAATTTTTCTGTCCCGATTTTGATCCTTTTGTGAAATCTCACCATGTAGGGTGAAAAAAATATCCAGTGGTTACGACAAGGTAATGGTCACGGTCGAGGATGGCAGGAACTTTGTTGCTGATGCTGCCATCATAACTGTTCCTATTGGAATCCTGAAGGCCAATTTAATTGAATTTGAACCAAAACTTCCTGATTGGAAGGTTTCAGCAATTTCTGATCTTGGTGTGGGCAACGAAAATAAGATTGCACTAAGATTTGACAAAGTATTTTGGCCTAATGTAGAACTCCTGGGCACCGTTGCTCCTACCTCTTATGCCTGTGGTTATTTTCTCAATCTTCACAAAGCAACTGGTCATCCCGTTCTTGTCTATATGGTAGCTGGAAGGTTTGCTTATGACATTGAGAAGCTATCTGATGAGGCAGCAGCAAAATTTGTAATGCAACAGCTCAAGAAGATGTTTCCAAAAGCTTCTGAGCCGGTAAGTCCATCTCTAAGAATATCGTCATTACCCTGCCCATTCTATTAAAAGTTGGCTTCCCTGCTGAAGATCCAGACTTCATGTTTTGTTGCATTTTTGCAGGTTCAGTATCTGGTTTCTCGATGGGGAACAGATCCAGACTCTCTTGGATGTTACTCATATGATTTAGTTGGAAAACCAATTGATGTTTATGACAAGCTTCGTGCACCCTTGGGCAATCTATTCTTTGGGGGAGAAGCTGTAAGCTTGGACAACCAGGGATCTGTGCATGGAGCCTACTCTGCTGGGGTTATGGCTGCAGAAAATTGTGAGAAATATCTTTTAGAGAAACAAGGCCCAGTGGAAAAGCTGCGTCTAGCTTCTGTTACACATGAAATGCTTGAAGCTCTTGTACCTCTTCAGATTTCAAGGATGTGATTTGTTTTTTCTCAGTTAGTTTAAGCCACTTGGTCATTATGAAGAATAATTCGTAAGTAGCACCAGGTCTTCTTATCGTGTAATCGAATAGCTTTGTTCACCTTTTTTTTAGTCTTGGGCTTATTAAAATGCATGTACCTTTGTCCATTTTAGGCGCAGAACATGTAAGACCATCACTCTTGTGATCCCGACAATTAATGTGGGTATGTCCTACTTGTAGGTAGCTTCTCAACATTTTCCTTAATCAACGTCTTGTTTCTTTCTCCTTTCTCTTCATTCTGTTTTTGCATTAAACCCAAAGACGACCAAAATCAAACAGATCATTAATGCGCCACTTCAAATTACCCACTTTTATTTATAACCACCTTTCTAGTACAATCTTTTAAGCACGAAAAATCTGTTCTCTTAAATAATTATATATGGTTTTATCCCCAACTCCCCTTGCTTTACCCTAGCTGTGTTCATACACTAAGAGATATGACGTGTCGTATGGTTAATGTGTTACCATCTCTGAAATTATATTACTTGAAACTCAGCGTATTAGAATATTAAAATTGAAAATAGGAAGGTTAATTAAGCAAGTATAAATGATCCTTCATCAATAAAGAAGAAGAAGGTAGGAGAAAAAGAAAGAACATTCTCCAATTCTCTATCTCCAGCCATTACCTAAGGCGGAATTTTATCATGAATGTAACATAAAATACTTATTTTAACTTTTAAGAACAGTTCGCTCAACTACTCTTAATCTTTCTTGTTTTATATCTAGACGCGTTTTAATTCAAAATAGCACTAAGGAATTCATGAGCTGTCCTTAATCTTCATACCGTCTAAATTATTAATTGAGTTCAAAATTATATTTTTCACTCCTATAACCATTTTCGTAAACTTTTATCCTAATATTGCCTTTTAAGAAAATTTTAGATATTTTTTTATAAATGTTTGATCGAGCGTTGAAAGAGTTATTCAAATCTATAGCCAAATATTACTCAATATTTTGAATCCACTTGTGTTTTTTGTAATTATGATTCTTTTTCATTTATTAGGTTAAAAATAAATTAAAACAATTAAGAAAACCAATTTAAATAAATATGACGATGCTACCATTTTTTACTGAATGTATATACGCATTATTTCATTCACCCATGCGTGTGTGATTTTTTCTTAAGATCCCGAGAATTTAACATCGAGAACTTTGTTTATTTGTTTTTTAAAAAATAGTATTATTAAAAAAAATAATGCTTATTGAAAATAATACCTACTTTAAGTTTTTCTATAAAGAAAGTCTCTCTAAGATGAAGGTAAAACCAGACTACTTAAACAGGGTGACCAAATACAAAATTATTATTAAAAACATATCTGTATTGTTTTATGTTTACAATTTTAAATACTAAGTGATAATTAATTTATGAATTTATGATTTATATTGACATGTAGGATTGATTATAAATAAATAAACCAAACTTAATTTTTGTAGACGTGTTACACACGTGTTTTACTCTTAATAAAAAAATTTCAAATTTAAATTAATGTTTTAGTGAATAAAATTATTATGTTATTTTTATTAAATTTAATGTGACAATACTTGTCATCAACCAAATAAATTTTAATGAATTATGATGGAAAATACTAACGTGGCGAGAAGGGTAGCATATTCAATATAGGAAAAGAATAAATACCAAACTAATATTTATTTAAGCCAACTGATAGTCAAGTTTTAAATAATATGTATAAAGCATAAAATATAAAAAAAATATTGGGGATATGAATAATAAATTATAAAAGTACAAAAAAACTTAAACAATATTGACAAGGAAAAAAATTGATCATATTAAAAAATTGAAATTAATCTTACGTTTTTTTTTTTTCATATCATATAATTAATGAGTTATAGATGATTAATAGGTTATAGAATATTGCTGATAAGGGCTTCTATGACTAAATTAAAAATAATATTATATTTTAGTATTGAGAGAATGAGAAATGAAATTTAGATTGTTCCTTTTTGAGGAAACTTCATTTTCATTTTACCCAACTTCTAAGCAAAAGCAATTTCCCATTTGTATGTGTCAAAGTCAAGCCACCAATAACCACCATAATAATAATAATAGAAATAAGTAATAATATAACAACATAATAATAAAAATAAATAAATAAAAATAAAGGAAGCAAATGAAAAGACAAAAACGACACTAGAAACAAATAAAACGAGAGCATTTGGACGCAGACGGTAGCAAGGAAAGCCACCGTACGCGAAAAGCAATAGAATTCAGAGAGAGAGAGAGAGTCTCTTCTTCTGTCTCTGCGATTTGATTATTTCAATCTTCAATATCTGTATATCGGCAAAGTTCAAATTTCTAATCTTTCGCGTATTGGGTTCTTCTTGTTTCTATCTTCGTTTCCGATCGATCCAATTCTCATCCCATGGCTACGATCGGACACAACAACCTCAATGCTAAATTGGTGGGCCCATCCACTCCTTTTCGTTTTCCTCTGTTTCTTTCTCAAAATTTTGTTTCCGATGATTTATTCCTCTCTTCCTTTCCTCAGGTTCTTCTCGGGGACATGGGTGCTGGGAAATCCAGCCTCGTTTTGCGCTTTGTGAAGGGTCAATTTCTTGAATTTCAGGTTGTTTTTCTAACTTGTTTTTTTTTTTAACTTTGTATTTGATTTCTTCGTTTTGATTGGGCGATTCTCCGAATTTAAAGGGTCTCCTTGGTTTATGTGCTGAAATTTTATATTTGGGGTTCAGAATGATGATATTGACAAAACTTTAAGTTTTCCGTCCCGGGTATGGGTTGTGTTTAGCTGCTTCATGTTGATTAGTTTGAAATTGGCGGACTAGAGATGGGATTGTGCTGTATCCAATGGTTTATATTACAAATTATTATTATTCAGAATCTGATTTGATCATATAGAGGTTATGATGGTAGTGATCATTTAGTTTGTTTCGTGTAACTCTGGGGCTTAAATAGTTGTGGTGTGGTGTGGGAGAGAGTGTTTTTCTTCTGTTTCTAGTGGTGTGATGGTGGTTTGAGGTTTTGACTTTTGAGAGAAGTTGTTTTTGTGTGAAGGTAGGAAAACATGGAAATTGTGTTGCCGAACTTATGTGTTTTTTGTGGTACAGGAATCAACAATAGGGGCAGCATTCTTTTCGCAGACACTGGCAGTAAATGATGCAACGGTGAAGTTTGAGATTTGGGACACGGCAGGACAAGAGAGGTACCATAGCTTAGCTCCCATGTATTACAGAGGCGCTGCTGCTGCTATCATTGTCTATGACATCACTAGCTTGGTATGATATCTTTGCCTTTAGATATCTCTGAATAACTATTTAAGTTGGCAATATCTGGGACACATTGACCGTAATACTAAATAGCATGCTATAGTAGAGTGGCCATGGTTCCTTATGTGATTCAAATACTGGAGTGATTTTTAATGGTGGTTGCTTTCCGTCTGTTATTGTGGTGTTATCACGATATCAGCTCTAAAAACCAATTTTTACCCCTGAAATGTTATTGCTTCAGTTTTTTGGGATAAAATTCCACCAGAGGTTACCTATGCTTGGCTTCTGATCCTTCACACTTTACCAGACTATTTTTCTTTCCTGTTTTCTTTTCTTTCGTCTTCGCTTAGACTTCCCAGTTCACATCTTGTTGATTTTTAGCTAACTACTTATGTTCTTTTGCTATTGATGTAACCATCATCTTTTATTTTGACGTTTCTATTGCTCATAGATTTATGCTGATTGCGTATGTAACTTGTGACTTATTATTTGTCATATTTTTATAGTTTTGAGTTTGTTTTGTTTTTGGAGTATTTATGTGTACACTATAAACTGTTTCGTTTGTACTAAAATATTTCAAACAGTGGTCATTCTTCTCCATTCTAGCATTTCCAAGGTTGACCGCCATGCAGCACTATCCTAGATTGATAACTAGGATACCTGCTAATTTTTTATTAATTTGATGCTTCTGTTTCTTTCTTGTAACTGTACAGTTTATATATAATATGTAAAATTATTGGTTTTGCGGGACAATGAAAAAATTGTGGCCCGCATGTCCTGGTTGGCTGGTCTCAATTTTTTATATGCTCTGTTGAGTTATGTGCATAAGCAAGTGCTTCTTTTGCCTCATTTCATAGGTCTAGTGTATATATTTCTGGACTGATGTTAAACTTACTGTCTTCAGTGATTGTCTAATTTCATCACATCGTTGTGTTTGCATCAAAAATCATTTTTAATGAAATGGAATTTACGTATTGTGTGAATTATACCTTAAAGTGGAAATAGGGAATTGTGTATTGTGTCATGAACAATCCTTTTTATGGATTTGTGTTCGTTTCCTACTTTTAAGATATTATACACTCTCATTAGGGGATAAATGATCGGTCCCTTTTAACAAAAAACTTTGCACAAGATGTTCCCGTGCAATTCTTGTATGCACGGGTATACTTATTCTACTCCATGCTATCACTTCATGAAACTAATGAATGTGAAAAATAAGTTCAGTTAAAAGAGTTTGTTAATGACCAACTTCCTCCAAAACATGAAGAGTTCATGAATGTTTTTATATTTAATACACCCCTCACAAAAGTGTCCTACGGGCTTGAAATGTAATCAGTGCTTCTATATTTCACTGAATTCATCTTTTTAGTATGAAAGGATTGGGGGTAGTAAAGATGAAACTCCTGATCACGTAGCCTGGGTTTGATTACGTGGTGGTTGCTGAAAAGTTACCTAAATATGTGAATAGTTGGCCGCTGGACAATGCTGCTTCAACATCAACAGGGAAATTTATTCAATTTTGTTTGACCCATCTCATATCCAATCCAACTCATTATTATTGAAGGGAGCTCTGACTTCATGCCAAAACTGGATTCCCCAAGAATCTTAAGTTGTTAGACGAAGGACAATGAATGATTTCTACATATAACAAAATCCATTAACGCCTTGTGTAATTTTGCAAAGTATATATATATTTGTAGGCTGATCATTGGTTGGACATTGGCGCAAAATATAATTATCAAAATTGCATTATGAATTTGTTTAATATTCCCAAATTTGTATAATAGATCAAATTTCATAGCAGGCTTCTTTCATTTGATTGGTAGATGCTTGTCTTTTGGTGGGGCTGAAACTCTGCGTTTAATGTAATTATTTAACGAATTTAATATGATTTATTCTATCTTCCTTTCACAGGACTCCTTTACTCGAGCTAAGAAGTGGGTCCAAGAGCTTCAAAAACAAGGTATTTTTCTATTGGTTTTAAAGTTTTAAATATGTTTCTTTTTCCTGAAGTCAATTAAAGTTTATAACTACAAAAGGATATTTAATCTATTTATTAACTGTTTACAAACTTAAGGATGAGACTTATTTGTAAATTAATTTTGCCACAATGTTTCAATGTTCCTTATGTTTTTATTGTTTTGTATAAGGATTTCAACTGATGGAATTAACTTATATATTAACCATTTAATAAATTTAACTCATGCTTTATAATGGAATGGTGGAGATATGGATGAATTATACATGATATGGTGTGAGAGTGTGTGCAAGAGAACATTTCGAAAAGTTTGGGAGATTTAATTAATTTGTTTGACTAGACAACAATTATTTAATAATTGAAATGGATATTTACTTATAGTTCCCAGAAATGGGGGAGAGCCATAGTAAAATGGTAAAGCTGCGTCTTAGTGACCAGTTGGTCATGACTCAAATCCAGAGAAAAACATCTTTACGTGCACAATGGGAAGGGTGCATACAATTACTCTCCCTCGTACCTTCACAAAAGTAGTATCTAACATCTGCTGGGCATGTTAATATATTTTCCAAAAATATTACTGACTCATTTATCAAATTCTAGGTCAACAGATAGATAATATGGGTAATGCTTTAATTGAAAAATAAATCTTCTTTTGAGGGTTCTCTCTGAGTTATTAAATTAAACATTGATCTACTTTTGGTTTCCTCAAGGAATACTTTGTCTGTTGTAGTTGTAGTCTCATCTAGATTCACGACTTATGCTCTCTGTTTTATTATTATTTTTTCGTTACAGGAAATCCTAATATGGTCATGGCTCTTGCTGGTAACAAAGCTGATTTGGAAGATAAGAGGAAAGTGACAGCTGAAGTAAGTAAAAATGTTTTCTAATAGTCCTTTTATTAATATAATATCCAACAATATTTGAATGCAATGCTTTATGAATTCCGGGCCTAAACAGTAGAAAATTTGGCACATTTGGCAATTATATTCATTAGTAACCAACGGTTCTGATGCTTTTGAATCTTCAATGAGGTTTCTAAAACATGAAGGCGGGGGATAAAATTCAAGGTTTTAATCCGAAAGTATTTTTAATGTGAATCCTGAAGGTGCAAATTCTATGAACTGTTTGTGCTTTGAACGCTGTACCTATTGTGATTTAGTTTTATTTTGCAGGGTTCTTGTTAATTTTCCACAGTAGTAAAATTTCAATTTTGATACAAAGAATGTGTTTAATTTACGTTTGCAGCATGTTGGACTCTTCTGTTTAGATTGGTAGCTTGCATACGTTTGTCGAGTTTCATTTTTACAATATGCTATAATGACATTTCTTGTTCCTATCAGTTTATTAGTTTTTGACACGATATTGCAGGAAGCACGTGTATACGCCGAAGAAAATGGTTTGTTTTTCATGGAGACCTCTGCCAAAACTGCATCCAACGTCAATGATATATTCTATGAAATAGGTCTGGTTCCATTCCTTTTTTGTCTTAGTCTTTATTATCTTTATCTTGTGATTGAATGGCTTGGAAGAAAGTTAAGAGTACATGAGTGTTTGAATGATATTAGTAATACCTTAATCAGTGTTTGCTGTGTGCATTTGCATTGGTTGACTCTTTTGGTTTTGTGAACAGCGAAGAGGTTACCAAGGGCCCAGCCAGCTCAGAACCCAACAGGGATGGTTCTTGTTGATAGACCCGCAGAAGGAACTAGGGCTGCATCATGTTGTTCATAAATGTTTGAGCTGTATTTGCATCCCCCAACCCTTTTTAATTAATCATGTTTTCTGTGGTTTGTACGTACTACACACTTTTATGTCACTCTTATGTGGAGCTACGACAAGTGTACGGGCTGCAATTACAAAACAACTTCATGCTGCAAAATATATCCTTTCCATCTGTTCTTTGCGCCCCATATGATTTGTTTTGGTATATCAGCTCAAAAACCAAGTTTCTATACACAACATTACTCATTCTTTTCATCCTTAGATTTTACTTCTCTTCTTTCCCATTCTCACCTTCACTAATTAATAACATATGTATACATTAAATAACAAATTCCAGTTAATTAAACTGAAACTCATTTCTTTAATATTGTCCTTGTAACTTTAGGATCTTTCACGAGGTAAAAATTGTAGTTGTGTGTATATGTATTAAATATATTCTTAAACAGAAATAAACTCACTCGTTTTAATGTGATAAGGAAAACTATCTTTTGACACTCGTTAATAACAATTACACCCACTTGACACATTATAACAATATAATAATATATATTGATATTTTAAATTAAAAATAAAATACAATAAATTATAATATTAATTGTGTTGTGAAGTGAATTATTTTACTTTACGTGTGTCAAATTTATTGTCTGGATATAAACAGAAATAAACCTCATTTATTTAAAAAGTTGTCACGACACAGAATTATAATTTATTTGAGTGGATTTTAGAGATAAGTGAGGGTGAATTTGGAAGTAAAATTTATGAGAATTAGTATAGAATTTGATTGATGTGACAGATTAAAAAAATTTACTTCCAAATTCATTCTCACTTACCTCCAAAATTGACTCAAATAAACAATAAAAAAATTTACTTTCAAATCTTCTCAAATCCATTCAATCATTCTCCACCAACCATTCAAGTGGAGTACTTAATGTTTACTTTCCATAATTGTTTTTGGTCTGCCTAGTTTATTTTGTTGATTGGGTTTTTAGCGGTTACACCCACGTTTTGACTACTTGCACCCTCATGATATTACCCGCACCTCATTTTATTTTTATTGGGTTGATTGTTTATCTACTTCGCCCACCCCCATGATTTAATTTGGACTCAATTCCTACTTGTTGCACCCTCACGTTTTGCTATTCAAATTTTGTTAGCCGCACCCCCACGTTTTACTACTTGTACTATCAAGTTGTTAGCACTCTATTTACTATTTGCACCGCCACATTACTTACACTTCAGTTCTTTTTGGGTTAGGTTTCTATTCTATGAGTCATACGTTTACCTTTTTATTATTATTTAGCGTTTCATATTTTCAACTGTTCGCCAACTTTATTAAACATAAAAATAAATATGATTCAAAGTAATATTAAAAATGTTATTTTGCGATTAATAATACAAATTTTTTAAATATTTGAAATAATTTTATTGCACTTGGTTATTCTAAGATTTAAAATGCACTCCTAATTTGATTATTCCAATATTTTAAAATCACTTAAAAATTTGGTTATTTTCAAATTTTTAAACCACTCTAATTTGGTTATTTTCAAATTTAAAACCATTTTGGATGCATTTCTAATTTGGTTATCTCAATATTTTAAAACTAGATGTATTTCTAATTTGATTATTTCAATATTTTAAATCACTTTTCGAGATTTTAAAACGTCTTTAGATGCACTTTTAATTTGGTTATTTCCGAATTATAAAACCACTTTAGATGCACTCCTAATTTAGTTATTTCCAAATTTAAAACCACATTAGATGCATTTTTAATTTGGTTATCTCAATATTTTAAATTCTTTGGATGTATTTTATTTCAATATTTTAAAATCAATTTGTATACATTTATAATTTAGTTGTTTTAAAATTATTTGGAATCTTTTTTTCCGGATTCATAATGTTGGTGTTACAAAATATTATACTAAAATTAATAATGATATATTAAAACTTTTATATCTACATATGTTTTTTTGTCAAAGAACTAAGTGTAATTCGTAGTTCTCTATTATATATGGAGATACGAATATAAATATAATTAAATCAATTATTATCAAAATATTCTAAAATTATTTTTCGAATAGCTTTTTCATTTTGAACTATGGAACTTCTGATTTTTCATTTCTGAATGAAAATAGGTAAGAATGGGATCCATCTTTCTCAAGTCAAGTTAAAAAATAAATTTTTATTTCTTTTACGTACTCTCTTATTTTTTTTGGAAAATAAATATTTAGAAAGATCACATTCGTTTTGCATATTTAATTAAAGATATCATATTAGAAGAAATGCGGTAGAATACTAATTTATTTTAGGGTTAAATATGTTTTTAGTCCCTAAACTATTAGCCGTTTCTGGTTTTCGTTTCTCTTTCAAAGTAATGTACAATTTGGTCCTCCAAATTTTTAAACAGTATTTAGTTTTCGAGGACTAAAACGAACGTTTCGAAAAGAATGAGGACCAAATTGTACCTTACTTTGAAAGAGGGACGAAAACCAGAAACGACCAATAGTTTAGGGACTAAAAGCATATTTAACCCTTTATTTTATGTGCAATCGATTCTGAAATTCAAAGTTGATGTGAACCATTATGTTGGCTCTATTTTTCAATTATTTATTTTTTTCCCATTCCATCAAGTTGCAACATTTATAAAAGATTATGAAAAAAAGAAATTCAAACATATTCTTAAAAAAAAAATAATGAGGAGTTGGTTGACTTGAAGGAGAAATATGCCAAACATATATAAAATTATGTATAATGACTTAAATTTGATACTTACAAAAGTTTGTGCTTATAACTTATGATGTTTTCCTTGGTAAGATTTGAGGAGAAAATAATATAAAATTATTCAATAAATTTAATAAAGATATTGAGAATTTAAGAAATTTAATTGAATAGCACTAACGAAAAGTCTTGATTACAGTTACTGGAAAAAGACCGAACAGTTAGTGTTGTCACTAAACTATAATGATGAATTGAATTAATTTCTGAAGTAAATAAAATGGTAAAATAGCCTTTTGAAATGTAAAAGTACTGTTATTAATTTAATATTATATTTGTAACAATAAGTTTGTACATTTCGAAAATTGAAAAGTTTGGCAAAATATCTTAGAAACTATAAATTTAACTGGTCAGATCTATACTTTTATCAGTCCATGTTTAATACGATGTCATAACACAGTCTTGTTGTACCATAATGTTATAAAATTGTAGCAAGCTCACTGTCCTAAGTAAAGATAGTCTTGGAAAAGGCATTTAATACATAATTGACTTAGTTCAGAACAATTTTGTTTTCAAACTTGTTAAAAGAGTGAATTTTAAGTCTTAATTTAATACTACAAAACCGTAGGTTTGTAAGACGAGGTTTCCATTTAGGACTTTCAACATAACTTAAAATAAGTTAACGAAGAAAAATTAAGTCTTTTAAAAAATCTGATATAGTTAGAAGAAAGAACAGAGCATATATGTGACACTGTCCAAGAAGGTGGAAGTGGTTGAAATATTAAACTGCAGCAAATTTATAGCTGGATTCTCGAAGCCATAACCATTTAGATTCAAGCAGACATCGTAGTATATTTACTCACAACAGATAATGTGCATTTTTACTTTTCTTCCAAATAGAAAAAAAAAAGAACACTCACTTACATCAGTGAACTTAACTCAAAGACGAGACATGGCCAAAAGTTGGTGGTCAATACTATTTTGACCCACTTGGCTACTACTATTCTTCTTCTTGCTCTGCACATTCTCTGACACCACAAAACTCTTAGCCATCAGCCTCAGTTCAAACTTCTGAATCTTGCCGGTTGAAGTCTTTGGCAGCTCCTCCATGAACTTGACGACCTTAGGGACCATAAAGTGTGGCAGATTCTTTCTGCAATAGGCAATTATCTCTGATTCAGTGACCTGTTTTTTTGGTGAGGAGTTGTTGTTTTTGTTGAGTGCGAGAAAAGCACAAGGGCTTTCCCCCCACCTTGGATGTGGCATTGCCACCACTGCAGCCTCCAACACCCTTGGATGCTTATACAAAAGAGACTCAATTTCCACACTAGAAATATTCTCCCCTCCTGAAATTATCACATCCTTAGACCTATCCTTGATCTCCAAATACCCATCAGGATGTATCACTCCAACATCCCCAGTTCTAAACCACCCATTCCCAAAAGCCTTTGAACTTGCCTCATCATCTTTGTAGTATCCCATCATTATCCCACTCCCCTTCAACACAATCTCCCCCATCGTCTTCCCATCTTTCGCCACACTTTCCATTGTCTCAAGATTCTTCACATCAACATCCGCCATGGTCAACACACTCACCCCTTGTCTTGCCTTCAGCTCAGCCTGCTCCTGCTGTGGCAACATGTTCCACTTTTTCTGCCACTCACACACGAGTGCCGGTCCTGTGGCCTCGGTCATCCCATATGCATGTGTGACATGAAATCCAAGTGACTCAATTTGTTCAAGCAGTGATGCCGGCGGTGGTGCCCCCCCAGTCAGAATCTCAACCGGGGGTTTCCCTTTCGGCCTTATCTCACGCCTCTCACTTGCTTTTGCATCGATCAGTATGTTGAACACAATCGGTGCACAGCACATATGTGTCACGTTGTGAAGTACGATGTTCCTGTATATGTCACGTGCGGCTGTGGTTCGAAGACACACGTTTGTTCCCCCACGTGCTGCCACACCCCAGGTGAAGGTCCACCCGTTGCAATGGAACATAGGCAGTGTCCAAAGGTAAACAGGTTCACTGCCCATTTCCCATCCCAATATCAGGCTCAGGGTGCTTAGATATGCACCTCTGTGGCTGTAAACCACACCCTTTGGCTCCGAAGTTGTTCCTGATGTGTAGTTCAACGCTATTGGAGTCCACTCGTCTTGGATTATCTCAGGAACATAGTTTGGATTACCATGACGAACCATTTGCTCATATTCTAGCTCACCTAGACGGATCCCAGTGGGGGAGTTTATGTCATC
This sequence comes from Vigna umbellata, assembly GCF_029865625.1. Classification (NCBI taxonomy): domain Eukaryota; kingdom Viridiplantae; phylum Streptophyta; class Magnoliopsida; order Fabales; family Fabaceae; genus Vigna; species Vigna umbellata. Next base: position 58,818,634 of record NC_142169.1, read on the forward strand.
AATGACAATGACCAGTGGGAGGGAGAATGCCCCGTATTGTTGATTTGTTGGTTTGGCACCATTATTTCCCTTCTGTTGGCTGTTGTTGTTGTCGTCCATGAGCATTCTAAGAGCGTCTCGTGCCTTTGAAACATATTCGTAGTCGACAAAGAACAATTTGGCTTCAGAGTGACGAAGAATAGTGGCTATGTTCTTGGCATCAAGACGGGTGTTTATGGTGTTCAGCACCAAACCTGCCATAGGCACTGCAAAATGCATCTCATACATTGCTGGGATGTTCGGTGCCAGCACTGATACCTGTTGCATAAAGCAAAAATGTCAAATCAATTATCATTACACGTGTTCTCCACTGAGTCAATCCTTCAGAGCATTCATCAACCCTCAATATATATAAAACAAAAGAATAATAATATTTTCACACCTATGTTTTACATTTACTTTTTCATAATTATTTTATTATATGTGTAAAATATGTCACTTTGTGTCCGTACCATTAGCATCACTGTAATACTCATTTATAAATTTGTAGTTTTTATAAACCAATGCAGAAGTTTGTGAGACGTACAACCTTGAAAAGTACATGTACACGAATCATTAACCGTTGTAGGTTAATTAACGTCTCGATGCTTGTGTTCTGAAAAGTTCTTCTTACGACAAAATTTAGGACAACTTGTACGGTATTTTTTGAATTTAGTTTATTGTTGAGTTTCTTTGGTCATGTCTACGTGTCTTCAACATATTTTATGATGTTTTGATTCAGCAGAGAGACAATAAAAAAGAAGGTTTGATCCTGAGAGAGCATTATGCGAACACGAAAAAGAGGATGATAGAACTTCACACCATGTTGTAAACACTGCAGGGATTTTTTATTTTTATTTTTTAAAAGAAGTAGAAGAAAGTGGAGGTAGGAGAAGAAAAGAAAAGTTGGTAGACTTACAACATCGGTCCTAGCAACGTTGAGGGCTCGGAGAGAGGAAGCAAGGCGACGGCATCGGTCATAAGTCTGTGCCCATGTGAAAGAGGTTCCTTCGTGAATCACAGAAGCTCTGTTTGCATAGCATGCAGAAGCTCTTGACAGAAACGTCAAAGGGGTGAGTGCGGTGTAGTTTGCTTCACATTTTTGAAGGTTATCCATGTTCAAGGCTATGATGTATGTTGCTAAAGAGATTAGGGAGAGAGAGAGAGAGAGAGAGAGAGAAAGAAAGAAAAGGTTGAATTGAGGGTTGTTGAGTTTGGGAATGAGAGTGAGAATATATTTATAAAGGAAAAGTTTCATTGAAGAT